>NC_080851.1:37451514-37753042 GCF_030435755.1 Ochotona princeps
ACTCCCACCCCCATCAAATTTTTCCCATTTTGTTACAATAGTGTAGTCCTTCATAAGGAATCATTATTCTATCAGTCTCTTATTTAAGTGTATCCTTACATTGTTGGTAGAGACAGTGTCAAACTATCCAGCATTCCATTGTCTACACATGTCCAACAGTTTCACTGGGAATCCATCTTTCATCCATATGCAGGGATGCATGTTCCATTATTCCCCCACGTCTGTATAGGATAGACCCCAGTACTCTATCACTATACATTACCATAAGTGAGAAGCCATGAAACAAGGTCAACAACTGGTATGAATTAGAACAGTCACAATAACTATAACATCTACAGTACCTTTAATTTGCTCCACTGTATTCTTCATTTCTGATATATCAACTTTCATTTAATTCATTTCCATGTGACGTATTCCTTAAATTCCTTGAACTCCTGTATTAGGTGCTTCTTGTTGTTGTTAAAAAATTTTATAACAAATGTTTTGAATTCTGTATCCCCCATTTTCTCAATTTCTTCCTCAGTGAGCTCTGAGGTTGGCAGAGTGTTTTGGTCCTTTGCAGGGGAGTCTTCCATAATATTCATTGTATCTCTGTCTCTTCCTTTGCTCTTGGTCATTGTACTTCTGGTTTTCAGATTCTTCTCCTTGGGAGCAGGTTTTTAAGCTGTGTCACCCACAGGTCTACAGTTTAATTTTACTTATTGAAGTTGGTACATGGCCCTTTGTTTGCAGTCAGTTGTATTACTCCCTCCAGCAAGTTCCGGGTCTGGGCTCTTATGTTAGACTTCCACCATCGTCTCCATAGACCCAGCTCCTGGCTCAGGAGTTTCAACCTTCTTTGATACTGTGCTGAGGCTGCATTGTTGTCTGTACAACTTTTCTCCCACTTCCAGTTGGAGCTGGTCCCAGGATTACTGATACACCAGGCTTCCTATATAGCTAGGTTGTTCGTGGTGGTGATCTTGCTAGAACCTGTTGGCCGTTAGGTCTGGGGGCCACATGGATCTTTTTTTTTTTCACAGACATATTTTGACCCTTACAAAGCTGTAGTTGGCATTATTTTCCTGTGGGACCAGTGCAATGCAATGATCTAGGTAAGTTCTTGCCAAGCTCAGTGCATGCGCAGTTCACTGTTGTCCCCTGCAGTCTTAAATTCTTTGCCACACTGTAAGAAAAGGTGCCTGATGTGCCACTACTAAAGTTCTTGATCTACTGGCCATCAGGTCTGAGGGCTACCAGACCTGGAACCTGTAGGATGCCACATTGTTACAGTTCACTGAGTCAGAAATGAGTTCACTCCCAGCTCAGTGCATGCACCGTCCTGCAAAATGGTTCCTGATTCAGCTCTAGGAGGCAGACTGGGCTGTGAAATCTACTCTATTCCCACACTATCCGTCTGGGACATGCCAGTCTGTCTCTGCTCCTGGTCAAATCAAACAGACCAGCCAGACAAGCGAATCTTTGTCTGGGTTCACCTCTGGAGCTCCTGATAAATGTTGCCATCATCAGGGAGCAGGATGGAAAATGCACCAGGGTTGGAGACCTGGAGGAAGCTCCTGGATCCTGGATTCAGATTGATTCATCTCCTGCTATTGCAGCTTTTTTGAAGAGTGAACCTGCAGTCATTTGGGGAGTAAACCAGTGAATGAAGATTATCTCTTTCTCTTTTTTTCTGCTAATCTGCCTTTCCAATAAAAATAATTTTTTAAAATATATTTCTTTTTAAGTATATGTGATAATTGCTATAAAATTTCCTCTTGGTGACTTTGGTACAAATTCTAAATTTTTGTATAGTTTATTTTAAATTTTAAGATATTTTGTAATTTTTTGAACATTTCCTTTATTAAATATTTAGTGTTCTTATCAAAGGTTTTTCAATTATAATGGTTTTTTCTTAAAATGGCTTTTCAATCTCTCCTTGCACTATTGATATATTAATTTTTGTTTATATAAAATGAACGAATTTCATATATACACCTTTAAAATGTTATGACATTTTATTTCTATAAAATCTGTATTTCTATAAAATGGTTTTTCTTGTAATGGTTTTTCAATCTCTCCTCACCCTATGGATATATTGCTTTCTATTTACCTAAAATGAAGACTCATACATACAGTTTTAAAAGCATAAAGACAATTCCAAAGCCATCTTTATTCACTCTCACCCTCTCTCTTCCCTCTTGGTTTCGGTACGATGTCTTCAGTGTGTTACAATTACTGTTTGGTCTCAGCTGTCATCTATTAAGGATGTTTCAGGTTCAGTCTCTAAGAGGGTGGAACCTGCTCCTTCTGCGTGGTGGGTTCTGTGTTCATCCCTTAGGATTCCGAACTCTGATGTTGCCTTATTATTTTTCTCTCTGAATGTAGTATCCATTATTGAAAGTGGGATAGTGAAGTCTCCCACTGTAATTACATTGCTATCTGTTTTTTCCAACAATGCTGTCCATATTTGATGTATAAACTTAAGTGCCTTACAGTCGAGTACATACATATTTATAACTACTATGACTTCCTGGTGAATTAGCACGTTTTCCATCACATAAGGATCTTTTTTGTCTAATGTCATAGGTTTCTAATTAAAGTCTTTCTTTTATAATATTTATTTATCAATTTGAAGTCAGAATTACAGAGAGAGAGAGTGACAAAGGGAGAGACAGTGGGAGAGAGAGACTGCTCAGGCTGGGCCAGACCGTAGCCAGGAGCCAGTAACTTCTTGCAGGTCTCTCATGCATAGCAGAGGCACACATGCTTAGCCCATCTTCTGCCTCATTCTCCCAGGCCATTGGCAAGGAGTGGATTAACAGCAGCAGCCAGGACATGGACTGGCACCCACATAGGATGCCAGCAATGCAAATGGTGGCTTTACCTGATACACCATTCTTAAGGGTTTTTCTAAAGTTTGATTTAATTACAACCATCCTTTCACTCTCTTGGAATTTTTTTTCTTAATTTTTGTTTGCATTTCTCTCTTTCTCTATTTGTCTATCCTAGACGTAAAGTCTGTCTATTATAGACAGCATCATGAACTTAATCCATTCACATAGTCTGAGCCTTTTGATTTGCATGTTTGACATTTGCATACATACTAAATAATAATACTACTAATAATATATTCTTTCCTGTCACTTCTATAGTTCCCCATCTTTTCCTGTTTTGTTTTTTTAAGATTTTATTTATTTTTATTGGAAAGAGGAGAGATAAAGATCTTCCATCTACTGACTCACTCCTCAAGTGGCCGCAACTGCCACACCTGAGCCAATCCTAAGCCAGGAGCCAGGAGCTTCTTCAGGGTCTCCCAGGTGGGTACAGGAACCCAAGGCTTTGGGCCATCCTCGACTGCTTTCCCAGGCCACAAGCAGGGAGCTGGATGGAAAGTGGGGCTATTGGGACATGAACTGGCTCCCATATTGGATCCCTGTGTGCTCAAGGTGAGGACCCTTTTATTATTATTATTATTTGTTGAGTTTTGGGAAGCCATGTGTTTTTGTTCCTTCCTTTTTATCTTTTATAGCATTCTCTAAGTTGTTTTCATATTTCTATAAAGTATCTGAAAATTTAAAATATGGATTAAACACTTGAGAACAGTAATAGAAATGAACTATTTTCCCTCACAATCACATTTTATATTACTGATATTCTTCATAATTATTTTGATACTTTTGTCCTTTAAATGTAAGAATGAAGAGAGACTTAAGCTCCATGGTTACCATGTTACCTGATGATATGTTTTTATTTTATTATTTTTGAAAATTTTGTATGATACAGATCCTTCGACTAAGGGATTTCCCTTCCACCAGAAGACTGTACTTTCGTACTCTTGTGTCTCTGGTAGTGTCCTTCTGTTCTGTTTGAAAAACTCTGTTGGAACGTCATGGGTATTGGTGATGGACTTCCTCAGGATTAGGTCTGAGAAAACTTTTATCAGGGCTAAACTTTTAAGGCCGAACTTCTACTGGGCATAGTTTTTCTCCATACAACAGTTTGAATACATTCTCCTATTCCCTCCTGACCTCTAAAAATTCTACTTGGAAGACCCAGGGACACTCTCACGGATACTCTTTGTATGTAACAAATCACTTTTCTCAAACCGTTTGATTTTGTGCTTGTGTGAAATACAGCAGAATTTTAAAAAAAGATTTATTTTTATTGCAAAGTCAGATACATAGAGAGGAGGGGAGACATAGAGGAAGGTTTCTTGTGTATGCTGATTCACTCCTCAAGTGACAACAATGGCTGCAGCTGAGCCAATCTAAAGCCAGGAGCCAGGAGCCTCCTCCAGGTCTCCCACACAGGTGCAGGGTCCTAAGGCTTGGGCTTTCCTCCACTGCTTTCCCAGGCCACATAGAGTGAGCTGGATAGGAAGCAGGGCCACTGGTGTTTGAACTGGCACCCATATGGGATCCCGGTGTGTTCAAGGTAAGGACTTCAGTCACTAGGCTACTGTGCTGGGCTCAAAACCCATTTTTCTGTGCTTTATTGAGGGATGGAGTTGTCATTCTGCCATTTTGCCAATGCCATTCTCCTAGTTGTCTCTAGACTAAACTGCACCCATTGACATATGCTGTCTGCGTCTTTGTCTTTGTCGCAACCCAAATGCCACCTTCCCAGTGCAACAGTTCATGCCTTCCAACTATACAAAAATCACAAACACATGCCGTCACCTTCATCCTTCCTTGTACTCTCCCAGTTCTTCTCCCTAAAACTGTTGGTCTTCCAGGGCACATTATGCGCTTTTTTTGGCGGACAATCTGTATTGCCCAGTCCACACTGCCATTTCATCAAAGATCTATGAAGTTCAGAAATTTAGAATTTTCTGCTTATTGCTCTGTCTGCTGAAGTAAAAGTAATACTCTCCATGCTGGGGTGATGGTGATGGGCACTCGCCCTGCCCAGTGACTGTAATCTGTATACTTCAGTGGCTCAGACAGGTTGCTGTTTCTTGAAACCTGGAGTGGGAGATGGGCTATGACAACATGGGTGGAAATGCTGTATGGTACTTCTAGGTAGGTGAGTTTCATTGTGGAGTCTCAGCCTTTTCTTCACCTCTTTCCCTCTGTGTGGAGGTCTTCGGCACCTCTGCTTGCATGGAGATGCTGAAAGATTGATGCAGCCGGGAATGCTGATTGCACACTTGGAAAACAGCTGCTGTGCAACGCGAGTCTCACCTACAGTGGACTTGCGCGGCCAAAGATTAAAAACATGTGGCATGCAGCCATGGGGAGTAAGGACTTGATGTCATCACAGTATAACTCAACCCACCCAACAAGGGTAATCATCAATAAATGTATGTCCAGAGAATTAATAAATGAACCCTGTTTTATAGCTATGGAAGCGAAGGAGGTATGCAATTATCTCACGATTGCCGAAGCAAATCTGGATTCAAAGCCAGACCACATATACTATTTAAAATATGTGGTGACTATTTCACTCAAGAGATATAAAACATTTTTTTTTACAATTACTTGTGACATAAGCCGGCGACAAAAATATTACATCCAGTAGCTGATTTATAGCCATGTTGAAAAGTATGCTGACAATAACGTGTGATTTTCTAAAATTGTTTTCAAACTAAATCATTTGAAAGTGAATGCCGTGGGGGCTGGCACAATGGAGTAGTCTGCTAATCTTCCACCTGCAGGCACTGGCATCCTAAATGGGCACTCATTCACGTTCTGGCTGCTCCACTTCCCATCCAGCTTACCGCTAACGGCATAGAAAAGCAGAGAAGCATGGCTCATGTCCTTGGGCTCCTGTATCCACAATGCGAGACATGAAGAAGCTGCTGGCCCCTGGCTTAGGACTGTTCAGCTCTAACTTTTGTGACCATCTGGGGAGTCAATCAGCCGATGGAAGATTTCCCCTTTTCCCCTTATCTCTGTAAAATCTGCCTTTCAAAAAAGAAAGCAAATTCCCTGTCTCCCTAGGTTTCATCTGGTCCTATATTGCCTGACTTTACAGGCCAACAAGACTCATAAAATATTTTCTTTTTCTATTTTATGCATTCATCCTTTTTTCCCATGGAAAATTTTTGTATATCTCTTCCCAGAAGTAATTAATAGGTTTACCTGAGAATGCTTTTGGGAAAATCATATATTCACAAATATGTAGCTTTTAGAAGAAAATAAAAATTAAATACTGGATTTCAGTTTTGAATTTTGATTAACTCTCTTATTATAAAAACAAAGATTCTTACTGATATTTGCTTCTTTGTCAAATTTGGATTCTACTTCTCTGTCTCCCATATGTCCCTGGATTATCTTAAAATTCTTTACATAATTTCCTTTGGACTTAATCTGTGTCAGAGACTTTTCAGACTTCTTCAAAAATTAATAAGATGTTCATTCCAAGTGCATTCAAAATTCAAATAAATGCTAAAATGTTAATTTAAATAAGCTTTAACTGGCGTATTCTGGAAAACTTTTTTTTGTAATACCTCATTATTAATAATCAGTGTAACACCCAGGAAGATCAACATGGAGATGTTGGACTCCAACAAGGCCATATGCCAAAGGGTTTTAACATGTGTACAGAACATTCCACAGAACAGCAGAATGCATTCTTTACTTGGTTGTCAGGGAACTTACCACAGGAAAGACCCCCTGTTGGGTAACATGTGAACTTAACAACTTGAAAAAGCTGAAATCACATCAAGCATCTTTTCCAACCACAATGGAGAGGAACTAGAAATAAACTATAGAACAGAAGCTAGGAAAGTGACAAAGATGCAAAAGCTATACACCTTTGAGCAAACATTGGGTTGAAGATGTATTAAAAAGAAATCATAAAATTCCTCAAGATAAATGAAGATGAAGACATAACACAGTAGAGTATATGAGCATATCCAAAACATGCAATTATAAAGAGCATTTATGCAAAAATTCTTGACAAAAATACTAACAAAGGAATCCAACTGCATATTATAAACATAATGTACCATAGTCAAGTGACCTTTATTCCTGGAATGCCAGGATGGTTCAACAAGTGAAAATCAAGTGTTATGGTATTTGATTCAATGCCATCTAATAAAAACTTGATCAGCATATTTAAAAACAAAAGTATTGTACATCAGCATAATGAAAACTATATATGGAATTTTTTCAGGTAGCATAATATTTAATGATATATTTAATGTATTTAATATATTTAATGATGATATTTAATCATACTTAATGACTTAACCAAAAGCTTTCTTGTGTTTTGCAGGTTTTTTGTGTGTGTGTGTTATAATAAGGCCATTTATTGTTTTTTCCTTTTTTATTAATTATATTGCACTGTGTGACACAGTTTCATAGGCTCTGGGATTCCCCCAACCACTCGTTGTACCCTCCCCCCCTGGGGGATTCCTCCACCTTGTTGTAGTATTGAAGTTCAAATGCAGTTGACATTCTTTCATTGCAAGAATATACCAAGCATAGAGTCCAGCATCTTATTGTCCAGATAATTCAACAGTTTCTTGGTGAGACCATCTCTGGTCTGAAGGCAGAGCTGGCAGAATATCATCCCGACCAATTAAAAGTCCCAACATAACATCAAGAACAATTTACAACATTATGGAATTAATTGACATGGTTTTGAGTAACCAATATGTTAAAAAAATGCAAGTTCTTAACCACATCCTGTGACTACTTCATTGACATTTCAATTTTAGTTTATATACAACCAGTTTTTATAAACCTTAAAATGGCTATAGGGTACTATTCAGCTGTCTCGTGTCTATTTTCATTTTAGTATTTGTCAGTTTATAGTGTTGAAGCATAATTTTGCTGAACTTGGCAGATTTTAGGATAGTCTAAACAAGCTTATAACTCTAACAAGATTCTGGAGCGAGCCTGATGGTCATTGCAAGAGAGGGTGGGGACCCAAAGTTGGAATTAAGTAAGGACCAGAGAAAGCTCCTCTCCCTAGTCCCAAAGGAACTTTACTGTTCTGTTTCTGCGGACTGCTCAGAGCTCCTGGCTGTTGTTTCGATGACCTTGGATCCTGCAAGGAAGGATTTGGGCTTCTTCCATTCCATATGGTAGCTCCAAATGGGGGTGGGTGACCTCAGAGTTCTTGGTCTCTGAGGGCACTCCAATTCCCCGTGGTCTCCTTGGCAGTTGGGTTGTAGTCCTTGGTGCCTGTACTGATAGTCCTTGGTGAGGATCCAGGAGTCTCCAGGGTTGGGATACAAGCCTCCTCCTGTCTGCCTGCTCCACTCTGGGGCCCCCCCCTCCCGCTCTGTGTATGGAAGATCTTATGTATGCTGGTTCACTTCCCAAGTGGCCATAATGGCTAGTGCTGAACTGATCCAATGCCAGAAGCCAGGAGTTTTCTCTAGGTTTCCCACTAGGGTGCAGAGTGCCAAGGCTTTGGCTCATCCTCTTCTGCTTTCCCAGGCCACAAGCAGGGAGCTGGATGGGAAGAGGAGCAGCTGGGACATGAACTGCCACCCATATGGGATCTTGGCAAGTACAAGGCGAGGACTTTAGCTGTTAGGCTACTGTGCTAGATCCTCTTGAAATATTTTACAAGTATTTGGTTTTGATGGTTCTTGGGAGAGTTTTTCTTTTACTGTATTATGTACCCTCCTTTTCAAGTTTGATTTTCTTAGTGAGGAATACAATTTTTTTTATTTAGGCAAGTGTAAATTCTACATTTGTTATAGAATTTCTCTTTTTCTTTGGCTGTCTTTTGCAGGTGTTCTTAATTTAATCTTCAATGTCCCTTACAGTAAGTTAATTTTTTATCATTTTATGCTGCAGTCTACAATTATTATTTAGCCTTTAGTTTCTTTTCAGTCTCATAATTTCTCATTGTTTTTCTGATTTCTTGTCCATCTGTTCTTTACTTTTAATTCCTGTTTTTATTTAATGAGTCCCTTTGATTTTTATAATTTCAATTTATTTTAGTTCATGTAAATTTTTCTTCTTCTTTAGGATATTATGGCAAATATAATATTTTACAGCTATTATTGTAAATTATTGATTCTCTCTCTTTATATAAATGCTATAATTTAGCATTTGAAAGTAACTTTGTACTTTGAAAACGGAACTTCTTTATGTTAGCTGCTACAAGAAGTTCTGTGGACTATTAGAGGACTGTTTGGGGTGAACTCAGGTTTTTACCTCCAAAACCTATGCTTGTGTTCTTATGTTGACTTATCAACAGATTTTACCTCAATCTCTTCATCCCCTCCTCTCATTACCGGCTGCCTTTTGCAAGACAAGCTGATGACTTCAGAAGCTAACCCATGTCTGCCTATTGTAACTTGTGGCTTTACAACATTTGAATTAGCAAATGAAAAATTTTACCCTTGTCCTTACGTCAGCAATGACCACATTCAACACAAGCTCAAGTCACAGATCCTGGTTGGAAATGAAGTAAGCATGAGGCAGTCTGGGCTAACTTCCTGGGTGAGGCCATGACTCTTTCCTGGACTGCCAAGTTGCCACCACGACAGCTAGATTTGCTGGAGGAGTTAGTCATTGCATGAGGCTGTGGAAATAAGAAACCCAGACTATAGTAACATATTAAGTATGGCTTATCTTTTATATAAAGTAGAACAAAAAAATAAATGATGTGTATTTTAATCTTAGGCTCTGCCTAAACCTCACATTATTAATCGATTTTCTTAAAAATAAATGAATCTATAAAATAATTAATAATATTGTACATTGTAGGTGATGATGTTGAAAAACAGAAAAGTTGAAAAACTCATTTAGGCTTTCGTACCTCCAATAAGCAATAGAGCCAAAATCAAACCTGTATTATATGGTTCCACTGTTTAGGCTCTCAAAACCGTGTTATCACTTTCTTTCTCTGTATTCTTATTGCAGACATCTATTTTTATAATAGATTGTTACAATACTGTCAGTAAGCACACTTCAATTTCTCCTGGTCTTTTGGCTTGTTACAGTAACAGCATTCATAAGAAATAAAATGACTTCTGAGATTAAGTCCTAAGTTTCCAATTATTTGAGACTGTTTCTGTCATATGTAAAAGGGTTATTGCTTCTGCCAGATGGAAATCACATTCAGGAGAAGCGATATGGCTTGACTGGAGTCTTGGAGACATGACCAGGAGGAGAATCCAAACCTCAAGGTATGCTCACGGGTGACCAGATATTCATAGCTGAGCACCTCCATCATTGTGTAACACACAGAGGATGATCCCTGGTAACTCCTACTCGCATCACTAACCAATAGGATCATGAAAATACAGGTGGTGATTGATTTAAGCCACCTAAAACTCAAATTCACATTTGCCTAGAGAAAGAGAAGGATGTGAAATTCACCCAGTTGATACAAGGGAAGAGGGCATTATTCCATTCACACATTTTTATCATTTTTGGAAAGTCTGCTGACAATAATTTTGGCTATTTTCTCCTTTTTTTTTCAGAAATGCTCAAATTGTGGAGCCCTCCCGTTACTATCTATGAATTCATTCGACCTAGGAGACATACTTGAGCATTTTCTGGAGAATACGTGGTTCTGCTTCTAGTACTGGGCGGCCCTGTGCATGTTTGCTCCTAATGTGCCCATTCCCCTGTTAGAAACAGAGCGATTGCTGAGGACTGTGCAATAACCCTTCTCCATGGCCATTCAGGTGGGCTTGCCCAAAGCCACTGTCCTGTGCAGAAAAGACAGATGTGCAATAGCCATGGTGATTATGGAGCTCTATTGTGATATTTCCTGTCACAATTGCTTCAGATATATATTATTTTGTAAATGTGTTAAAGTGTATATAAATTCCCTTATAATGAAAACCAATAATGGTCCAATAGGCTTCTGTGTTCAACAGATTTCTCAAGTATATACTGGTGGTCTGGCTCAATTTTGTATCTGAAATTTTCAGTGGCCAAGACAAGCGTATCAGAAGGCTATCCAATTACTCATAAATGAACTGCTTCTGAAGAATATGGTAATTTGAAGTAAGCCATAGGTGAAACAAGTGTTTGCTCATTTTGCTTGTGTTCTATGCTCTCCTGGACACCACATCAGATGGGGATCAAGAATGATTATAGTGTAATTGATCTTCTATGCTGGACATGTAGCCATTTGACTTTGGTTACTGTATAAAACTGAACACTCTCCCAAAATATTTTCCCATCATCGTATTTCATTTATTTTAGAAAAGGATGCTGTTTCAAGCCACACTATAAGTATTCTATCCTGTGACCTGAAGAGGGCTCAACACAGCTTTTACTAATTAATCAAATTATAAACCACCAAGTTTCATTTTTTCTCAAAAGGAAAATATACACTAGGATGAAACCACTTATTTCTCTGTAGCCCTACTTATGATTGAAACCAAATTCTGCCCTTTGAACATACACAAATGCATTTCATAGAAACTTAATGCAAATTTTAGCCAAGATCTTTTCTACTGGTATTGAATTTCTCAGAGCAACTATAATAGCAATGAATAAAGTTCATGTCTCTGAAAACCATGTATCTACTGAGTTCATCTTTAAACATTTCTAGAAAAAAAGATGGTTCAGGGCCAGGGGAATAAGGAGTGGTTCCCTTGCTGGACAGCTATTCCCACTGGAGAGCGTGAGCTGGGATGGAGACAGACCAGACTAAGCAGGGCTACAGCACCTGTGTGCCTCATGTGGACCAGATCAGGGAAAAGCCAGGGTTGTTTGGGCTTAGCCACAGCATCAGCTGGCACTGGGAGCTAATACTGGTAAGTCTAAGCACAGAACTACCTGGAGAGTGCATAATCTGGGAGTGAGAGAGATCCGGGAGGGAAATAGTGGGCTCCTCCCCCTTGGACTATCACTCCCATGGGAGGGCACAAAAACTAGGACAGGGGCTGGAGTGGCTAGACAGAGAGGCACTCTACATCCATGAGGGCTGGATAGTTGAGCTGGTTAGATGGAACTAAGCTTCAATACCCTTTGACATGTACAAGAGCCAAATGGTATATGGGGCAGACTGGACTAGTCTACCACACATACTGGCAAACCAGGGTAGGGTGTGGGCCTGGTGAGGGTTATTGTGGGTCGCTCTGACTGAGCTGCAGCTCCCGTTGGGTTATGTGAGGGCCGAGTGTGTGCTGGGCAGAACCAGACTGGACTGCAACACCCATTGGTTCCAGTGGAAGTCGGGCTGAAAACAAAACCAATTCAGCAATTGCAACCACCAGCTGATCAGGGCGATGGACTATGCCAGGTCCTGTGCTTGCTAGTACATACAAGAATCTGGTCTGGGAACACCTCAAAGTTTCTTTTGGGGATCTCCGCAATTGAAATGGTGGACTCAGAACCTTAACCAAGAAAAGACGGAAGACAGAACAGGTCAATCCACCACCTCAGCTATATGTTGGCAGCAAAATACTGGACAAATGGAGACTCTATGATGGACTATGTCAATCAGTGGATTCTTCAACAACCTCATCGTGCCTGGAGTGGCGAGATTGGCAGCGATTCATAACTGGTGAACTATCAAAACCACTTGAGCAAGGATCTCAGAGCATGCCCCACCTTGGGGACCTGGGATGGGTGGGAGACTGGGTGGGGTTTCTCCCTCAATATTCCCTTTACCTCAGATATATGAAGGAAACAATAGGGAAATAATACTCTTACTCACTTCCCTATAGCCCTTGTATCTTTTTACCCTAATTAACCATGTAAAGATTGTCAAAAATATAATAATAATAAAAAAGGATGGCTCAGCTACTATTTGTGACCTTAAAATGATCAGATCAAGAATATTGGAAATTCAACAACAGAGTAACCTACAACAGACTAACAGAACAGGCATCTGAAACCCAAGACAGCATAGTGGATAGATTAAATTCACCAGGATTCAGGAGCTGCACCCGTAGAAGGAAATAATGAGCTGGTAGTATATTACAAAATCTAGCATACTACTTTCTTGCCCACACTTGCTCACCGCGAAATCCTCTTTTAGAAAGAAATAAAGCAAGAACACTGCTGATATTTTTCAGTCACTTGAAGGTAAACATTCACTTAGGGTAATTAACTCAAATAGTGAGATTTTAATCATTTCACTCTCAACATAAATATTTGACTAATCGATATGAAAGGTATTTATTTTCTCTATGGTTGGCTATGCTTCCTAGCATTAGTACTGTGTGACAGATGGCTGATGTCATCTCTGCTTGGAAGAACTCAGTTGGCAATATTAGCACAGCATATTTCTGGGGACTTGTGATATGCTGTGAGATGATGAAAAATAAAAAGGTCCAAAAGGGTATTCCCCAAAGCAAATATGTTGATATGATTTGAGCCCAAATCGTACTGATCCAGTGTAAAGAGATATATTCCACTTAATTAATGCTTTATTTAAACATAGTCTGGTAAATATTAAAAATACCCTTAAACATACCTTTCAATGCCAGTCATTTATCATAAGCACATTGGTTGCTTCTGATTCTTTCTCCCTACACTTGTTCCAAACATGGAGATAAGATAGTCTTACTTCTAGCTGCTTGCATCCTCAGTAAAGCATCACATTATAGCAAGAAAGGAGGATTAGGCATATGTTAAGTGAAAAATGGAGTTTCATGAGTTCTCATCTGGGAAGTCTAAAATGATCCTTTGGACTGGATGCGGTGTCACAGAATCTGTTGTTACTGACAACAACTTGTGATGGTTTTCACTACATTTCCTGCCCCTCAACACCACCCAAGGCCTAAAGGTTTAGACTGAAGGTTTTGTGGTGAAGGACAGAGAGGGGACCAAAACTCAGGTGAACTATGGGGACCTTGAAGGGATGAAATATATAGAAATTTTTTAAACTTATCACTGCTAGAAGGAGTCTTTAGATTAAATAGTAACCTGTTTACAGACATTCTTCTGCATACTTCTAATAGGTCAACTTATTTAAACTGTTGAGACAGGACCAAGCAAAGTGACCTGTTCCCCTGGATGACTGGTCCTGCTGCCAGCACTGATTTTTGTGGAGCTGAGTTTTAGAGTGATATAGTCTGGCTCCACTGTCTCTGTTCTGATGACCCAGAAGGCAAAATCTCCATGTTGGAGGGAAGGAAAACGTAGTGATGGGATAGGCTGACATCCACACCCAAATAGCTATTCATTCTGTTTCTCATTTTACAGAAACGAATAACTTCCTTGAGGAAAGGCAACGCATTTTACTACTTTCCTCTTTCCAATTCAGCACGTTAGCTTAAAAACAAACCCAGCAGAAGCAATAAGGATTACAGTGGAAAGGAAAGGCTTTTACAGATCTGAAGGAAACTTCAAGGATACTTGAGAGTATCCTGACATATTTTAGACAAAATGGAAGGGGAAGGTAGCAGGAATGAATCACTCCTTTCAAAATGAACAGTTTCTTAGAAGCAGTATTCCATTGAACACCTACACATATTCGTAGAGTTCATTGGATTTTTCATTTTTAAGATATCTCTGATATATTTCCTTTGTTGTTGCTTCAGTTTTCTCAAGAATCTTTCTTTTTTCTTTTATGATTTATTTATTTTTATTGGAAAGTCAGAGTTACAGAGAGGAGAGATGAAGATCTACTGTCCGCTGGTTCACTCCTTAAGTGACCTCAACAGCTGGAGCTAAACTGTGGGCACAAGGTCCCAAAGCTTTGTGCTGTACCCTACTGCCTTTTTAAGCCACAAGCAGGGATCTCAATGGGAAATGGAACAGCAGCAACAGGAACAAGAACCCATATGGGACCTGGTGCTTGCAGGGTGAAGGCTTTAGCCACTAGGTTATGTGCCAGGCTCAGGGTTTCAGTTACATGTTGTGCCACTTATGCAATAGAAAAATGGACCAAAGGAGAAAAAAGCAGAATTTATAATAATTTTTTTTCATTTTTCTAATTGCATAATGATTGTGGCAGTTTAGAAACTTTCATCCAATTCACCATGTGGAAACGCCAAACAGGACAAATTTAGTCCAGTCGGTCCCATGAAAAATGTTAAAGACCGAGGTTGGGCTGACTGTTGTCTCAGGGTACCGAGGCACTGCCATGAACCCACCATCGGGGCTCCGCGCCAAGTTCGGCAGGCAAACACTGCCGCTGGCTGACGGGTGTTCTGTGTTTCTTTTCTAAGTATGATTAAATAATCATAAGAACTTCGCTAAGGGCTAATCTGCTATATTTTCCAGATTTTCACCTTGGGGACATATTGTCCCTTGTCACTGAAACCTCGGGGACAGAAGGGGACGCTGCAGGGTGGCACAGCAGGAAGCAGTACCACTGATGAAACTGTGTTGGGTTAATGAAGGCATGGCTCAGGGCCTCCGCTGCTCTGCCATATGTTTGAAGAAATGCTAATGACTACAATTCAAATACCTTTTTCATCTTAACTATATGTAAATGTGTTTATAAATGCTCTCTTATAAATATACGATCACATTTTTAAAAGCCAAGTGCTAATGCTGCCTTCAACATCTATAATACACAATAATTAAAACTTAAGCAATTGTGCCTAATTATACCTTATGGGAAACTGTACAGTAATTTATAGAAATTAAGCAGAAAAACAAAGATCAACAGAAGTGAAGCAGCAGCTGAACAACAGAATAATAAATCACTCTGATCATTAATTTACAGTGGCAAAATCATTGCAAGTAAAAGATCTCGTTACTAATTTTTAGACAGCTGACACGTGAAAAAAAGGTGTTAGAAATCCGAGTCTTCCTTGTATGAGCTCAGCTTGAACTGATGGTGTCATTGCCTGCATTATTACTCTGTTCTTATGCTGCGTCCCAAAAGCTGGTGCAATTTTGTGGTTGTTGTTGCTGTTGAAACTTGCTATATAATGGAGGCTAGCATACCAAGAAGTTAAGATACATTGTAGTGTGTTTCTCTACTCCCAAATAAAAGCTGAACTCCCAAAGAAACTGGACTTTGTACCATTGTCTACGCCTACAATGCCAGCATACACTTGAATAGCAGAATGATGGACTTGTGGCTGTTGTTGAAGGACTACACTATTGTAGTAACACAGTGGCGTGGTGGGGGGAGAAAGAGGGACACAGAGGATGCGAGGGAAAATCCCTAAAACTATGGAGCTGTATCATTAACAGAAAGAAAGAAAGAAAAAACTTGTATTATTTCTTTTCTGAACTGAGGTGGCCCTTGGTGCTTCTTGTACCTTGCCCCATCCTGCAGATGTCATAAAAATTATCTCTTTGGTCTCTTCCACTTTTATTTTGGTGTCTGCACTGAAAGGTTTTTAAAACCAACTGTCTATTACCTGGTTAGGGATCTGCTGCACATCCTGTATTGTTTAAAAACTGCCCCAGGGTTCACTTTGTTCCATCTGCGAGACTTCAACTAGCTGTATTCCAATCAGTAGACATGACGACATAACTAATCCTCACATTACAAATGTCAAGCTTAGGGGTTAAAGTCACCCTCATTAAAGACATCAACACACATGCACGGATCAAGAAAAATCAGGATTCACTCAGTTTGGGTGCCTTTATTTTGAAATACGTCAGTGGAAAATGCTGCTTTCTGAGATCTATTTTGATTCCTAAAACACAAGTTTTTGCTGATACTTCTCTACAGCCCTTCTGATTTTTGGTCAATAGAAATATTTAAAAGGCTTTTCTGTTAAACTCTTC
This sequence comes from Ochotona princeps, assembly GCF_030435755.1. Taxonomy (NCBI): domain Eukaryota; kingdom Metazoa; phylum Chordata; class Mammalia; order Lagomorpha; family Ochotonidae; genus Ochotona; species Ochotona princeps. The sequence goes on from NC_080851.1 coordinate 37,468,071, forward strand.
CATTTTTTTTTAAATAGTAGCTAAATTTCTAGGTTGCTTGGTACTCCATTTGGTGATTAAAAGTGAATACTCTTTTCTTGACTTCCAATGTTTTATAGATTTCATTTTCAATATTCTTAAACTTGTTCCATTTGGACTTTTTCAAAAGTTGTGCTGAAGGATGACTTAGCAGCTAAACATTATTTTCAAGTTGGTTTGCTACATGTTACTGTTACATATAAATGACAGATGTCACCATATATTTAGATACTCAGCACTTACCTGTTTTGGAGTTATTAATTTCATTTCTCTCATCTGTGAGGGGGCCTCAAGTACTTTGCAGAAAATGAATATTACAAAAATATTGTGCATGAATTGAAAAGATTTTTAACGGAAATAAACCTATCTCTTAACTCCTATTTTTGTATGAGTCTTTGGAAGTACTCTTGTATCTATTATCTGCTTGCTAGGGTTTAGAAATTTTAACTTTTAATGAAACAGCAGTCCAAGTCCCTTATTCCTTATATATCCTTCTTTGTATTTTTTTATTTCTTCTGTGTAAATTGTAGACCTTTGGCATCCTGATTTTTATGGCCTGATAAGAGCAGATGAAGTGTAATGGAGTAGCCGAATGGGACCATCTTCCTGTACCGAAGGCTTGTCTTAGGAGCCACACACTCACAGAGAGTACTGCATTTCCTCATCTGCCATCTCCTTGTGTTTGTCTAAGTGGGACCCATTGCTTGGCAATCCGTAGCAGTTATCATCTTTAGTTAATGTTCAAGATCCATAAGGAATGCTGAATTTCACTGAAATTGTGGTGCTGATTGTTATTCCTACTCCTTGTTGAAGCTGATCTCTGGTCCTCCTTCAATCATAACAAAGATACGAGGGAAGTAAATCATTTGTGTCTATTTAGTGAGCCATGGGAACATTGGGGAAGGTAAAAAATGAGCACATATATTTTTGTTACTCTAGGAAACAAGCCATTCTCCAGTGAAAACTTAGATTACTTCAGTGTTCAAAGAACATACAATTTCAGTTAAAAGGGGGCAATCAGTTCAAGAAATCTGTTGTATAGCATGCTGAGTGTAATGCATTGATTATTTTCCTGCAAACTGGTAACAGAATAGCTTTTAACTTTTCTAAGTATAGAAAAATAATAAGCACGTGAACTACTACATAGATCAGTTCAATTTTGTGAGTCAACCATGTACATGCATTTCTTTATTTTTTAAAAGGAAGGATTTGTTTTATTTATTGAAAAGCCAGAGTCACAGAGGGAGAGGAAAAGAAAGGGACAGTAAGATATTCCATTTGCTGGTTTACTCCTCAGATGGCCCCAACAGTAAAGGCTTGCTCAGGCCAAAGAAATGAGCAAACAGATTCTCCCCAGTGGGTGGCAGGGGCCAAAGGACTTGGGTAATCTGTTTCATGGCTTTTCCCAGGCCATGAGCCGGGAGCTGGATCTGAAATGCAGCAGCCAAGAGACGATGTCAGCATCTTGAATGTTGGCATTATTCATTGCATCCCCAAAACGCACACACAGTTAAAAAAATATATTTTTGTATAAAAATGTGTACAATTTCAATTTGTTAATTGCAAACATAATTACCCAGTATTTAACTTAAAAGTGCAAAATGTGACTAAAATTTTCTGAATGCTTAAACAGAATTGGCAAGATCCTTGCTTCCTCCAAATACATAAGTACATGGCTAGGAAAACAAGAACATTATCTGACAACACTGAAGAATGTAAAAGGAAATGGGGAATGACTATCTAAAACATGGTTTTTGTTTGTATGTTTGTTTTGTTCTGTCTTTCAATCAGAAAAGTTAAGCAGTTTGCTTTGTGTGAATTAAGAACACTGAAAATCCCTTTAATGGGTCTAGAAGTCTGGAAATAAGGATCAGTGATTTTTGTAAAAGGGCTTGGCCAGAAATCTGTGAGGGTATGTTTCACAGCAAGCAGATGCATTGGTACGCCTCACTGGGAATAACTCAGCAACACGGTGTTGAGGCGCATGTGAAGGGATCCTGATGAGGGATTTTTTAGGGACAACAGATGTCCTTATGAGACAAAGGTCTGAACAACATTGACAAAAGGGCAACTTGCCCTTCTCCCTTCTTCACTCATGATGAGTATAGGGTAGACAACTTTCCAAGATCATAATGTCTTGGCATTCATTTCCCAATAAGAATCACAGGAAAGAAATACAAAAGGATCGGTGATAGAAGTAGACATCATTTACTGGTAAATCTTTGCATAATGTTTGCATACAAATGTATTACTAATGAGGCTGTGCTTTTCTCATACTACTGTGCTTAATGATTTTGATTGCTTTAAAACAGGCGCAGTGCCTTGCTCTCTGCTTCTGTCTGGCCTTGTTCAGGGTCATCATAATCTCTGTCCATCTATGTCTCCTATTACAGCTACTTAAAGATGGATAAATGATGCATTTGTCTTGGGATTTGTGAATATGATTTAATGAAGGAAAACATATGGAAATATCTCTGAATAATGTGCAACAAAACCTTTAGGAAGTAAGGCCGTCGTTGAATTTTATAACTGATTATAGAAAAGTTAATGGTTGGAGATGTTAGAGATTTAAGTAGGAAGAATTGAATCACTTGTGTGACCTGGGATCGTGACACATGCTGCTTAGATCTCAAGAAAGGTTGGTGGATTTCCATGTGAACAGAGCAGCTTTTTTTATCTCCCAGTGAAGATACACTAAAGAGCAAGTTCTTCACAAAGAAGTGAAGCATGAACAAAGTCAGCCAAAAAGTTGACCAAAGGAGAGAGACTAGGAGGGAGCATTCTCCTTAAAGGGATGGGACTTGGGCAAGAGACTGAAAAGGAAAACTGTATCCCATTAGCTAAGAAGATTGATTCATTTTTATTTCAAGAACAGAGTGGCAGAGAAGAGGAAATAGGGGGAGAGAGAGAATCTCACATCCAAACACTCATGCTCTAGTCCAAAACCAAAGCTAATAATAACATCCAGGTTTCCCATATGTGTAGCAGAAATACATGGATTATAACCTGTTGCCTCCTAGGTGAATTGGCATACAGCTAGATGAGAAGCCTGGTGTCTCCTGGGTTGGAATGATGCTTTGACAGGCCATGTGGCCTTACCAAGAAGGCATTTAAACCACCACATCATAACACCTGAGATCCCAGGTCAGGTACATAGTAAAATACAAATTATACAGATGATTGAGGAGACGGTGTGGGGGTTCTTGCTAGTCACTGAAAATAGCTGTATCAAATTGAAGCTTCCTTAATCAAAGCTTATCCTAGGAGGAGGGTGGCAATCTTCTGGAGAAGTCCTGTTTTGTTATTGTTTGTGTGTTTTGTTTTGTTTTGTTTTGTTTTATAAGCTCTGGGACTGCCTTGAAAAGCTGCCTCCTCAAGAAGCTGATGGAATTCCAGCCTCTTTTGTTGAACCATGAAACTTTTTCCTTGGGCCAACTGTGAGGTTCTTGAGTAAGCAGGATGGAATAAATTTGCAAGCAGTCACATTTAATTTCTATAGAACATTTATAAGTTATGTCTCCTGTCCTAAAAACAAAATAATCAAAACACAGCCCCAAACACAAAATTTGAGAATCTTTTGTGGAGAGACTCTTAAGTGTACACAGAAAGACAGCCTACCATAACTGTGTTGTTCCGTTGGAAATTTTGACAAGAGGATTCAACCCAGTTCATCTTTCTAAAGCAATGAGAAAGGAAGGATGCTCACCTTTGTCTAGCCGTATGTATATTGGGTCTTTTCTCTGAAAAAGTGATTCAGAAGCCTTTCATTCCAAGGAATAGTGACCTTAAGTTTTTTGAGTAAATGAGAAGGAAATTAAAACAGAAGGATTGCTCTGTAGATGTTTAGTTAGCTTTCCTGGCTAAAGTAAGTCTATGCTAAGCCAGGTTTATGCATTTTTCACTGGTTTTTTTTAGAAGTGTTTATCTAAATTTAAAATCAACTATTATTTTATACAGTTTGTTATTGAATGAAGTTTAAGAACATAAAGAGAAAACAACTGAATATGAGCAGGGCATTCTAAAAAGCTATGCTAAAATAAAGATTAACATGAAAATGAATCTTTCAGTGTTCAACTTTTTATCTACTTTCCACAAATATAATTAGTTATAAACATAAATATATCAGTAAACATTATTTTAACAAGAGCTTAGATCAATCATCATCAATGTACTCAAAAATGTAATTTTGTAAGACAATGTGAGTTAACACATAGAATATTTTTATGTATACAGAATCATTTATGAGGTAACAATACGGCTATATACTCTAAGTCATAAAAGCCAAAAATTTTAACAGAGCTATGAATCAAATAAAAATAGAAAACTTGAACTCTCAGGAAAAGGTCAACAATTAATGTCATTTCATATTTCCTCCCACATGTTATAGTTTTTCCTTTAAGAACATTCCATACATATTTTGAGTTTATTTATAAATTAACATGGGATGAGCTGCTCCCAGATTTGCCGGAACCTCGATGGCTACCCCTTTTCTGGGTGAGTCCCGGGGGTCTGTGTAGCGAGTCTGGGCCTCCCCTACTGCTCACCATGTGGCTTGAGCTGGGGGGAGGAGCCAGGAAGGGTGGGACTGGGGCCCAAGGACTTGAACCTCCGGCAGGCAGCTACCCCACTGCCTGCCAGGGGGCCTTGGGATGGCCACGCCTCAAGCCTGGGAACACACAGTAGCTACCACGTACACGTGGGGAGCTGCTCCCAGATTTGCCGGAACCTCGATGGCTACCCCTTTTCTGGGTGAGTCCCGGGGGTCTGTGTAGCGAGTCTGGGCCTCCCCTACTGCTCGCCATGTGGCTTGAGCTGGGGGGAGGAGCCAGGAAGGGTGGGACTGGGGCCCAAGGACTTGAACCTCCGGCAGGCAGCTACCCCACTGCCTGCCAGGGGGCCTTGGGATGGCCACGCCTCAAGCCTGGGAACACACAGTAGCTACCACGTACACGTGGGGAGCTGCTCCCAGATTTGCCGGAACCTCGATGGCTACCCCTTTTCTGGGTGAGTCCCGGGGGTCTGTGTAGCGAGTCTGGGCCTCCCCTACTGCTCGCCATGTGGCTTGAGCTGGGGGGAGGAGCCAGGAAGGGTGGGACTGGGGCCCAAGGACTTGAACCTCCGGCAGGCAGCTACCCCACTGCCTGCCAGGGGGCCTTGGGATGGCCACGCCTCAAGCCTGGGAACACACAGTAGCTACCACGTACACGTGGGGAGCTGCTCCAGGGCGGCCAGTGCGCCATTTGGCGCCAGGCTCCACCTGCTGGCCACCCGGCCAGAGTTTTTGATTTTTGGTTCATTGACCTGCTTCCTGGGAGGCTCCCTCCTGAACCCACAGTGCTGGGGGCGTGAAACACTGTGCTTGCTAGTAACCTGATCTCTGAACACCTCAAAGTCTCTTTGGGGATCCCTTCAATCAAAATGGAGGAAACAGAATGCTGGCAATTAGGGAATCCCAAATGAACTTGAGGCTTGCACCTAATGGTCCTCAGAGCAACCACGGGCAGGTGCGTGATTCACAGCTAGGAACAGGCCCAAACTGGGAGGTAAGGGGACACCACAACTGGGATGAGGCTCCCACCAAGGAGTGTATGTGCTGGAATGGGGGCTGTGTTCTATCTAGGAAACAGTTGCAGTCACCCGAGGCACTAGTGTGGGCTGGGATTGGATGCACCAGGCCGGTTCAGATCCCAATACCATCTGGTGTTGTGGAGAACCAGGGTTGATGTGGGACTGACTAGGCTGGGTCTCATTCCTCTTCTGAACCATGTGTGAGCTGTATGTGGGTATGGACGAGCCATGGCCGGGCTGAAACATCCAACAACAGGAACCAGAATGGGGTGAAAGACAGCCAGGAAAAACCATTGTTCCTGCTAGGACAGGAGGTGAACTGAGTGGGCTGGCTCAAGAACCCCCTGGCAAGCGCAAAATCTGGCGTTGGGAGGGGTTCTGATGGAGGAGCCTGGGCAACTCCTCTGGCAGGACACAGTCCCTGCAGGTAAGCGCAAGAAGCATGATAGGAAACAGCCCAGAATAGGCCATGGAAAGTATCCCACTGGCATGCATTCAGCATGGGTCAGGAGCAGATCAGGCTGAATCAGTTCATGTCAACCACTGGCAAATCTGATCGCCAGACCAGAGTGTGGGATGGGCCGGGTTTGGTTGCGACAAAACCAGTACACATTATGGAATGCCAGGGCGTGGTTGCCTGTACTGGATGTGAATGCAGCACCCATCCAGCACACGTGAAATCCAGGAAGGAAGGGGCAGAGCTGGCGGGGGGATTAAGGGGCTGGTCCCCTCGCCGGTCAGCTACTCCCACTGGAGAGTGTTGGCTGGGATAGAGACAGACCCGACTAAGCAAGGCTATAACACCTGTGCGCTGCATGTGGACTAGATCAGGGCCGCAGCATCAGCTGGCAGAAGCTGGCACTGGGGACTAATTCTGTTGAGTCAAATCACAGGACCACCCAAAGAGTGCATAAACCGGGACAGAGAGACCTGGGAGGGAAAAGTGGGTTCCCCCTTCCTGAATCACTATTCCCGTAGGAGGGCATGAAAACTAGGACGGGGGCTGGGATGGCTAGATAGAGAGGCACTCAACAACATCTGTGAGGGCTGGATGGTTGAGTTGATTAGATAGAACTAAGCTTTAATACCCATTGACGGGTACCAGAGCCAAATGGGATGGGGGACAGACGGGTCTTCTGCTACACATACTGGCAAACCAGGGTGGGGGGCGGGCTTGGCGGGGGTTAATGTGGGTCGCCCCGACTAGGCTGCAGCTCCCACTGGTTGATGTAAGGGCCGAACCAGACTGGACTGCAACACCCATTGGTTCCAGTGCAACTCGGGACTGAAAACAGAACCAACCCAGCAGTTGCAACCACCAGCTGATCGGGGTGATGGACTGTGCCGGGCCCTGTGCTTGCTAGAACATACAAAAAACTAATCTGGGAATACCTCAAAGTATCTTTGGAGATCTCCCCAATCGAACTGCTGGACTCAGAACTCTAACCAAGAAAAGACAGAAGACAGAACGGGACAGTCATTCATCTCAGCTATATGTTGGCAGCAAATTATGGGGCAAACGGAGACTTTATGATGGACCATATCAATCAGTGGACGACCTCATCGAGCGAAACGGGCAGCGATTCATAACTGGAGAACTATTAACACCACTTGGGCACATATCTCGGAGCATGCCCCACATCCGGGACTTGCGGGAAACCGGGTGGGGCTTCTCCCTCAATGTCCCCCTTTACCTCAGATGCAGGATGGAAACAATATGGACATAATGGCATTGCCCACTTTCCTATCCCCCTGAACCTTTTTTTTCCTTTTTTCTTTTTTTTTTTTCTTTTTCCTTTAACTGTAATTAACTATGTAAAGATTGTCAACAACAATACAATAATAAAAAATAAATAAATAAATAAAAATAAAAAAAAAAGAAAGTAAAAAAAAAAAAATTAACATGGGATAGCAATATGGATTTATGAAGCAGTGGACCATTTTTGGAGAAAAATAAAGATGAATCTGTTTAACTGACTAACAAAACATGTTTTAAGGCCAACAACAGAAAAATTTGGGGGCAAGAGAAGCCCTGGGTTTTCCTACATAATAATGCATATTTAGTTACATATTTTCTCCTATGAATGAAGTAATGAGATAGAAACAGACTCGGTGAGCTCTCAGTTTAAGCTCATTAAGACTCAAGGATTTGCACAGAGATCAAAAATGACAGACAGGATTAAAACAAGTCTTCTGTCGGCTTGTCCGGGTGTAATTAATGATATTTCTTGCTTATTAAAGACTCATTAGAGACTTTTCTTTTCATTTCAAACAATAGGTATAAAGGTTGTAGAATCTGACTCAAGAAGTGATTGATACCGCTAGAACTGTAAGAAGCAGCCTAGGAAACATGTCACTCAGTGCAATGAAACCATGAAAGTTAATTTTAAGGCAAGCAAGCTATTTTTCTTATTTCTGAGTCCTACTTTTCACACTTAAAAATTTGATAATTTGGATGTTTGATTTTAGACTTTCTCAGTCTAAGATCGAACACATAAAGAATAATGTGGGTGCATATCTGATACCTATATTTAGTGAATATAGGTATTCACTAAATACCTTTTTCACTAAATTTCACTAAATACCATATTCACCTAAATATGCTTTTTCCATATTCAATGCATCACAGGGGCTCTGGTATTTCTGTATCATTACAGCGGCTCTTTCTTCTGTTTGAGTTGATTGTACTATCTGACTATGATGGCTATATTATGCAATAAATGGCTATTAGTTGGACATCATACCATTCTTGTTTTAGATATTGGAGACAAACCTTACATTATAAAACAGCAAGCTCATCTTGATAACTCATACTAACACTTTTTACAAATTTTCATTTTGCACATATGACCAAAGCTCAATTTTAATCAACTCATATGACTTTACATTTCTCTGGAGGATTATCATAAAATTAGTGAGAAGCCATTTAGTGTCATATTACTGGAGGTGGGGGTGTAAAAATATTGGCTTTCCTTCTGTCTCTTCCACACACACCCTGCACAAGTGTTAACTCATCTTTACACATTTGCAGTCCTAAGTACCTCTTAATCTCCATCCACAGTTTATCCTCGGAATCCAATCAGTTAATGCCCTTGTTCCTGCCACCATGAAAGCCTTGTGTTATTCTTCAGTATTTAAGAATAGCTTCATTATTTCCCAGTATTCTCATCTCTCTTATGCAGTATTTATACGCACTTCTGTATGAGCATGTTGTGATTTGTTTTCGTCTGGATGGGTATCTGAGTCTATATTTAGTTACCACCTGGAACTAGGCTACTTGAAGTATTTTTGGTATTCTAAGCTTTAACCAGCTTTCATGACACAATGAACACCTCAAAGTCTAAATTTCCAAATGGAGAAGACTTAAACAATGATAATAGGGAAAACAATAATGTTTTGGCCTAGCAAGATTTCGATGCCTACCTACCACATCATATTCTCTGGGTTCAAATTCCAGCTCCACTCTTGATTCTCGATTCCTGTTGATATAGACTTTGAGAGGCAGCAGGTGAAGGAAGGCACACATAGTTGAATTTATGACATCCACATGGGGAGACCTAGATTGTTGAGGCTCCTGGCTTTAGATCCGCCTTGGGTAGTTCACTCTCTCTCTCTCTCTCTCTCTCGTAAAGATAAATAGAGTTCAAACATGTTTAGCCATCTAAATCTTAACCTCGGAAGCACAGAGATGTGTATGGCCATTACTTAATTTCTGGGCTGCACCACTTCCCATTCAGCTCCCCCGTGTGGCCTGGGAAAGAAGTGGAGGATGTCCAAAACCCTTGGAACCCTACTATTGTGTGGGAGACCTGGGGGAACCTCGTGGATCCTGGCTTTGGATTAGTTCAGCTGCAGCCATTGTGGGCACTTGAGGATTCAACCAGCAATGGAACATCTTGCTCTCTGTCTCTCCTTCTCTCCATAAATCTGATCTGCCTTTGCAAATGAATCTTTATATATATGAAAGATATATATACATATATATATACATAAACAAATATATATGTTTAGCTTTCATCTTCATTTTTTTTTAAGATTTATTATTATTGGAAAGCCAGATATACAGAGAGGAGGAGAGACAGAGAGGAAGATCTTCCATCCGATGTTTCACTCCCCAAGTGAGTCGCAACGGGCTGGTGCGCGCCAATCCGATGCCGGGAACCAGGAACCTCCTCCGGGTCTCGCACGCGGGTGCAGACGGTCCCAATGCATTGGGCCGTCCTCAACTGCCTTCCCAGGCCACAAGCAGGGAGCTGGATGGGAAGTGGAGCTGCCGGGATTAGAACCGGCGCCCATATGGGATCCCGGGGCTTTCAAGGCGAGGACTTTAGCTGCTAAGCCACGGTGCCGGGCCCGATCTTCATTTTTAAAGATATCCCAAGTTTTTGTTTAATAGGAAATGGACAACTCTTTTTTTGTCTGAATTTGTGGACACAGTTCTATTTCCTTCATCTTCAACTACTTACTACTAGTATTTTTGAGATATTGCTTATATTTAATGATGAGCTGATCCCCAGTGTGTTTTTGATAGAATGAAGGCTCATAAACTGTACCCTGAGTGACACTTTAGCAACTAGACTGCCTGGTATCTTCAGGTGGTTTCTGGCATATCTTGAGCCTTTAGGATGGCATTGTCTACTTGTCTATTTGCTTGTTTGTTGTGGGTACAGCTCACATTATTGAGTGTGTTGTTCCATTAAGTGTAAACATTTTTCACCCCTGCAAATGCTAAAAGGCAATGAATTCTTGCTACTTTTTTTTAAATGGCAAGCTAAAGCGGAGAGTGTAGCACTGAGTTTTCAACCTATAAATGGCATGTCAAAAGTCTTTCTTCAAGGGAGGTATTTGTGAGAATGACTCAGCTTCTTGAGTAACAAGGCTCACATTTGTGCAAATATTTCATGTTAGCCACAACAGGAAGCTCATTTTTCCCTTCATGAAACATACATGGCAGAAAGCCTTCTTCCAGCTTTGATTTTTGTCTATTTCCATTACTGTTCTTGCACTGTCTTCCAGCTTATGGGATTTGGAATCTCAAGTATAACAACATAATTTTTTTTTTGGTGAGAAGAATGTCAGGTAAAGACTCAACTACTATGTCAATTTGTCCCTTCATGATTTGCTTCAATTCCCACAGGATTTCTCTTAATTGTTCTCAAGTGTAACAGTGCAATGAAACCTAAAGCATGTTTTATCCAGAACTCAATACTTCATTCTGCTGTGAATACATTTTCATGAAGGATTGCTAAGATCTACCCTTAGTAGAGGAATTCAGACTCTCACGAGCTTTATCTTTCTCCTACCAGAGCAAAAGATGCTGGGTGGGGCAGCTGTGGGTTGCACAGTGGCTGCGGAGTGGAAGATGCTGGGTGGGGCAGCTGTGGGTTGCACAGTAGCTGTGGAGTGGAAGATGCTGGGTGGGGCAGCTGTGGGTTGCACAGTGGCTGTGGGGTGGAAGATGCTGGGTGGGGCAGCTGTGGGTTGCACAGTGGCTGTGGAGTGGAAGATGCTGGGTGGGGCAACTGTGGATTGCACAGTGGCTCTGGGGTGGAAGATGCTGGGTGGGGCAGCTGTGGGCTGGTTGCAGTGGTTGGAACATCCGTGGCCACAGTCTCACTTTCTGCCCCCTTAGAGTCCATGTGTGCTATTCAACTGCATTGAGATAATTTGTGTCCATTTTTCTCCCTGAGATTCTTTATCAGATGACAGGAACAACTTTCCTGCTACCATTCCTGAGCATCATTGCTAACATATAGTTGATGTTATTACAGAAACAGAGTAAGGCAATTATCTCCTAAGAACGTGCACAAGATGTTAACTAGTCACACAGCCCCCAGATATCTGTAACATGCAGTGTGACTCTGCAGTCGCGTTTCAGTGAGTGCTGGGCATGACATTTGATGTGTCATTTCTGGTGCCGCATGTAAGAAAAAGGGTAAAAGTCACAATCCATGGAACATCTTGTCTCCAGCATAATAGCGGCAGATCACATTTCATCATTGTTCAGGAACTCACGTTTTCTAAAATAATATTTAGTTCAAATATACTGAGTAGTGAAAAAATAAACTGATTGCCTATTGCAAATATCATGCAAATTAATGCAAAGTAACCTGCATTTATATACATGTGTTAAGATAAAAATCCTTCCTAAATCATATCAAAGTGAATGGGGGAGTTTGTGGCCCATTATTGGTGAAATTTTATGCTGAAATCAATGCTGTTCTCAGTAGTAATAGAAACTCTTTGAAACTGTTCAAAATTTTCAGATTAAAATGAAAACTGCTGAACTGAAACATGTCATTTAGCAGTATTTTAACAGGGTACCACTATAGCAGGCCTAATTATTTTTAATTTAAAAATTTATTGGAAACATTCGTGAATTCCCTGGGTCTGTTTAATAACTTTATGTTTAATATTTTATGTTTTTCAGTCTGAGACCTTAATCAAGTATTGCATTGTTCTGCTTATAGTCCCAATAATTTGCTAAATTTCAAAAAAAAAAAAAAACAACTTGAAATTGATCTATGCTATTATTCTCCCATGTCTTTTTAAACTTGACATACTGGTTTTCCTTCATGTAAGTCTCTCAAAATACTTGTTTTGGGTAATTTTTCATTCTCTCTTTAGAACTTTTCAAATTTTCTAAATATGTTTAGCATCTTGGGTCTCTTAAAAAGGACTTGGGCAACGTATTAGAATTTTGTGACTAGCTTTGTTAGCCCAGAACACTAACTATATACCAGCTTGCATTGAAAATTTTCACAAACGATATTCAGGAACAGAGTGTTTGTGCTTTAAAATAATTAGGGTCTGACACAAAAGGTTGAAGTGATTTTTGATCGAAACCTTTGTGTCCTAAAAAAACTAACTAAAGAACAGAAATCTTGTGCTTACCTCACCAGTCTAGAAAGATGCATTTGATAAAACTGACATACTCTTCTGCGAAAAAAAAAATAAGAAAAATGAGTAAATACGGAACGTTCTTCAACACTTTCAAGTCAATATACGACAAATCCGCAGCCAGCATCATATTGAATGGGGAAAGGTGGAAGCATTTCCACTTAGATTCAGAACCAGATAATAACGGCAACTTTCACTATTGCTATTTAATATAGTCCTGGAGCTTTTTGTCAGAGACAAGATTAGGCAAGAAAAATAATTCAAAATAATACACACCAGGAATGAGGAAGTCAAGTTATTCCTGTATGTAGATGACATAATTTCGGTTTTATTGTTGTTTTGTTTTGTTCACATTTTATTTATTTTCTTTATTGGTAAGTCAGATTTACAGAGAGAAGAAACAGAGAGAAATATTTTTCATCCGGTGGTTTATTCACCAAGTAGCCACAACAGCCGAAGCTGAGTGGATGCGAAGCCAGGAGCCAGGAGCCTTTTCCTAATCTCTCATGTGGGTGCAGGTCCCAAGGCTTTGGGCTTTCCTCTACTGTTTTCCCAAGGCAAAAGTAGAAAGCTGTGTGGGAAGTGGAACAGCTGGGAAATAAACTGGTGCCCATATGGGATGCAAGGCAAGGCTTTATCCACTAAGCTACTATGCCTGGCCCAATGACATGATTCTATACACAGGGGATGCAAAAGCCTCCAAAGAGATTATTGGACCTCATAAGAGAGTTTGGCAAAGTTAAACAATGTAAAATCAACACACAACAACCAACATTATTTCTGTGAACAAGCACTACCATGACCTAGAAAGAACTTACCAGATCAATCCCATTCACAATAGTGAGAAAACATTGAGACTGATCTAACCAAACATGAAAGATCACAAGAATGAAAATGACAAAACATTAGGCAAAAAAATAAAAGAATGAGAAAAAGGAAAAATATTTTTCATGTTCATGGATTGAAAGAATTAGTACCAAAATATCCATACTAGCCAAGGCAATGGTAGCGTGACTGACTCCAGATTCAACGCAATACCAATCAAAATATAAGACATTTGTATCAGACTTGGCAAACAAAGACTTAAAATTCAAATGGAATCACAAGAGATCCCACAATTAGCAAAAGCAATTGTACATAATGAAAATAAATCTGGAGGCATTGCAATACTAGGTGTCAATGCTCATTGTAGAGCAGTTATAATCAAAAGCTTGGTACTGGTGCAAGGCCAAGTGTGTCAACCAATGGGAAAGACTAGAGATTCCATTCATTAGTCCAGGCAACTGAAACCAACCAATCATTGACAAATGAGATGAAATAATGCCAGGAGAAAGGAGGGTCTCTTTAAAAAGTGACAGTATGAAAAATTGGATCTATGCAGGCATAAATATGAAATAAGACCATATACCTGAGGCAAAAATAAGCTCACAGTGGATCAGGGATCTCATTTTAAGATCTGAAAAGAAGAGAGCACCAGAGGGAAAAACAGGGGAAATGCTGCAAGACGCTGGAGTAGGCCAACTACTTCAGTGTTTGTAAGTACACCCATTCACTTCTGAAGAATGAATGAAGATCACTGTTAGAAATTTTTTCAAGTAATATCTGAGGGTTCTGAGGACTATTCCAACAGGGGACTTCTATGAAATAGATGCTTCGTAACTCATCTTTAAAAATACTGTTATAAATAAATTGTCTCAACCATTTGAAGGGCATATTTAATGGAGCCAGCTTATTGTGGTTATCATGTATTTTTCACTAAAGTTCTTTTAACATTTTGCCATAATGACTTCATATGTAAACGCACATACTTACACATACTTATATGTTTGCGTACTATTTTTAATATAGAGATTAAGTTAAAAGACACTATATGTGTGTGTATACATATATACTTAAAGATTTATGTTTTTATTTGAAAGAGTACTAACAGAAAGGCAGAGACAGAAAGAGAAACTTCCATGCAGTGGACTGCACAGGGGCATGTATGTTCATCAGAGACTCGTGCATGAATAATGACAGTTTAAATGCTTAGAGAACCTTACATGGCATTTTCCCACGTCCATTAGAAGACAGTTCAATCAGAAGTGGAGCAGTGGCCATGGGGTTTAGGTGAAGGGGGCCTTCAGCAGCATGATGGCTGCTGGGGGCACCTGGAGCCAGGTCTCAATGCTTGGGACTCTGGCCATGGAAATTGCCGACATGTGGTGAGCAAGTCCTGGCTGTTGGGAGGCCAGTGTGCCCAATGCGTGCCAGGCTCTGCCTGCTGGCTGCCAGGTGGCAAGCTCTAGGGTGTTTTGGGTATGTAATTGCTGCCTGTGGACATTAGTGGGTAAGACCAATGTGCATGTAGGTGAGGAATGTATGCTGTGTGGCTCCTAGCGACAGGGTCACTGAACTTGCAAGAAATCATGGGGACTGAGACCCGGTGGTTTGGAGAGGACATTCTCTAAGATCTGTTTGGGTCGGGCTGATTCACCAGTCCTGAGATGGGCTGTTAGTGCAAAACATCTCTGACTGCCACATGCCAGCCCACATGAAAGCTATGGCTGAGGGCCTGTCTGGCAGGGCTAGATTCCAGTACCTGACTGAGGGTCGGAACAAGGGATGGTTTACATTAGGCAGTGTCATGACACTTACAGGCAAGTTAGAGAACCAGATCGGGGAGTAGATTTTGCAGGAGATACGAGGGCCCAACACTGTGGAAATATAAGTCTCACTGGTTAGCTTAAGAGTTGGGGTGTTGATTGGATGAGCTAGGAGTGACCGTGGAACCCATCAACACTCACAGGTGCTGGAGCTAGAAAAAGGCTGGGCAAGTCCTGGCTGCAACACCCGCACATGCATCCTAAAATAGGGTGTGAGACAGGCTTGGCTGCAACATGCTCCAGCTCACACGATAGAGTGGTGGGCTATGCTGAGCAAGCGCCTAGCACCTGCTGGAACATGTGAACTCTGGGTCAGGGATTGGGCCAAGTGGGGGAACCTAGGACACTTCCCTACTGGAATCACATCTCCTGCTGGTGAGCATGTGTTTCAGACTTGACTTTTGGGTAGCCTGAGTAGGGTAGGTCCAACTGTTGGCTAATGTGTGGGTTGGTTTTGGAGGAAGGTGGACCTGTCAGGGACAAGCCAACCTTACCTCACCAGCAAGAGCAGAAACCAGGATGGAGTACAGGTCAATCTCAGCTAGGTTGGCACATCTACCAGATTGCATGAGACTGGGAAGGAAGCAGATGGAGCAGGGCCAGGTTCCAGCACCCACCAGCGAGTGGTGGGACTTGGGGTAGGTTGGGTCGGGCCAGGCTACAGCATCCAAAGGCAAAGGCCAAGACAAGTGAGGTACTAGGCCAAGCTGGGTCAGAGCAACCACTGCCACATGCAAGATCTATAGCTGGGAACAGACCTAGCTGGAAAGCTAAGGGGTCGCCCTGCCTGGATTGTGGTTCCCACTGGTAAGCATGGGACTGGAAATGGACCAGTGCTCTGATCTGGATGTGGCTGCAATGTACTTTTTGCACAAATATGGACTGGGACTGAGTGTACCAGACTGGGTTAAACCTCAGTGCCAGCTGGTGCTCATGAGGACCAGGGTAGGTGTAGGGCTAGGCTAGGCTAGGTTTTTGCCCCTGATGAGCAGTATATGAGCTATGTCTGTGTGTCAACCAGGCTGGACTGGGCTGTAATACTCAACAGCAATAACTGGAATGGGTTGAAGGCTGGTCAGGAATGGCCATTGTTCTTGCTAGGTAAGGAAGTGGACTGAGTAGGGCTGGCTCATAGACCCACCTGTGTGCACAAGATCTGGCATTGGGAGAGGTTCTGATGGAGGAACCTGGGAAATTTCTGTCAGGACACAGTCCATGAAGATCAGCATAAGAACCATGATAACAAGCAGCCCAGACTAGGCCAGGAAATGGTACCCAGCAGCATATATTTGGCGCAAGGCGGGGCGAACAAGGCAAGGTCAGTTCACATCACCCACTGGCAAATCCGAGCACCAGAATGAAGTGTGGGGTAGGCCTGGTCCAGTTGCAACACACACCAGTACACATGAGGGCTTGGACTGAGTGCTGGCAGGGCTGAGCTGGGCTGTCGCTCCCACTGGCCTGAGCTGGAATTGGGTGTGTGCTGGGCTGGGCCAGGCTACAACTCCTACTGGCAAAAGCTGAGGTGAGGCAGACTATGCCAGACTGCGTCCAACCAGCACACAGGAGACCTGAATGGGAAGAGGGCAAAGCTGGTAGGGGTATGTGGAGGACACCCATGCTGGATCACCACTCCCACTCTAGCACGTGAATTGGGTTGGGGGCAGACCAGACTGGGCAGAGCTACAACACCTGTTGGCCTCATGTGAACTGGACTAGGGAAAAGCCACGCTGGGTTGACTGTTCTTACTGGTGCAAGTACAAGTCAGAGTGGGTGTGGGTTGGTTGGACTCTACCTCAGCATCAGCTAGCAGATGCTAGCGTAGCAGGTAGGGAGACTAATTCTGTCAAGCTAAACTGTAGAATCACCTGCAGTGTGCATAATCTGTGAGTGAGAATGAGTGCAGTAAGCAAACCTTGGGCACCTTCCTCCTGGGTTGCCACTCTGTCTGGTGAGTATAAGAACCAGGATTGGCATGGGCATGGCTAGACAGAGATTAGCACCCACTGGCAGGTGTGTTAGCTGGATAGGCAGGCTAATTGGGCTGAACTAGGCTTCAATTCCCATTGACATGTAGGAGAGCTGAATGGAATGTGGGACAGAATAGACCAGTCTGCCATACATACTGGTAAGCATGGGAACCAGGGCAGGGGGCAGGCCGGTGAGGGTTATCTGGAGTTGCCCCAACTTGGCTCCAGCTCCCACTGTTTTATGTAGCCAAGTGTATGGTGGGCAAGTGTATGATTGGGATGGGCTCCAACACCCATTGATTTGTGGAGAAGACGGGGTTGGAGCAGACACAGTAAAGACAACCACCAAGATATGCATAGGCTGATAGGGGCAATTGTCTGTGCTGGACCCTGTATTGGAAAGCACACCAAGAATCTGCTCTGGGATTACTTCAGATGAAGTTTCTTGGGGGATCCCCTCAGTCTAACTGCTGGACTCAGAACATGAAGAGAATTTCAGGTTCCATGGTTCTGACAATGGAGTCCATGTTTCAACGTCTGAGCAGTGGAGAGAATATCCAAGTGCATATGGCGGATATGGTAGTACATTGGAGCCTGCATAGGACACTGGTGCCACAAAAGAGAACAGAAGACAGAACAAATCGATCAACTACCCCAGCCAAGTGCTGGTAGTGAAAATCTGGGCAAGTGGAGATGCTAAGGTGGATTATGTCATCCCGTGGATTCTGGAGAGATTTCATCGGGCTTGGAATGGCAAGACTGGTAGCAATTCAGAAGCTGAACTCTCGAAACCACTTGAGCAGGACTCTCAGTGCATGCCCCACACTGGGGACCCTGGGATGGTTGGGAGGGTGGGTGTGGCTTCTCCCTTTGTCTCTTCCCTTCCCCCAGATACAGGAAGGAAGAAAGAGAATGTGAAAATAATGATCTTACCCACTTCCTGTAGCTGTTGACCCTTAGACCCTTAATCAATTATGTAAAGATCATCAAAATAAAAAAATTAAATTGGCAAAATAAAAAATATATAAAAATAAGTATTTTAAAAATTTAAAATAATAAAAAAGAAGTGGAACAGCAGGGACATGAACCTATGCCCATATTGAATGCTGGTGTTGTGGATGGTAGCTTAAAATGCTATATCATAATGCTACATCTGCTATACCATCATGCTGTCTTAAATAGAATCCTGCGCATTAAGACGAGTGAAGTGACTCTTCTAAAGGTTTCATTATTTATTAAACATATTAAACTTTTTAAACTCTAATTGCCTGAATACAGGAAATAATTTACAAAAGTGGTCAAGTCTACAGGAAATATAACTGCTTGGTCCAAAAAATATTAATATGTATTTTATCTACAAAGTTTAGAAAGTTCATGAAATACAGGAAAAACCTCAAACCTATGTCCTGGCCTCTAAGGAAACTTTTTAAATATTAAATCTATCAATTACTTTCTATACAGAGTGACACTCTTACATGGTGATATTCTGAGCTGCAAGGTATGCTTTTATTACCCAGCAGGCTTTTAAAGAGCTCAAACATTAGCTTTCTCATTCTTACCATGAAATCAAAGGTATAGGAATAATATATACATTCTTTCCTCACTCATTTAGTACATAGAATATGTTTGGATTATTGTTTTACATCAAACAGTAACAGTTTTGACTGATAGCTTTTCAAGACTAGAATACAGCACTATACCCACCTAAATAAGCAAGTTTTATTGGTGAGAAACTTGAAGAATTCAACTTTGTATCTTCTAGCATGGAAAAAAAATCTACAATTTATATTACTTTTTAGATTGAAGTGCATATTTTCAAAATTGTAAGATGCTGAGAGCTCAGAGGAACATAGGAGCTGATTTATCTTAGGACACAAGATTACGACTGACGGGACCTGACGCAATGATCTAGTGGCTGAAGTCCTTGCCTTGAATGTGCCAGGATCCCATATGGGTACTGGTTCTAATCCCAGCAGCCCCGCTTCCCATCCAGCTCCCTGCTTGTGGCCTGGGAAAGCAGTCGAGGATGGCCCAAGGCCTTGGGGCTCTACACCTGCATGGGAAATCCAGAAGAGCTCCTGGCTCCTGGCTTCGGATCGGCACAGCACTGGCCATTGCGGTCACTTGGGGCGTGAATCATTGCATAGAAGATCTTCCTCTCTGTCACTCCTCCTCTCTGTAAATCTGCCTTTGCAATAAAAATTAAAATAAATCTTTGAAAAGAAAGATTAAGACTGATGGCCCATTGGCAATATTCCTGTGTTCAGACCTCCTCCTTGTTCATGTGGGTAGGAACTGCTAATATTTTTAAAGGAGGAACTGCTTAAAGGTTGTTGGGGAAGCTCATTGGAACATTTGATCATGAACTTCTGCTACTTTGGGAAAGAGGCCTCACTGGGGGCCTCTGTCTCAGTCCCATTCATATGGAGTTTATGTAACACATAACTACTTTGTGATTCAATTAAGCAATGGTGCATTTCCTTCAATATTGCTTTTTTATCACAAGTAGCTATAGCCTAAATGTGGTATAATTATGTATTATTCACATATTACTTGCACTGTATTTATGTTGGAAGTGAGGAGACACAAAAGCAAGGGGAATGCCCCCACTCTGACACGTGTGTGCGCATTTATCTGAAACAAAGCTAGACCAGTGGTTTGTTCACACAAGAGAAGCAGGCTACAAGGAGTATTTTTCCAACGCAGAAAGTACCATTTCCTTCTCCTAGCTGGTGAGTTGATGTATAATGCAGTTGACCATGACTGGTAAAGCCATGCCGGTGCAAGGATTAAGGATAGGTTAATCAGTACCTGCAGCTTCTCTCTTTCTCTTCTCTTTCTAGTTTTCCGCAAGGACTAGAAAACTTGGATACAAAGAGAGATAACAATCAGTAAAACAGAAAAAAATGACAAAGACCAACCCCAAACGCTGCTCAAGTGCCAGTTCAGGTGAGGCTTTTGGAACGATGAGGGCTTCCGACTTGTTTTACGTTATTGTCTGCTTGAGGGCGTGCTGACCTCAGTAACTTTCGCTTTACCTGCTTGAGATGTTGTTGCTGTCAGAATTAACAGATTGCTACCAGTGACCACCCTGCTGCTGTGCATGTAGTATGACTTTTAGTCTATTTATTTTAACTAGAAAAACTTTGTTTTGCCTTCCCCTCAGTGTGCTATCTTGTGTGATAGTGGTTACTTTGTACCATAATTAACTTTCATTTTCCTCGAAAGATGGAAGATTCTGCATCCTGATTTACAACAAATGGGAGATCTGAAAGAGGAGGAAGTATCGTCTTTGACTGTTTTCTCAGTCCCAGCCCTCAAGTCCTAGTAGGTTCATGAGAAGACCCGGGAACCTCGGCATAGTTGCTCTGTGAGAACATCAAAGTGTCACAGGCACCACAAGCAGGGGGTACCACAGGACACAGGGATCTTTCACATCTTTGCCCGTGGAACATCAAGCACTCAGGACTAGCCATGGGAATTTGGAAGACAGCCCAGGGAGGCCATCATCAGGGAAAGATCCACTGAGAATGAATGGAAAAGTTGTGATAACCCTTCAGAAAGCATCTGACATCAAGATAGAAAGTGTGCACCCATTTCATACCTCCAGTAGACTAATTTCTTCTCTTTCTACAAGGGAAGGTTTTCTGTTTGCTTGCTTGTTTTATTTTTATGTTAACACTTGCAGTATTGGCATCCCACATGACTGCTCCAATAAAAAAATCTTTTTATTGGAAAGGCAGATTTATGGAGAGAAAGATTCCATGACCTCTGGTTCACTCCCAACATGGCCACAATGGCCAGAGCTGAGCTGGTCTGAAGCCAGGAGCCAGCAGCTTGCTCTGGCTCGCCCATGCAGGTGCAAGGACCCAAGGTCCTTTGGGTCCTTTGGGCCATACTCTATTGCTCTCCTAAGCTACAAGCTGCATGTTTGTATTTTATTCTAATTCCAGAAACAGTCATAATATCTGTATCATCCAATGGGTGACTTCTGTGGCAAACAGGTAGAAGTATTTAAGGTTCACCACACCCTCTACATTGTGGTCCCATGGAGTTGCTCAGGGTGGCAGGCAGGGTGGGAATATTTAAGGCTCACCACATTTTCTCTACCATTGTGGTCCAGTGGAGCTGCTCAGGGAATCTTTACTGTACTTAGGAATAACTTCGCTGTTCCAAGAGTAGGTCACAGGGATGCAGAAGTACTGCCAGCGGATTTCCATCAGGCTGTTAGCTGATAACAAGAGTTAGGTACTGACAGCCTTGTTGTGAGATTTGCATTCTCATGACTGACAGTACATCCTGAGCCTTCAGAAAACCACGAGGTGTCAGTTTAGAAAAGAAAAGGAAGTACTTAAAGGTCATTTTCCAGCACTGCTACTAAGAGATGCCTGGAGTACGTGGAAGCTTCAGTGTTCTTGTCGTTGATTTACTTAGCTTTACACACATGGTCCAGTTAGTGTTGTGGTGCTACTGGAGTCTTCACTGTGCCCTTGCTTTTCAGCAGTCTCCCTAGGAGATGCTCACTTGTGAGGACTTTTGCAGCTCATTGATGCTTTTAAAGTTATAGTAGCAGATTCATGACTTTCATTAAATTTGGTATAATTTCAATCAATATGCCTTGAGCACACCTATTTATTGTCGGGGAGCAATGGGAACCAGCAAGGGCTTGGAAACCTGGAACGGAGTGCAGAGAGAGAGAGAGAGAGAGGAACAACATCAACCAACCAGGAGACCCTGCTCCCACAGCCTGGGGAGTTGCCATTGCAAGGTCAAGGTAAACAGGATACCGTCAGCAGTGACCACTGGCATCATCAACCTGGCAGCAATCACAATCGTAAGATGAGTCCACATTCGTATGAGAAAAGACAACAGGGATGGGAGATACCTGGAAATGTAAAGATTATTCACATTGATTTGGATTGTGTGGCAATCAATGGTGTGGCATCAGATTCCACAGAGTGACAGTGAAATATTATCCTTAAATGCGTCCAAAATCCACACAGCCCAGGGGACAGAAACCTTTACAAAGCCCCACCCTAAGGACCCACAGATGTGAAACAGTCTGCCACAATCTCAAACTGTCTTGTAGCCCTACAAATCCAACTCCCCTGCCAGACCAATGGTGATTTCAGGCACTAGCAGTTGCTTCACTTCAAGGGAGAGCAGGGGAGAGGGAGCACAGGGGGTTCCTTTCCCCAGAACTGCAGAACTTCCAACCACTGCCATCCTCCCTCCATTCCTTCCTATCCTCCTTCCACAATGCTCAGTGCTGCTGGCCCTCCAGACACTAGGCCTCTCTGGCATAATTTTTATAAATCAGCCTGGTTAATTCATTGCTGCTCAGAACTGTGCATGAATCCTGGAGCGGGCATATTCACCTATCACACTCACAGTGCCAACCACGTGCCCTGGGATTTAGGCCTTTACACAGACAGCAGCTGTGGGATCGGTGCATCCCACCTTTTGCCATGGATCCAAACAATCCCACTGGGCTCAGGGGAGCAGACCCAATCCCCTGAGTTACGTTCCATGACAGCAAAAATATGGGGAAGCTACAGGAAATGTTCAGCTAGAACTAAAGCCAAAGTACCTTCCCAGCTGACACCTAAAGATGCGTCTTCACGTCTTTGATCCAAAATAGACACAGAATCGATTTATGGTTCACAGGTTTAAGTACCAGCACAGGGGCACTGGGTCTATACTTAAAAAAAGACAGTATTGTGCTCTAAAACAGCACCGTGAAAGTTTAGTATTAAATTAAAGAAAAGGAAACCAATGAGATAAATGATAACACAAAGAACTACTTACAAGGATACTCAAATAAGTATGAGACTATGGATTCAGTCAAATGAAATGAAAAAAATGAATCAATGAGACAATTGAGGAAGCTCACAAAGAACACTGGAAAAGAATCAAGGAGAAATGAAATTTGCAAATTCTTTAAAACTAATGAGTATTGAACCACAACATATCAAAACTTACAGGAAACAGCAAAATCAGCACTGAAGAAAAGTTTATAGCAATAGATGTTTACCAAAAAGCTCGGAAAGATATCTGTTACACAACCTAACAGTGCATACCAAAGATTACATAAACAAGAAAAGAATCAAACCAAAAGTTATTGGAAGGAGAGAAATTGTAAGATTATATTATAAATGAATAAAATAGAAAGTAGGAAGACTAAATAAAGGATTAATCAGTTCTTTGAAAAGAGACAAGTCAATTTCAGCTAAATCTAAGAAGAGAAGTCTCAAATGAATTCAATAGCAGCAGATATGACCTAAATACAAAGGATCAGTAGGGGTTACTATGAACAACTATATGCTAACAAATTGAAAAATATGGAAGAAAGACTAAATTTCTAGACATGCACTCTTTACCTAATTTTAACCATGAAGACCTGGAAAACCAAAATACATATTAATAGAAACGTGTGGGATGAAGCAGCTTCATTGTCAAATTCAAAGAAGCTGCTCAAGAAAGCAGAACTATGCTTCTCAAACTATTCCAAAACTTGAACGAGGAGGAACCATAGAAACCCATTCTGCTACAAGAGAATAACCATGACTCCAGACCCAAACAAGGCGAAAGAAAAAAAAAGCTAAATTATAAACCATTGTTCATGACAAACACAGATGAAGAACATGACAATGGTAGCCAATCAATTCAGTGTAACACCAAAATGATTATCAACCCTGATCAAGTGGGATTTATCCCAGAGGTGTTGGACAGATTTAATATGCACATATCAAACAGAAAGCCGAAAAGATCACACTGTCATATGATCATCTCAAGAGGCGGGAAAAAGGTTTTCAATTAAACACACATCTATGGTGAAAAAATTTGAACAAGTTACATATGATAATACCTCAATATAGTGAAAAACTGTACATGACCAGCTAAGAGGCAACATCATGTTGAATCAGGGGCAAGCTGGACACATTTCTTCTACCATCTAGAACTAGACAACCATGTCTCCCACCAACATTTCATTCAGTATATTACTAGTTGTTTTTGTTAAAACTGGTAAGAGAAAGAAACAAAATCCACATAAGTATGAAAGAAAGAAGCCAAGTAATTCTTTTCTGTAAATGAGGATTCTATGTAGAAGTAAGAGTATACTAAGAGACTACTAAACTTGATAAATGAATTCAGTAAAAATTCTAACACACAAAATAAGCATAAACATGAGTAGTGCTTTTATACATCAATAGCAAACTCACTGACAAAGAAAAACCTTTTTACGCTAGTTACAAGGAACTATAAAGTGATTGGCTTGAAGCAAAATCCACCTACGTGATAAAACACCTCTACAAGGGAAATGAAAAAATGCTGGTGAAAGAGCTTGGACAAGACCTACATACATCTGCAAATAAAAATTACAGTTTGTCAATTGGAAGAGCTAATATTTTTAAAAAGTTCAACTGTGGACAACTAGCCAGCATTTGGGACATCCACAGTTCATTTTGGAATGACCTGGATCTTGTTATGGCTGCATTCTCATTTGAACTTGAGGCAGCAGGTTATGGCCCAATATATGAATTATTGCCACCCACATGGGAGACACAGATTAACTCTCTGGCTGCTAGCTTTGGCCTGGCGTGTCTTTACCTGTTGAAGGGAGAGAACGAACCCATAGATGGGAAAAGTTTGTCTGTCAGTTTTAATCTCTCAGTCACCATGCATTTTTTTTTAAAAAGCAAGGATATATATTACAAAATCTATTTTTAAAAAAGAAAATAATGCTTCTGTATCATCTATGAGTCACTGAATAATTTAATTAGAAGAAAGTGTTTTGAAGAGATGAAACTAACAGAAAACATCAAAACCCATGCAATATAGTTTCCGCTGATTTTTGTTGGTGAAATGTGTCTCTTCCAGACACAAATAGAAGAGCTTTGTTTTTTTAATCCAGTCTACTAATCTATGATGTTTGATTGAGCTTAAGCCATTTATTTTCAGGGTTAATATGTATGGGTGGTACTTTGGTCCTGTCATTTTAGGAATGGCTTGTTCATTGGTTTAGTCTTCTGTTGTCATTTTACTGGGATGTTCTTTCCATTTGCCTTTGGTTTTGTTTGGTGCTATTCCTCTTCTCTGCGAAAAGAACATCTTGAAGTATCCCTTGTAAGGCAGGTTTGGAAGTCTTCAATGACTCCTAGATCATACAGTAGCATTATTTTCTGCAAGAAGGTTCTTGATTTTCATTTCTTCAGCTACACGTTAGTCATTTAGTAGTATGTTATTTAACTCCATGGTGCTGTTAATTTCCTTATTCTTCCTGATGTGGATTTTGTTCTGTGGCTTCTCACTCAAGGGGATGTATAGTAGCTATGTAATGGAGACTGTCATATCTAGTACCATGTTATTTTACTCATGGAATTGTAAATTTCTGTTTTTCTTTCTATTATTGATTTTGCATTATGACTTTTCATTTGAGGGGATGTATAGTAGTTGTGAAATGGAGAGTACCATATCCAGATGTGGGGATGCAGTGTAGTATGCATTTCTACTTCCAAAGATGGACTTCCAATGAAACTGTTTTCTATATCTTGACAATAGGATGCTGGACCCTCTGTCATTGTCCATGCCCGCAATGAGGGACATATGACTGTGTATGAAGAACTATACTTTAGTAATGATATAAGGGAACTGGGGGCGGGGGTAATTGGGGCTGGGAAAAGGGAAATACCAGGAGCCTATGGAACTGTATCATAAAATGATAATAAAAATAAAGATAAAAAAGCGGTCTTTGGGCCCGGCAGCATGGCCTAGCGGCTAAAGTCCTTGCCTTGAATGCACCAGGATCCCATATGGGCGCTGGTTCTAATCCCGGCAGCTCCACTTCCCATCCAGTTCCCTATTTGTGGCCTGGGAAAGCAGTCAAGGATGGCCCAAAGCCTTGGGACCCTGCACCCATGTGGGAGACCTGGAAGAGCTCCTGGCTCCCGGCTTCAGATGGGTGCAGCACCGGCCGTCACTTGGGGAGTGAATCATCGGATGGAATATCTTCCTCTCTGCCTCTCCTCCTCTCTATATATCTGACTTTGTAATGGAAATAAAGAAATATATTTTTAAAAAGCAGTCTTTGCAATAAGTGTCACAGGGAAATTGGACATACAGTGCAAAAGACCAAAGCAGGCTCCTGACCCTAGGTCTTACATCTCATCCGGTCAGCCAATAAGTTACAAATGGATCAAGGATCTGAATGCAAGACTTAAGACTACAAAAGCATTAAAGAAGAATGTGGGGGAAATGCTAGAAGACATTAATGCAGTCAATAGGTTTCTAATTAAGACTCCAGCAGCACAATCAATAATAACAAAACTAGACAAACATGATTGTGCTGAACTTTGCTGAACAAAAGGATCCACCAATAGTGAACAATAGCCTACATAATGTTAGAAAATAATTCAACAACTCTTTTGACAAAATGGTGTTAGCCATGAAGTAGAAGGAACCACAAAACTTAAGCCAAAGGAACCAAGTTAAGAAATAGGGTGAAAATATTTTTAGAAGAATAAATAGCCAACAACTACATGGAAATGCTCAATATCATTAGTCATCAAGGAAATGAAAATCGAAGCAACGAGGTGTCACTCATTGCATTCAGAGCAGATACTGGTGAGGATATGCAGAAAATGGAACGTGGATGTACTGTTGGTAGCCATGCACATTAGTACAAACATTGCTGGCAACAGTATGGTGATTCCTTGTTAATCTAAAGACAGGTCTGTGACAAGCTGTAGCTTCCCTGCTCCTAGGTATATTTCAAAGGAAATGAAATCAACTTATGAATGAAATACTTGCTTTCCCATTTACATTCCAGTACTATCCAAAGAAGCCAAGGGATTGCAACGGGATACAGCTGGTTGGCATCTGCTTGAAGGTTAATTGACAGTGGACAGCGTACCACGGAAATGGAATTTCCACAACCCACCCTTCCTACCTCCTCTTGTGCCATTCAAGTTGACTGAAGGCCCCATACTGCTGCAGAGGGTCCTTGTATGTGACCCACCCGTCCTGCCCACCAGACCCTTCAAGTTAATTCACAGTGTGGAAATGCCTCTGAGGCACTTAGCCCTTTCTACCTCCTGTTGTGCTAGGTTAGGTTAGTTAACTACAGGAAAACTTTGGGCTCCTACAGCTTTCTTTTTGTCTCTTGCACATCGGAACTTTGTTCTGTATGGCTCTCAATCTGATTGGCTGTGGGGGGGAAGAGAGCTTAAAAACCTGTATCTTCTGCTATACTATGAAGTGGCTCCTGGAGCGTAGTGGAAGCTGCTGTCCCCAAGCTCAGGCAATTAAAACTCCTCCTAACATCCTACACTGGGGTCTGGTGTAACCTCTCTCTCTCACACTCAGCACTCCGTGACAGAATCAGCTTAGGTGACTTCGATTAGTAAATGAATAAACAGAATGTTGCAAATACACATAATGGGATATTGTCATCACAGTAGCAGAATGAAATCCTGACATTTGCTATCTAACTGAATGATACTGAAAGTCACTAAGTGGAATTTGCCAGACACAGAAACAAAAATATTGCATATTCTTTCTCATATGTTGATGTATAAAAATTATATTTGTATCTATCTGCCTATATCTATGTCTGTACTTAATCTATTTCTCTATACAGTGATTACTAAGATCCAAGAGGGAGTGAGTGATGGATACATGATACCAAAATGCGTTTATGAATATAATAGCTTCCAGAGTTTTGCAGTAACTTGCATGACTATAGCTGATGATAACATTCTGTGTAGCAAATTGGAACAGAGAGCTAGTAGCTTCCATATTCAAAGATAGCATAAGGAAATGGTAGGGTTGATTTCCTGATACGATTGGTTTTTGTGCTGTATATCTTGAAATGTAAGTCTTTAAACACACAGACATTACATGCTACTACACAGTTTTATAATACAGAAGCAATCGTTCTTGGAATATTTTCTATTTACTAAAATCAACATCTGGATCCTCTCAGAGACAATTTCTTTTTTAAAATTAGTTTTTTAAGATATATTTATTTTTTATTGCAAAGTCAGATATACAGAGAGGAGGAGAGGCAGAGAGGAAGATCTTCCGTCCGATGATTCACTCCCCAAGTGACGGCCGGTGCTGCGCCTATCTGAAGCCAGGAACCAGGAACCTCTTCCAGGTCTCCCAAGCGGGTGCAGGGTCCCAAAGCTTTGGGCCATCCTTGACTGCTTTCCCAGGTCACATATAGGGAGCTGGATGGGAAGTGGAGCTGCCGGGATTAGAACCAGCGCCCATATGAGATCCCGGCACGTTCAAGGCGAGGACTTTAGCTTCTAGGTCACTGCGCTGAGCCCCCAGAGACAATTTCTATGTTTAGTTTTTCTTTGGTATGTGAATGAATTTCCCTTGGAATAAGTCTTGTGACATTTTGATTTTTTGAACTTAGTGAGCTCTAGCATCTGCCATTCAGGGGACTCTAAATTTAAGTCTATCCTTTAAGAATCTGTTCCTTGTATACTAGAAGTTATATTTGCTACATCACCTGTGAGGCTTAAACATGTTTGCTACCTCTTCTGAAAGAGAATTTACTAAGAAAAATTCATGGAGACTGAAACAGTAGCAAGTACCAGTTTCCTATTTTCATTGCCATTTGGGGCAACACATCCAATTCCTGACTCAAAGAGACTCCAGGGGGACCTGGAATTTTTGCTCTTGTATTTCCTTCATCTTCTCTCAGAGGACTGCTTGTAATGTTAGAGTAGGTAATGGAAACATCATTATGGGTCAATGTTAATGAACATGTTAACTTATCCTGATGACTGTAGTTTATACTTCTTATCATCACATTAACAAAGTGCTTATTCCATCAAACTAAACTAGCTCAGTTTCAGAAGACACAAACAAGAAAGGAATGACACACTGGGACACATGAAGGGCTAAAATGTTAAACTGTAACCTTGATTCCTTTGTGGGTCTGTGTATTTTTCACTAATTAGAATTTATTGTCTATGATTATTCTATTTGTATCTTTGTCAACTTTATGGTTCCTTTTCTATTAATTTCCCATTGAAGTAGAGAAATTTGCAATGCATGCTGTGGTTTGTAACTTTCTATGTTTAAAAATTTTTGGAGCTAATTTTAATAAATTGTTCACACTGTACATAAATTAATATATTATTAAAACATTCTAGTCCAAATGAAATAGATGAAGACATAACAACTTTCAAATGTTTAAATTTAATTTTACTTAAGCTTTATGCAAAATAATATCAATTATTGACCAGTTGCAATCATCATTGTCTTTTTAGTTCTGAAAAATAACAGAATATGAAAAACAGGTGCTAGATAACTGTTACTGTTGTCATTGGATTTTGGAAAAGATTCTATGATACTTGTGCTAGGGCCTCCAAAAATATTTTCAGACATGTGCTTTTTATGCTTCGATGAATAAACTGTAAAATTTTCATCCTAGTTGAAAATAGCCCTGAATTATAATTAGAAATGTCATTTTAGAAATTAATCAATAATGTCCTATTGTAGCCAACTATTAACTGCATAAAAATATTTTGTGTTACTATTTTCTATTTCCACTAATCTCATTGTTTTAACTTCCAATAAGCCCACTAACCCGTGACTCTTCGATCTTTTTTCTTTTGTTTTTTCTTCACTGTTGGTAAATACGTACTGCCTTCTCAGAAAGCACATCATGCATAATTAACGTGTCTAGCTGCTTCCTTCCAGTATGTCTAGCTGTATCATTTATATGTAAGTTTGGCATTATTTGCCATAAGTGATATTTTTCTTGAACTCTGAGACAGATGCCCCAAGACATGGAGACCAAAGAAATGTGGCTGGCTTCCATCAGTATGCTGGCTTCTGAGGGCATGTTTGCCATTCATCCAGGCCAGGGATTTAGCTATGAATGAAATGGCTGGGAGGATAGAGGTATTTATGTGGGTGTTTATTTTATTACTGCTCTACTTTTAAATAGTAGTAATACTGAAAAAGAAACTTTGACAATAAAAACCATGCCTTTGAATATTACTGCAGCCTAGTTTAATGCCATCGCCTTCCTGCGAAAGACGCTTCTACTCAAAGATCTCCTCATCTCTAAATCATGTACTATTTCTATTTTACTTCAATATCTAACCTGCTCTAAGCTGAGTGGAAAGATGCATACAATCGGAGTTCTGATGGTCTGTGACTCTTGAATTTCACTGTCTGTTGCTGAAGTTGACATCTTTTTATTTAATTGCTGTTTCTGGATCTTCGTATGTCTTATTTACTGAAATTTTTATTTAGTGGATTTCAAGCTCTTGACCATAAAGCAAATGAGAACAATGTTATCTCAAAAAAGTATACATAAAATCTAAAATATCTATGCAAGAATAATTCATTGTTAACTCTCCATGTCACTTTTTTTATAGCTTCCTTTTCATGTAGCATTTTTGTTTCAGA
This sequence comes from Ochotona princeps, assembly GCF_030435755.1. Lineage (NCBI taxonomy): Eukaryota > Metazoa > Chordata > Mammalia > Lagomorpha > Ochotonidae > Ochotona > Ochotona princeps. The sequence goes on from NC_080851.1 coordinate 37,498,610, forward strand.
AATTATACAGAAATGCCCCATTCTTCCAGAAGCAGGTTAGTAAGTCTGCTTGGGTATTGCTGGATTGAACGTGACTGCTAGAGTCGTGGTGGTTAGTGATTTTGCTCGGGTTCTCCTTTTATTAATTTTCCCTCTTGACTCACTGCTCTCTTTGCCCTGAGATTCTAAACCTGCTTTCCTATAAATAAGTACCTAGTTTGATACCCTCCTCCACAAGAATTATGACCTTTTTAATAATACATTTCTTGGTTGAAACAGCTTCATAGGCAAGAAAAGTAAATAAAAGACTATCTGTGTGCATGTGTAGCTACCCTGGCTTGACTGACTGCTCTGCGGTTGGACACAGTCCACACTCTGGGGTCCGCTTTGTAACACAGCTATGTGGCACTCACAACTGGATTTTCTTCTTTATCTCAATTCCCAAGGCAAACTTTAAAACTAATTTGAGCTAAATACAGTTGTGGAACAGAACAGATTTGATCTAGCTATACCCTGTTTATTAGATTTTACCTGTACTGCATCACCTAGCCAAGCACTGCTGTGTTCTCCTTGGGGAGGCAGGTTGAGCTACACAGCAGGCATAGAGCACCCCGTCCACACCACCCTGCTGCTCGCTTCACTGAGTGGTCACTGGAACACCCTGTGCTCTCTCTGCATAGTTCTGTCTCTGGCATTTTCTAGATTCAGGGGAAGGAGGCTGCCATTTCACAGAGACACATTTCACTGACTGCCTAGAAAGATCACCCTTGATGAGACAAACAACCTGCAAATGGACTTTAGTAAAGGACGGGGCGTATTTTTTTCTGAGGGTGCAGTCCATGTTCAGGGGAGTCCATGCTCCATTGTGTTGAAGTATTTTGGGTGGTTGGAAAGACTCAGAGAAGGTGGCAGAGAAAACCTGGTTGCAGAATCAAGGGTTATACCACAGTCCCAAAAATGATGCCTGGTTAATTAATAGTTATTGAACTACTGGACTGTGTGACAAGAGATATTGCAGCATCAGTTAACAACCACAGCCTCCCAAGGGCCTATATGACCTTCAGTCCTGAGTAAGAACCTAAGGTTTAAGCACTGTCTGAAGAGAAAGTTCTACGAAAACTGAGGCTAACCTGTCAACTCTGAGATGCTGGAAGTCCAATTTGTCATGTAAAGAGAAAAATTGTCTGACAACGGCCCCACCATTCAGTCCATGTGCTTTGCACAAATAAAAGAGAAAGGTGGAAATGGTTCTTCCCTTTTTCCCATAGGGGTGGATGATGTCCACTTATCTACCCAAGAAACCAATGGTTATTATCAGAAGTTGGGTTAGATCGCTTCTTCACGATTTACTGTCCCCAAATTCCTTCTTACATAACAAATAGGTTTGGAGGCAGCTCTTAACCACAGCTGCCATCAAATGCTTGGTAGCAAGTAATCTGAGAAATTCTGCATTAACCAGGTGAAAAGAGAGCATAAAGGGGAGAATTCCAACACTTGGAGTGGAGGGAACATTCATCTGGTCTAGGTCTGATTGTCTCTTGGTGAGATCATGGCAGACAGAAGTTTCAGTAGGTCTCTGTCTTTCTGAAACTTTCCTTACAAATTCCCATATCTTTAGTGCAGTGATATCTTTATTAACAATTTGTGTGTCCCATATGGAGCTTACTATGAATGAAGTTATTGGAATGCTATATTTCTGTTACAGTTGCATTCATGGTCTGCTAATTATCCATACTGCTCATGTATGACTTAATTAGAAGTAGAATGTTGTAAATGAGGCCACATGAATGAGTACAGGCATTAAGCATAGATGCTCTTTCTGAAACCTTATAAGTGAAGTGAAGAATGGAGGTAGATGAGGAAGGAAAACAATGATTATGACGAAATGTGACCTAAAAGAGAAGTCTCACTCTCTTCCTCTCATCCATACAAACATGCATTTTCAAAGAACTGTTTATTTCAGTAGTTGGGAAAAGTATTTGAACCTCAACTGTGTGAGTGACCTGGAAGAAGCTTCTGGCCCCCAGCTTTAGATCAGCTCAGCTCTGGCTGTTGCAGGCACTTGGGGAGTGAATAGTGGATGGAAGACCTTTCAGTCTTTCCTCTCTGTAGATCTGCTTTTCCAATAAAATAAATAAATCTTTAGAAAAGAAAGAAAGAAAACTCCTGTTCTCCCATACTAGATTTTCCACAGCCACTAGAGGCATCTTTGGAAATGCACAAGAGTTTAGTCTTGGTACACCAGTATTTGCACTTAGGTGGCCTGAGTACCACCTGATAATAGATCTTAAAGTTTCCAGAATGTTCTTGTTCTTCTCTTTAGTAGAACCTTGAGTTAGGACGTCGGAACAAGTTCTCTGTTTTCACTGCGTTCCCACCCTACTGACATTGCTGCTCTCGAAGAATAGGGTGGTTCTTCTGGTTTTCTTTCCTGCTCAGAGTTCAGGTCCCATGGTCACCGAAAAAAAAAAAGCTTAGAATGTGTGTATGTAGGTAAGTAGAATAGAACTGCATTTTCCTCTTTAGTACAAAGTTGCAACATCTTTTATGTATAAATGAGTTCAGATGGAGGAAGTATTGTTACAAAACAGGTTAAATCACTGCCTTGTGATGCTGCGTCCTTTCCCAGCGTGCTATTTCAAGTCTGGATGCTTCCCATTCATCTTCCTACTGATGCTATGACTCAAACACCTCAATCTTGTTTCCTAACAGCCTGGTCTGTCCCTGGCTGTGAAGCAGTAGGTGTAAGGCTGTAAGTTTCTATCTCTCTCTCTTTCTCTCTACTCTGCCACACTCTCTTTGTAATACTTTCAAAAAATTCAAAAATTAATCTTTAGGCGGCAGTGTCCCAAATGGGTGCTGTCTCCAGCCTCAGTTGATCCGCTTCCAAAGCTGTTTCCTGTTATTGGTCTGGCAAAGCAGTGGTAGATGGTTCAAGTCCTTGGCACCCTGGACTCATGCTGAAGACCTAGAGGAAGCTCCTGGATCCCAGCCTTGGACTGGTCCACCCTGGCGCACGCTCTCTCTATCTCATCTCTATCTCTATCTCTATCTCTGTCTCTATCTATCTCTATCTCTTTCTCTATCTCTCCCTCCTCCACTCCCCTCCCATATCTCCAGCTTTGTTTGATTGGCATTGTGGCACAGCACGCTAAGCCACCACAGCATCCAATGTGGATACCAGTTGCAATGCACGGTGCTCAGCTTGTAATCCATATACTGCTAATGTGCCTGGGAAAGTAGTGGAAGATGGTCCAAAACTATGGACTCCTTTCACTCTTGTGAGAGACCCAGATGGAATTCTTAGCTCCTGGCTTTGGTTTTCTCGAGCGCTAGCCATTATAGCCATTTGCAGAGTGAACAAGTAGATGGAAGAGCTCTCTCTCTGTCCCTCTCATTTAATCTGCCTCTTGAATACATAAATCTTTGTAAAAAATGTATATGTGCTTGTCAGTAAGGCTGTAAGATGGTCATATTTTTGACCACTCAACTAAAGAAGTATGTATGATTGATGACAGTGAGTTTGCATCCAATTTGGTTAAAATGAAAGAAGGAGAAAACCTCTCTACAAGCTCTTTTGAATGGTGGCACATATTTGACTTATGCTATTAACATCATACTAGAATTCCTAGTGAAATTACACATTCTGTGTACAATCAGTAACATTCAATTACTGTTCTTGACTTTGAGGGTGAAGGTCACATGTTTTATATTGAAAGTATATTTTAAAAAGTACACAGAAAGACAGATTGAGAGAGATCTTCCATCGACTGGTTACTCTTCAGATGCTCACGAGAGGCATGGATTGTGCAGGTCAAGATTAGGGGATTCCATCTAGTTCTCCCACTTGAATAGAAAGGACTCACACACTTGAGCTAGCATCTGTTGATTTCTGGAGAGTACATTAGCAGACACCTGGACTGGAGAAAAAGTAGCTAGAACTTGAACCAGACATTCCGATACAGGATATTTGTAAATCAAGTTCAAAATAATTGTTCAGCCGCTTACTGATCTCTGGAGTTCTCTTGATAAGGCACTTAACTGAACATAGATAGGCTGCAAATTTTACACACAGACAAAATATTCTTAAAATATTTTCAGCATCTTATGTCATCACTGTCTACAAAATTAATAATCTTGAATTTTTCCATTTGATTTTCATAAAATCATTCAAGGTAATCAGGACACATGTAATTTCCTCTTTGTGTATCATGTAATACCATGTTATTGTGAAATTTGAGTTTTATTCCTATGCAGGTAAATTGTTTTTCCACAGAAAGAAAAAAATACTGTCCTTTTGATTGAAAAAAATACCTTAGGACATTATTATAGACTATTTATTTATATATGTACTTAAACACTTTTGAAGGAATAATTTAGGAAGCTCTGTGAAATTGAAAATCCAAATGTTACAAGTATTTGATTAGAATATGGAAATATCGAGTGTGTGTTAAGCTGCCTTCTGCAATTTTGGCATCCCATTTAGGAACAGTTCAAGTCCTGGCTGCTCCACTTCAGATCCAGTTTCCTGTTAATGGTTCTGAAAAAGCAGCAGAGGAAGACCTAAGGGCTTGGTCCCATGCACCTGTGAGGAAGACTGAAAGAAGCTCCTGGCTGCTAGCTTTGGAGTGGTCCAGCTGTAACAGTGGCAGAATTTAGTGAGTGAACCAGAAGCTGGAAGAATCTGTATTTCTCAAAGCTGTCACTCTCTTTATCAATAAAAAAGCAAAAAAAAAGTGTTGCTGCCATTTGTGATAATAGATATGAATAATTTTAGGAACTGAAGCAATACATATTTAAATTTATACATAAAGAATACTTTTGTTAATATAAACTACTTAAGTTATAAACTTACTGAAATTTATTGATAAAGCATTTTCAGTATTACATACTACAGAAATGCTGACAATGCATACTTTATCTTACCTTTGATCCCACAAGGGCAAACCAGAAAAGATCCTCACCAAAATTAACACGGGTGTTATGAGGGACAGGACCTTGCCCATCATGGTCCGTCAGTCTGAGACGAAGCAATATTACACATCCTTCCTTGACAGATGAACTCTTCACACACATTGGCAGGATATAATCTAAATATTATCAACCAGATGAGAGAAAAGTGTAAGAGGTTACGAAACGGGTCCTGTGCTGTAGCAGAGCATACTAATCCTCTACCAGCAGCATGGGCACTTCACAGGGACGCTGGCTCACGTCCTGGCGCTGCTCCACTTCCCATGAAGCTCTCTGTCATAACCTGGGAAAGCAGCAAAGGATGACTGAACTCCTTGGGCCAAGAGCTTTTGGGAGACACAGAAGATGTTCCTGACTCCTGACTCTGGATCAGCTTAGCTCCAGTTGTTGCAGCCGTAGGGGGAGTGAGCCAATGGATAGAAGAGCTCTCTGTGTCTTGGCTTCTTTCTCTGCCAAAATTGACTTCAAACAAAAATAAATGAACCTTAAGATGCTAATAACTTTAAAAAGGAGATTAGTAGGAAGTTGATTTTTTTTATATTCAGGATAACTTTAGGAAGTGTCACAAAAATCTTGCTTGCTTCTAAGATATTCGGATAACGTGAATACACAGAACACAGGATTTTGTATAAATTCATGCCGACCAAGACTGTGCCAAGAATAGCAAAACTTAGCTCAATGAGTAACAGTGCTTTAAAAAATACATATAAATTCTGAGCAGATTGGTTCAGAAGATGAAAATGAAAAAGAGAGCCTGGTGTGGTGGCCTACTGGCTAAAGTCCTTCTCTTGAAAGCTCTGGGATCCCATATGGGCACCGGTTCTAATCCCAATGGCCCCAGTTCCCATCCAGTTCCTTGCTTGTGGCCTGGGAAAGCAGTCGAGGACGGCCCAAAGCCTTGGGACCCTGTACCCATGAGGGAGACCTGGAGACCAGAAGAAGTTCCTCAATTCTAGCTTCAGATTGGTGCAGCTCCCGCCATTGTAGTCACTTGGGGAGTGAATCAAGTGTGTGGGGGAGGGAAGGTCTTCCTCTCTGTATATCTGACTTTACGATAAAAATAAAATAAATCTTTTAAAACAATGAAAAAGAAAATGGGGTTTATTTATGCTCCTTATAAACAGATGACAAGGAGAATTTTAAGAAAAGCCATTTTGTGTCCCAAAAATTCCCCCTCAAAATCATGCCTAACATTATAAAATTGCAGTAGTATAAAATTGTAGTCTCCTATCGCTCATAGTGTATGTATAGAAAAATGAATCAGAGACCCTTGATAAACAGTGTTAAGTGAAAGCAAATACATTTTATTGAGTTTTGTCTTTTTCTTTTTTTTTTAACATATATTTTTATTGCATTTCCTTTTTTTTAAAACTAATTACATTGCATTATGTGATACATTTTTTTAAGCACTGGGATTCCCCCCACCCCTCCCCTAACCCTCCCCCCCACCCACGGTGGATTGCTCCACCTTGTTGCATTTCCATAGTTCAAATTCAGTTGACATTCTTTCATTGGAGGTATTTACGAAGCATAAAGTGCAGCATCTTACTGTCCTGGTAAGTTCATTGGTTTCTTGGTGAGACCATCTCTGGTTTGAAGGTAGAGCCGGCAGAGTATCATTCCAATCAATTAAAAGTCCCAACATAATATTTCCAACCATTTACAACATTATGGCATTAATTGACATGGTATTGATTAACCAATATGTTAATAGGAAAATGCAGGTTCTCAACCACAACCTGTGACTTCTTCATAGACATTTCAATTTTGATTTACATTCAACTGTATTCTATACACCTTAAAATGGCTTAGATTGCTATTCAGCTGTCTCATGCCTATTTTAATTTTAGTCTTTAGCAGTTTATAGCATTGAAGCATGATTTCGCTGAACCTGGCTGTTTTTCGGGTGGTCTAACTCTATAATTCTTTTTTTTTTTTTAAAGATTTTTATTATTATTATTGGAAAGCCGGATATACAGAGAGGAGAAGAGACAGAGAGGAAGATCTTCCATCCGATGTTTCACTCCCCAAGTGAGCCGCAATGGGCCGGTGCACGCCAATCCGATGCCGGGAACCTGGAACCTCTTCCAGGTCTCCCATGCGGGTGCAGGGTCCCAAAGCTTTGGGCCATCCTCAACTGCTCCCCCAGGCCACAAGCAGGGAGCTGGATGGGAAGTGGAGCTGCCGGGATTAGAACCGGCGCCCATATGGGATCCCGGGGCTTTCAAGGTGAGGACTTCTAGCCGCTAGGCCACGCGACCGGGCCCTAACTCTATAATTTTAACAGGATATATGTCAACAGTTTAGGTGAGCATGTTTAGGAGGGGTGTGCAGAGAAATCTTCCATACCCCAGTTAGGAGTAACTAATCTTTGTGTCCCACCCAGTGAGGTATAAGTGCATCCCCGCTGACCGTTTCGTGTCTGGTTCTAAGCTTTCCTTGTTGTTCTCTGTCTATCTATTCTAGTTTTGTTTGTTTGTTTGTTTATTTGTTTTGAGGGGTTTCTGGGGCGCTCCTGATGGTTATTACGAGAGTGGGGTGGGGACCCAAAGTTGGAACTAGGCAAGGACCAGAGAAAGCTCCTCTCCCTAGTCCCAAAGGAAGTTTACTGTTCTTCTGTTTCTGCGGACCGCTCAGGGATCCTGGTTGTCGTTTCAATGACCTTGGAACCTGCTAGGCAGGATTTGGGCTTCTTCTATCCCATGTGGTAGATCCAAATGAGGGTGGATGACCTCATAGTTCTTGGCCTCCGAAGGCACTCCATTTCCCCGTGGTCTTCTTGGCAGTAGGGATGTAGTCCTCGGTGCTCCTTGGTGAGGATCTGGGAGTCTTCAGGATTGGGATAAAAGCCTCCTCCTGTCAGCCTGCTGACCTACATCAAAGAATTGTAAAACCTAATGTACTTGTAAGGCCCCATGATACTTGGGAATGGAGAGGGAGAGCAGAGAAATCTTACATCACCCTACAAGGTGTGAGGAAGATGGGAAATATAATCTATCAGGATCATAACTGGTAACTCATAGACAACAGACTCGAATTAGCATTAGACAATAGCAAAACTACAAAGGCATATGGGGGAATCAGGAGTAATCCTAACAACCTCTTAACAGGGGGTCATATGCATAGAGCAAGGGGGGACCCCAGAGTGGAGTTTTGTCTTGATAATGGATTTTTGTATTGTTAACTGTCTCTAGCAGTCTATGGCCACATGTAGCTATTGGGAATTTAAAGTGTAGTCACTGCATTTGGAAAGTGTAATTCTTAATAATATAAAATTCAAAAATTTTAATGAGACAGTGGTCTTGTCTTTACTGACTCATTCCCTAAGCGGTCATACGCAACAGCCAGTGCTGGTCTGGGCTAAAGCCAGGAGACAGGAATTCCATCCAATTCTAAGTGAGTGGCAAGAGCCTAACAATTTGGGCCATCATCTATCATCTCGCAGGCATGGAATTTACAAATCCCCGATTAACTATTGGCCAAACATATTGAATGACACAGTAAGGTGCTTGAATGGGCTCTTAAATGTAAATTGAGATGGAATTAGCTTGTATCTGTGCTAAATGTGAAAGAAGAGTGAAGTGATGTCCTGAAAAAACTTGAAGTGCAATGAGAATAGCATGGCAGCATGGTCGAACAGCAGTATTTGGAGAAGCCTCGTTTGTTTCTTCCTTCCTGCCTCCCCAACTACATGTCCGTGCACCTGCAGACTGACTCCTTTGTCTTTCTCCATTATACTCCACGTACATCAGTGGGGAGGTAGATAATTGTGGATTGTTTCCATTCTTTTTCTTTGGGGGTGGGTCATTGCCACTACCAATTGGCATGGAACGAGTCATGTAAATGTACTACTTTCAGTTTATTTAATTTCAAAGTGATGAAAAGACCAAGGGTTGGAGACTACACAATAGACAGAGGACACTGAAGGTTGGAGAGTGCATGTCCTCCATGGAGGCATCCCAAGTCACAGCACCACAGCCGTGATGAAGCATACAGGAGTAATGCCAGGTTGTTGGCAGAGCAGGAGCTCAAAGCTTTCCCTCCATCCACAGACACAGCACATAAACAACTAGGCGCACATTGATTTCCTCTGAAAAACAAAGAAGAAAAAGATCAGTTGACAGATTCCTGTATACTGGGCAGATGAATATAACCACATCAAAATGGATAAGAGAAGCTGAAACATGCCTGCCATAAATTTTAACACCCAGTGTAATGTCATTCAATCGGGAATAGGCCCCAAATTCCCAGCTTCTCCCAGAGAAGCAAAGGATTGGGCCACACAGCTAACAGCCCAGGCACTGAACCATCCCATCTTTGGGAGTGGATGCGATCTGGCATTTGCTGTTCCCCCCGGGATAACAGATAATGAGCCTCAAGCAGGTGCAGGTTAGCTTCCCACAGCTCTTTCTCTATCTTGGTATAGAGCTAGTAAACAATGTAAGCCAGGTCCCAGGCTCTCCAAAAGAATTAAGACTGCACACCTAACAGTCCAAGCATTAGAGTTGCTGCGTAAGGAACGGGCACCTGTCTCTGAAGGCTGAGGGACGCAAGAAGAAAGAGGCGGAATATGTGGTCACACAAGCACCTCCCATGGACTTTTACCTTTGGCTCAGGGAGGAGGAATCATGCATTAGAGTATGGCTGCCAGCTTCTCCCTGATGGGACTGCACACGTTGCAATCCAACTGATCTGGCTCCAGCACAAGGTTCTGGGAGATAATGAGGTTCTCTGGGGATCCGAATGGACGTGCAAGCTCTTCCCTCCAATGGACTGCAGTGACAAAACCTCGCCTCCAGTTTCCCTTGGATGGAAGTTGACTAGACTGCCAGCACCCTGATCTTCCAGGCTGTTCCTTGAGATATTGACCAGGATGGTTTATCTTGAGAGCAGATGGAACCTAGCATTCTCTACATATTTAGGGGTAATGGGAATCAAAGCAGTGACTTGAGAGAGCATTTGGTATTAAAGACTGCACAGGATTTTCCACAGATTCTCTCCCTGATTGAGTGAAGAAGAAAAAGATGATAAAGTACATTCCCGGATTCTCCCTGAGGAGAGAAGGAATTGGACCACAGATATTGTGCCCCAACAATTGCTGCCGCTGCTTAAAGAGATTGGCTTCTAGCTCAGCAGTTTTGGAGCCCTGATAGAATCTGTCATGCTCAAGTCCTCTGGGGAGTACTAAGAAAAAAGGCAGTAAGTTGGATGACCATGAAGGTTTCAAAGACCTCCAGAATATGCCTGGGCTGTAGGGAGAGATTTGGCTCTTACAAAGACTGGAAGAGGAGGTTGTCTTTAATATGGATATCTTTAACATGGAGAAACCAGACCGGCACAGGGTAACAGAAAATGAAGCAAAAGGAAAATGTATGTCAAATAAAGATCAAAGGAATCCTCAGACAAGTGATTTCCTTAACAGAGATCAAAACAATGGTCCTACAGAAACGCATGGAGGGGAGGAGAATGATGGCTGAAAGCCTGAGACTTCAATAAAGATGCAGAAAATATTTTGAAACAACAGCCAACAGAAATTTTAGAGTTCAGGATTTCAATAAGTGGACTTCGAAATATTCATAGAGGACCCCAATAGAAGACAAGAAAGGTGAAGCAAACTCTAAGTTATCCAGTCAGGGAAACACAAATAGAAATGAACAAAAAGGAATGGAGCGTGCTTAAGGGGTTATGATCCAGAAGGAAAAGAACAATATATGCCTTCCCAACTTTCTTTTATTTATTTATTTATTTATTTATTTATTTATTTATTTATTTATTTATTTCCGGGATTACAACCGGCAACCATATGGGATCCTGGCACGTGTCAGGCGAGGACTTTAACCACTATGCTATCACACCAGGCCTGCCTTACTAACTTTCAAGAAGGAACAAGAAAATGGTAGAAATGCTTATTCAAGGAAATATTGGCTGAAATTTTCCTGATCTGCCAGAAGAAATACACATTCAGAGCCAAAGAATTAAAATAAAATGTATGAATCAGTCTAAAGAAATTCCTAGAGCTAACTAACTGTACAAGGAAAGCAAGCTTATTTAGCTCACGACTTCAGAGGCTGAGAGCTCAAAAGCATGGTGTATACTTGGGTTTTGGACAGGACCTAATGATCATTGGTAGTCAGTCTACAGAAAGATCACAAACAATCAGGAACAAGAAAGATAGAAAATAGGCCCAACTTCAGGCTACATTACCTTCTGAGGCCCAATAACCTATGATCTCCCACCAAACCTTACTTCTCTCTCTTTAAAAATCTGATTTATTTATTTAAAAGGCAAAATTTTTGAGAGGGAGAGAAGGATAAAGATTCCCTTAACAGCTGATTCACCTTCAAATGGTCACAAAGCTTGGCATTGAACCAGGCTCAAAACAGGAGACTCAGGCACAGAGCAATGGCTCAGTGGTTCAATCCTAGCCTTGCATGCACTTGGCTCACATATGGGCACTGGTTCATGTCCTGCCTGCTCCACTTCCCATCCAGTTTCTTATGGCTTGGGAAAGCAGCAGAGGACAGCCCAAAGCCTTAGAACCCTGCACCCACACGGGAGACCCAGAAGAAGCTCCCATCTCCTGGATTTGGATGGAATGAGCTCCATGCGTTGTCGCCACTTGGCACTCATACGGGATGCCAGTGGCAGATATAGCAGATTAAACAGCTGCCTGTAGTTCACCTCCACCACATACTGAATGTTTTAATACTGCAGTGGTCATCACCAGCTTGGCAGTAAAGCCTTTAGTATATACATAAGCATTTGGAAAATATTCAACATCAAAACTAATATCTATACGATGGCAGAACTAAGTAAGAGCAATCAGCAGCAATCCAGTAAGCTGTCACCTACACCAAAGTATTGAAATATTTCTGCTGCTTTTTCTTCCAGAAACTTCATTGTCTCATTGGATTGGCCCACTGCCTGCAACAGTGGCATCCCAGTTTATGTCTCAGTTGTACCATTTCCCATGTAACTACCTGCTAATAGGTATATAGGTAACATATATATGCATATATTCTTATAAATAAACTGTATAATAGAGGCTGGCATAGCAAGAAGTGAAGATGTATTTCTCCCACTCCGCAAACATTTGCAGTGTTTGTTGAGTGCTTCTTTTCCACTGTAAGCAAATTACTCAAATTCCTTTTAAGTTACCCAACTTCAGAGTTTAGGAATAATACTCACCATCATTTTAATCCACTACTAGCTTTCTAACATTGTTCAGTTGTTTCAGAGTCGTTGAACTGATACTACTTCTCGGATCATGTCTTAGATAAGCTAGCTTGTACCCCATGAATAAAATCCAAGCAGTGGCATTGCGATGGTGAAAGAATTGTTTTACTCTCAATGAGCATACCCACACATTTTAAAAATAGATGAACGTGTAGGTTTGCACATTGTTTAATTATATCATAATGAAAACTTCTTAATTAAGTAATATGTAAGCAGCGAAATGATCATAAACTTCAAGTAAAACTTATCTTTCTGTATTTCCAAAGTTTATAAGATAGAAAGGGAAGGAGGAGAAAAGTAAAGACACAAAATAGTCAACAAAACACTGGATTAAAGGCAGGTAAACTGTAGCGAGAACAATGATGATAGTCATTTTTGTACAACAGGAGCAGAGTAAAAATTGTGAGAGAGAAACTGAATATTGATCAGTGCAGACACAGAGGAAAAATTTAGAACTCAGCACAAGAACATAGTAATAATTGCAGCAAAAATTACTGAAGTGATAATGAAAATAAAGATGCATGGTGGTGCACCTGTATTTACTGTGACTTTGTGCAGCCTGTTTCTATGGAGAGTTGACCAGGGACTGCTCCACTTCCCATCCAGCTCCCTGCTTGTGGCCTGGGAAGGCAGCTGAGGATGGCCCAAAGCCTTGGGACCCTGCACCTGCGTGGGAGATCTGGAGGAGGTTCCAGGCTCCTGGCTTTGGACTGGCTCAGCACTGGCCATTGCAGTCACATCGGGAGTGAATCACCAATGGAAGATCTTCCTCTCTGTCTCTCCTTCTATCTGTATATCTGACTTTGCAATAAAAAATAAATAAATCTATGAAAATTAAGAAAAAAAGAATATGCTTATGAATGTTGGTGAGTATTTGCTCTAGTACCTGAACAAGAAAACAAGGATTGTACTTGCCATTTAGGAAAAAGAATTGTAACTACTGAGCAGCTCACAAAACTTCTCTCCTTATTTGGCTGTCTTTCCAAATCCATTTGTTAGCACACTCAAGGAGATCTGTTTGCTTGGGTGTGGTCAATTACTCAGCTCCAAGGTTGGAGCTGCTCAGAGAAAAGCTCTTGATTTGAAGTAAGTAAAGGAGACACAGGGAAGTTACAATCCCTGAGCAAAAGTCTGCCTAAACAGGAGATGGCCCACACTTCACATCAAGGGCAGGGCGATGTCCAGCTATGCCACCAGGCAGACATTCAGCTCTTGAGTAAGGTGCCACTGAAAATATGTGGGCTCATGGCAGGGGAATAAGGGGTGGTTCCTTTGCTGGACAGCTACTCCCACTGGAGAGCGTGAGCTGGGATGAGGGCAGACCAGACTGGGCAGGGCTACAACACCTGTGTGCCTCATGTGGACCAGATCAGGGAAAAGCCAGGCTGGGCTGATTATTCCTACTGGTGCAAGCAAAATTAGAGTGGGTGAGGGTTGTTTGGGCTTAGCCACAGCATCAGCTGGCAGAAACTGACACTGGGGACTAATTCTGTCAAGTCAAACCACAGAACTACCTGGACAGTGCATAATCCAGGAGTGGGAGAGGCCTGGGAGGGAAATAGTGGAATCCTGCCTCTTGCGTTACCACTTCCACGGGAGAACATGAAAACTAGGACAGGGCCTGGGGTGGCTAGACAGATACCCAACAGCATCTGTGTGGGCTGCATAGTGGAGCTGGTTAGATGGAACAAAGCTTTAATGCCCATTGACATGTACGAGAGCCGAATGGGATGTGGGGCAGACTGGACTACTGCTACATGTACTGGCAAACCAGGGTAGAGGGTGGGCCTGGTAGGGGTTATTGCGGGTCTCTCCAACTAGGCTGCAGTTCCCACTGGTTTATGCAAGGGCTGAGTATGTGCTGGGCAAAACCAGGCTGGACTGCAACACCCATTGGTTCCAGTGGAAGTTGGGGTTGAAAATAGAACCAACCCAGTGATCGCAACCACCAGCTGATCAGGGCAATGGACTGTGCCGGGCCCTGTACTTGCTAGTCTGAAAACACCACAAAGTTTCTTTGGAGATCACCCTAATTGAAATGCTGGAACAGAACCCTAACCAAGAAAAGACAGAGAACAGAACAGGTCAATCAACCATCTCAGCTATTTGTTGGCAGCGAAATACGGGACAAACAGAGACTCTATCATGGACTATGTCAACCAGTGGATTCTTCAACAACCTCATCGTGCTTGGAGTGGCAAGATTGGCAGCGATTCATAACTGGTGAACTATCAAAACCACTTGAGCAAGAACCTCAGAGCATGCCCTATATCCGGGACCTGGGGAGTGTGGGAAATTGGGTGGGTCTTCTCCCTTAATACCCCCCTTTAAACATGAAGGAAACAATATGGAAATAATAGTCTTACCCACTTTCATTCCTATAGCTCTTGAACATTTTTTACCCTAATTAACTATGTAGATTGTCAAAAATATAATAAAAAAAAAGATAAAAAAAAAAAAAAAAGAAAAGAAAATACGCGGGCTCGGTGTTCGACCGGGGGCTCGGATGAAAGGAGCCCTCTGCAATGTGATGGCTGCGGAACATACTTGAGCGAGGTCAGATCCACCGCTTGGGACTTGGCCCATGGACACCATCGCCATTTGGTAAACAAGTCCTGGCTGTTGGGAGGCCTGAGAGATTTCTCCCCATGGTGAATCCGCCGTGAGGGAATCATGGGAATGGGATTAGGTCTCTGACCCAGCCCTGCTGCCATCACCTTGTGGCAGGAAAAACCTAGGGAGTGGGTATTCAACCATGGGGCTCAGATGAAAGGAGCCTTCTGCAGTATGGCGCCTGTGAGGGATATCTGAGCCAGGTAGGACCCAATGCTTGAGACTTGGACCATGGACACCATCGCCATGTGGTGAGCAAGTCCTGGCTGTTGGGAGGCCAGTGTGCCCAAAGGGTTGTTTGGAGAGGAGAGCCAATAAGATGTATTTTTGGGCCAGACGGATTCACCAGCCCACATGGGAGTCCTGAGATGGGCTGTAAGCATAGAACATCACTGACTATCACATGCCAGTCTACACGAAAGCTATAGCTGAGGGCCTGTCTGGCAGAAGTAGATCCCAGTACCTGACTAAGTGTTGGAACAAGGGTGAGTCACATTAGGCATGGTCGTGACACCAACCAACATGCGAGAGAACCAAGTCCGGAGATAGATTCTGTGAGATATAAGTGGGCACAACTCTGTGGAAACACAAGTCCCGCTAGTTAGTTTAAGAGTTGGGGTGTTGATTGGATGAGCTAGGAGTGACTGTAGAACCCATCAACACTCACAGGTGCTGGAGCTAGAAAATGGCTGGGCAGGTCCAGGCTGCAACACCCGCACATGCATCCTAAAACAGGGTGTGAGACAGGCTTGGCTGCAACATCTTCCAGCTCATACAAAGGCCACGATGGAGTGGTGGGCTATGCTGAGCAAGGGTCTAGCACCTGCTGGAGGATGTTAACTCTGGGTCAGGGATTGGGTCAAGTGGGGGCCTGGGAACTTGGAGAATGTATTGGGGGAGTCACATCCCCTGCTGGTGAGCATGTATTTCAGGCTTGGATTTTGGACAGCCTGCGCAGGGTCAGTCCAACTGTTGGCTAATGTGTGGGTTGGTTTTGGAGGAAGGTGGACCTGTCAGGGACAAGCCAACCTTACCTCACCAGCAAGAGCAGAAACCAGGATGGAGTACAGGTCAATCTCAGCTAGGTAGGCACATCTACCAGATTGTGTGAGACTGGGAAGGAAGCAGATGGAGCAGGGCCAGGTTCCAGCACCCACCAGCGAGTGGTGGGACTTGGGGTAGGTTGGGTTGGGCCAGGCTACAGCATCCAAAGGCAAAGGCCAAGACAAGTGAGGTACTAGGCCAAGCTGGATCAGAGTAACCACTGCCACATGAAAGATCTATAGCTGGGAACAGACCTAGTTGGGAAGCTAAGGGGATGCCCTGCCTGGATTGTGGTTCCTTCTGGTAAGCATGGGACTGGAAAGGGACCAGTGCTCTGATCTGGATGTGGCTGCAATGTACTTTTGCATAAGTGTGGACTGGGGCTGGATTCACCAGACTGGGCTAGAAGACCAGGGTAGGTGTAAGGCGGGTTAGGCTAGGTTTTTGCACCTGATGAGCAGTATATGAGCTGTGTCTACATGTGGACCAGGCAGGACGGGGCTGTAATACCCAACAATAATAATTAGAATGGGTTGAAGATCGGTCAGGAGAGGCAATTGTTTCTGCTAGGTAAGGAAGTGGACTGATTAGGACTGGCCCAAGGACCCACCTGTGTGTGCAAGATCTGGCATTGGAAGAGGTTCCAATATAGAAGCCTGGGAAACTCCTCTGTTGGGACAGTCCATGAAGTTAACCATAAGAACCATGATAAGAAGCAGTCCAGACCAGGCCAGGAAACAATACCCATCAGCATACATTTGGTACAGGTCAGGGGCGAACCAGCACAGCCAGTTCACATTACCCACCTGTGAATCTGAGCACCAGAATGAAGTGTGGGTTGACCTGGTCCAGTTGCAACACACCAGTACATATGAGGGCTGGACTGGTGCTGGCTGAGCTGGACTGTAGCCCCACAGACCTGAGCTGGAATTTGGAGTGTGTTGGGCTAGGCCAGGCTATAGCTCCTACTGGCAAAAGCTGAGGTGAGACAGGCCATGCCAAACCAGAACATGGCGACCAACCAGCACACACAAGACCCAGAGGGGAAGGGGCAAAGCTGGTAGGGGAATGTTGAGGGCTCTCCTGTTGGAACACCACTCCCACTGGAAAGCATTTTTTGGGATGGTGGCAGACCAGACTGGTGGGGGCTACAACACATATGGGCCTCATGGGAGCTAAATCAGGGAAAGGCCAGGCTGGGTTGACTGTTCCTACTGGTGCAAGTGTAAGTCAGAGTGAGTGCCTGTTAGTTGGCCTTTGCCATAGCATCAGCTAGCAGATACTGGCAAGAAAGGCTAAGTCTGTCAAGTGAAACTGCAGAACCACCTGGAAATAGCATGATCTGGGGAGGCTCATGGGCCCAATAGGGAAATGGTGGGCCCCTCCCTCTTGGTCATCACTCCTGCTGGAGATCATGAAAACCAACACTGGAGCAGATGTGGCTGGACAGAATGGCATTCACCAAGCATGCATGTGGGCTGGATGGTGGACCTCTTTTGGTTGAACTAAGCTTCGATGCCCATTGATATGTAGTAGAGCTGAAAGGGATGTGGGACAGACTGGTCCAGTCTGCTTTACATACTGGCAAACACAGGAACTAGGGAAGGGGGCAGGCTTGTTGAGGGGTTTTGGGAGTTTACTCGACTAGGCTCCAGCTCCCACTGGTTTGCGTGAGGGCCGAGTGAGAGGTGGGCAGAATCAGGCTGGACTGCAAAACCCATTTGTTTGTGTGGAAGATAGAGCTAGAACAGAACTGACCCAGCATTTTCAACTACCAACGTATGTATGATAATTGGGGCGACATACTGTGCTGGACCCTGTACTGGCATGCACAGCCAAGATTCAGGTCTGGCATCACCTCACATGACTTTTCTTTGGGGATCCCTCCAACTGAACTGCTGATCTCAGAACCCAAACCATGAAGAGAAGCGCAAGTTCCATTGTCTGGTCATGGAGTCCAAGTGTCAAAGCTGAGCCTTCTCAGAGGCTCAGACAGAAAAGTGGACAGGAAACCCAAATGGAGGATATAGCAGTCTATTGGAACCTGCAGAGGACACCTGGTACCACAACAGAGGACAGGGGACAGAACAAATCAATATCTACCTCAGTCATGTGTTGGCAATGAAAATCTGGGCTAACGAAGACTCTAAGGTAGACTATGTCAGCCAGTGGATTCTGGAGAGATTTCATCGTGCTTGGAATGACAAGATTGGCAGCAATTCAGAACAGTTGAACTATCCAAACCACTTGAGCAGTGCCCTTGGAGCATGCCTAATGTAGGGGACCCTGGGATGGGTGGGAAGCTGGGTGGGGCTTTTCCCTTTACCGTTCTCTTTACCCCAAACGCAGAAAAAAAAAATAATGATGTGGAAACAATGGTCTTACCCACTTTCCTGTAGCCCTTGATCCTTAGACCCCTAATCAACTATGTAAAGATTATTAAAATAAAATAATAAACAGTATTTTTATAAGAACAAATTAAGTGGGCTCAAATCCTGGCTCTGATGCTTGACTCTGCTTCCCTGTTAATTCTGACCCTCAGAGGCAGCAGTGATGGTCAGTTCTTTGTCCCTCCCAACTGCACTGGAGACCTGGGGTGTTTCAAGTTCTCCAGCTCTGAGTATCAAGGCCAGCTGGGGACTGAGGAGTGAGCCAGCAGAGGGGAGAGCTCTCCCTCCCTCCCTCCTTTCATCACACTCCCTAATTATGTAAACAACTGGGTGTTTAATGGAAAGACAGCGAAGGCCCTTTTTACTTACAGGACTCATTTCTGTATATGGTATTTTCACAAACACAACTCAGACTTCCCTGCAGCTTTAACTGTTCGGGGACTGGATGGAAGAGGGAATCTGGCAGACAAATCTTTGGGAAACAAGTGGAAGGGTCAGATGTTAGGGAACTGCTCTGTTTCTTGTGCCTAGCATCTCACCTAAATCCTCCTTCTTGGTTTCACAATCGAGAGTGAAAACAGGGCAGGGAGTCTGTGTGACATTTTGGCAAGGGCAGAAAATCTTTGCCAGAGACAGATGGCGTGGGCCAATGACAGCAGCTAAGATTTTATTAGTATTGTTTTAATTTAGAAGTTTGATGCTGCACGATTGGGCTTCATGCACTTGGAGGAGGGATTTAGGGGACTGGAAAAACAGGTCTCTGGGAAGAGAACCTTGGAAATCACAAGCTGGAAAAGACAGGTGCCACTCGTGAGGCTAACCGCTGCTGGAGTGGGGTATCACCACTGGAGAAAATGCTAACAGCGAACGACCCAAGAGACACACCCTAACCCTTACTAGGTTTCCAGACGCTTTCTAGCACCCTCAATTGGCAGATCAAAACAGGGAATAAAAACAAGCATAAATCTGGTTTCCAAAGTTTCTATCCTCTTCCCAGCACCAAAAAGTGCAGTTTAGAAAGTAAAGCTTGATAAATGCTGACGAGTACTCTCGTGTGACCCCAAAGTGTTTACTAAATTGCTATTATCTGTTCACGGCACATATGTGAACACATACGCACACAATTCAATTTTGTGTTCCAGTTACAGGAATTGTATACAACTAATGATAAAAACCCTCTTGGAGTATAGGAAGTAGATCTACATTAATAATAGCATTGTTAATTAATAAACTAATATATACAACTATAAATTTTCTGTGAATAAATCGGAAAAATACATTGTTACAACCAACTCCCAAATTAATTTTGTCAAGAAATGAAAACATTTATAAAAGAAATAGAGAATAAAGGAAAGAATAGTGATTTTTTAAAAAAAGATTTATCTATTTATTATTGGAAGGCATATGTCACAGAGAAATAATGAGAGGGTCTTCCACTCACTGATTCACTTCTCAAATGATTGGAATGGCCAGAACTGAGCTGATCCCAAGTCAGGGCACAGGAGTCTCTTCCCAGGTCTCGGATGTGTGTGCAGCATCCTAACAATTTAGGCCATCCTCCGGCTCCAGCAAAGAGCTGGATCAGAGATGCAGCAGCCAGGACACCAACTGGTGCTCTGTTGTTACCACAAGGCCAGGAATTTGCCTGCTGCAATACCACACTGCCTGTTGCCCCAACACTGGTGGTTTTTGTGGTATGAAAACAAGATGGGAAAGTTTTCTTTGTCAATTCAAGACATGTGATAAGGCAGAGTGATTAAGGTTTTGGTAGACACACAGAACCATAAAGATAATATAAAATCAAATGACTACAAGGCAGTATTATCATGGAGATTTATGAAAAAAGTATTTTAGAGCAGCTGATTTTTTCACTGGGGAAAATGACTAGTGTTAGCAAGATAAAGAACTCTATTCAAAATGAACAATTTTAACACATTTGAAATAATTTCATATGATATTTTCCTGAAAGCCAATGGACTAAAATAGGAATTATATGAATCATTGATATATTCGATTGTATTACCAATTTATTGCTGCAAATTATTATTCAAAAGTTTATGATAGCCCTAGACATTTAGATTTTATGTGCAAACACATGCTATAAAAAGTGTGTTGAATGTAAAGAGATTTAAAAACAGGAAACTAATAATCCAATAGGTACATGAGCAAACTATGCTAATAAATTCACAGAGAAGAAAGAATAACTTGACAGAAAACACAAGGACAGACATTCAACAATTTGATGTGCAAAACTTATACATTTTAAAACAAGCTACAATACTGTGAACCGAGTAGAGTAATGGAAATTTCCCATTCATACTGCTGTATGAGGTGGTGTAGCAAGCTAATTCTCTGCACACACGGCTAGTTCCCCGTAGTCCCAATCTCTCCGTTTCCAATACAGTTTCGTTCTAATAGCAAGGTAAAGCAATGGAGGATGCCCCAAGGCTTTGGACCCTACACCTGTATGTGAGACCAAGAGGAAGCTCCTGGCTTCCTGTCTCAGATTGGCCCACCTCTGGCCATTGCAGCTGTTTGCAAAGCGAACTTGTGGATAGAAAAGCTCTCTCTCTGTCTTCCCCTCTATCTCTCTGTAACTCTGACATTCGACTAAAGCAAATAATAAATCTTAAAATAAGAAAGTATAACTTGTTGCATTCATTAATGAAAGTTCTCTCCCAGAATCAAATAAAAGCTAACATATTCATAACTCCATGAGCTTTATTTTGGTTCAGGTTTTATATACATAACCTAGATAAAATCTTGCATATGTGCTCAAAGATCCATGTGCAAAATTCAACATTACCACATTGCTTCTTAGAGGAAAAAACGTAAATTGTCTAAGAATAGAACGATGGGTAAATAAATTTTCTTGCATCATGAAAATGAAAGTGTCTGTTAAATCAATGATTAAATCTCATTTATTGCATGAAATATGTTTTAATTATAGAAAAATAACAACTTGATCATATATCTAATTGTAAAATATACAGAAGGTACTTAATATAGTTAGGTATAAATATTTTCATGAGATTTATTGAGTTGATGGAAAATATTCTTGGGGGGGTGCAGTTATAAAGCAAAGATAATGTTCTCAGATTAATGTGTGAAATCTATATTTTTGGTCTGCAAAAGTGCTTGAACAAATATGATATCAGGTTAAACTTGACGGTGAGTACAGGAATTCAATTATTTTTTATGTGTATTTCTTCCCATCTCTCCATGCATTTGAAGATTTTAACTTTATAACCAATAGAAAATTCATATTAACAAAAAATGCAGCTTAGCCCAAACCTCAGAATCTATGTAAAAATGAAGTTAAAATCCATCATCCAAATACACAATGCAAAAGCATAAAACATTCAAATGAGTGAGGATCTGTTTGATGCAAATTAAATGTTTATTAGATATGATAAAAATATATGATTCATAAAAATTTGGCAACTAAACCAAGTAAAATTTCACAAGTTGGGAAAGAATAGGTGAATGCTTGACTCTCTCTCTCTTGATCTATTTCTTAGGAGCAGATATTTAACCTGCTGGTTAAGATGGCTGCATAAGAAGTGCCTGGCTTTGATATCTGGCTCTGGATCTTGATTCCAGCTCCCTGCTAATGCCAGGCTTTGGAGACATTGGTGATGGCTAAAGCAGATGGGTTTCACACACATTGGAAACCCACCTCTCAGGATTGCCTCAGACCACAGGGCAACCCCAGCTCAGTCATGTTAATCTCTGGGGAATGAATCACAGATGTGAACTCTCTTTCTCCAACTGTCTCTAAAATTGATTTTAAAAAATTAAATTTTGTCAAGAATATATAAAGAACATTCAAAAACTAACAATTATTGAACAACTCAATAAGTAAGGCAGTGGACATGAGCATTCTCTTTGCTGCAGAGTGTTTATAGCTGACAAACCCATGGAAACATAGTCATTGCAAAAGGCTACATACTAAGTGATTCTATTTGCATGACTTTATACAAAAGAAAAAATTATGGGAAAAATAAATTCATTTTTTCCCAAAGACTGGGGCAAGAGAAGGATTTATTTAAAAACCTACATGCAAAATACAAGATCAGTAGATACAGAGGTAAACATACTATAAATAGAGTCATTTAAAGTGTCTATAATTCACTTATATCCATTCAATATTGTTTCAGAAGTCAGAGATATCATGGGACACATTTTTAGAACTGAAAATCAACTCAGTGTATTTTCAAGAAAATAATACACATGAAAGTAGAAAGCATAGCCATGTGTAACCACAAATTCACAGCCAGAAATCCCACTGATCTGTCAGTCACAAGTATAATTTTTTAGAACAGAAATGCACAAATGCCTCTACTTTTTCTCCATCAGCTAGCTGAATTCAGTGCCTAAGATGAAGCCACGAGAAAGTGACAAAGCAAACTTTGATGATGAGTAGTAAGTAATAAATATGAAGAGAGATTCTAGAAGTTATGTAATTTGTTCTTTTTGTAATCATTTTATTTTGATAATCTTTATATAGTTGATTAAGGCACAAAGGGTAAAGGGCTACAGGAAAGTGGGTAAGACCATTGTTTCCACATCATTATTTTTTTTTTCTGTGTCTGGGGTAAGGGAAACAATAAAGGGAAAAGCCCCACCTATCCCAGGTCCCCGATCTGGGGCATGCTCCAAGGGTCCTGTAGTTTTGGGTTGCTGCCAATCTCGCCGTTCCAAGCACGATGAAATCTTTCCAGAATCCACTGGCTGACATAGTCTACCTTAGAGTCTCCATTAGCCCAGATTTTCATTGCCAACACATGGCTGAGGTAGATATTGATTTGTTCTGTCCCCTGTCCTCTGTTGTGGTACCAGGTGTCCTCTGCAGGTTTCAATAGACTGCTGTATCCTCCATGCAAGTCTGCTATTCCATCTGAGCCTCTGAGGAGGCTCAGCTTTGACTCTTGGACTCCATGACCAGACAATGGAACTTGCACTTCTCTTCATGGTTTGGGTTCTGAGATCAGCAGTTCAGTTGGAGGGATCCCCAAAGAAAAGTCGTGTGAGGTGATCCCAGACCTGAATCTTGGCTGTGCATGAGTTGTTTTTTTTTTTTTAATTCAAAAAGTTAAGTGCAATGTATTCAAAAAGTTGTCATAGACCTTTTAGAAGTTGGGAATTAAACAATGAGAAGTCTGATGCTGGACCAGAGCAGGAAACTAAGCAAGTCATTGAACAGATGACGGCAAATGTTAATGAGCAGCTGATCTATGCTTCCGGACTCTTCTGCTTCTATTAATTGATAGAGTTCATTAAAAGTAGACATGATATGATAATGGATTTCACAAAAGAACTCTGTGCACATTTCTTTGCATATTTCACATTGCCCACAGTCTTCTTACTTGGAAGCAGTTCCTTTTTATTTGTTCTTCGCAAAAGCAAATACAATTTTTGATAGACATTCAAGAATTTGTCAGAAAAAAAGATGATTTCTTCAAATGCAAACCTGAAGGGAATTGAAAAACTATTCTTGGGCTGTAGGAAGATGTTTCATAAGAAAAGCATATTTAATTGAGATGTGTGATTTCAGTAATCACAGATGTTTATTGCAGTCTATATTTGGCTCTACATTTTTATAACATTTAAACAAATTTTATGAATTTGGTGCTAATTAGAGTGCGTGATGCTGATAACGCTGACGGTTAAAGAAGGCACATATGGCTGGACTCTGAGTTAACTGGCAGTCTGTACCCCCACACCCCTTCACTTCAGTCACTGACACTGTTCTCTTCAGTTAGTTGGGAGCTACTTTGCAGAGATAAATAACCTTGTGAAGGTACCAGAAATGAAGACACAGTTTTACAAGGAATAGACTGAGCTCACTGTGCCTTTGTCCTTTTGTAAATCTGTTGTGAAATTCACTGTGCGAAGAAACCTAATGTTGATCTGCATTTGATTTGATTTTGTGGAATTAAGGCAAATATTAGCTGGAGTTGCATACGACAAAGTATCCTTTCCTTACAGTGAGAGCAAAAATCAACCATTATGCCTCCACCAAAACAAGGATCTTGAAGGTAGGAGCTAAAATTGGTACCTTCAGCCCTACACTAGTGTGTTATTTATTACAATGTTCCACTCCCCATTTGTCTGTAGTCTTACTTTTCATAACTTCATTTACTCAAGGTCAAGTACACTTCCAAAATACTTAATAGAAAATTCCAGAAATAAATAATTGGTAAATTTTACATTCAGATTACTTGTGTGCCTCTTGGCTTTCTGGTTAGTCTTACTCGGAGTGTGAATCATCCATTTGTCCAGTGTATCCACATTGTGTATGCTACCCACTCTTTAGTTGTTTAGCAGGCACCTCTGATACCAGGTCGACCATCATAATGGCTCAAGACCCAAGAATAGCAATAATGGCACACTTCTACAATATGTTGTTATACCTTATTTAGTTCATTGTTAATTGATGTTAATTCCTAAAGGAATCTAGTTTGCAAATTAACTTTATCATATATATGGAAATACATGTAAATATATTCTCTTCAGCTCCAGACATGCATCAGCACTTACACCCATCACAGAGAGTATAACACTGTGACCACTGAGCCAATCCTTGCAGTATTTCAGTTTTTCCTTTGTGATTTCAATTTGTGTGTTAAAATCCTAACTCATTTTGAGAACGTAGTGTGATATTGGGTCCAACTTTGTTCTTGCATATTTAGTATCCTGTTCTGCAAAATCATTTGCTCCCAAAGCTGCTGTTCTCATTAATTGCCTTGGTATCATAAAACCATTGACAATGGGTTCTATTCCGTCACATCCTGTGTCTACACTTATGCCAGCTTCTCTGTCTTGATCACATCGTAGTGATAGTTCTAAAGACTTGGATAAACTAATATCTTTCATTTTCAGATATTTATGTTTGATATTAATGATAACATGTATTTAAAGAGACTTAGTATAAGAAGGATTAATGAAATAATATGCGCACATTTATGTATTTATGAAATGTGAGATAACAGTTAATATAATTGATGAACATGATTATTTATATAAACTTGGCAAAGGAAAGGCATTATGTAGCACACTAGGACACATAGATTAAAAGCATTTTGTAAAGATATCTTCTACACAAACCATATGAAGTGGCAAAGGGACCAGAAATTTGGTTTAGCAAAAACACTTAAAGGCATCCCACCAACATAAGTACTAGTGAATTATTAAACTCTTCCTTTTGAGTGTGAGCAAAAGGCAGTAATGTCTGTCTTCATAAGTTACATACAACCTTACACTGAAACAGATGGGAAAATAATTGAAAAGGAGTGGATGGAATTGTTCCTTGAATGCAATATTATTATTTTCCTAGGAAATTAAAAATAAATAGGTAGAGTACTGAATTATTGAATGTATATCATTATTGCAGGTTATAAGTCAAGAATAAAACTATCAATTGCATTCATGTAGTAGAAATGAAAAATGTTATATTAATGTTATATTAATACACCTGGAAAATAGTAGAATATGAATAGTATGTATGAACAAGAACAACATGCTCAGAGTGTTTAATGGAGAATTGGGCCCAACATTAATGGCTTAATTGGCTATTCCTTACCTTCAAACTCTAGCATTCCATTTGGGCACTGGTCCTGTCCTGACTGTTCCACTTCCTATCCAGCTACCTGTTCATGACCTGGGCAAGCACCTGGAGGATGGCCCAAAGCTTTAGGACCCTGTATCTATGTGGGAGACCAAAAAGAGACTCCTGGTTCCTGCCTTTGGATCTGCTCAGCCTCCCCATTTCAGCTATTCGGGGAGTGAACCAGCAGATATAAGAACTCTTTTCTCTTTGTAAATCTGCCTTTCAAATAAAAATAAACTATATTTTTTTGAATAGGGAGATTCATATAGGTCACAGAATATAGTGTACACTTGAATATGTATAATTATCTTGCAATTTTTAATGTAAGCAAACAGAACATATTTATAAAATTAAAATCAGCAAGGATATGGAAAGACTTTCAAATAAGAGAAAGATGAGAAATCCTCAATCTACCTAGAAATTTTATAACTATAGTAATTAGTAACAAAGGTCAATTAAAATAGAGCAGGGAGTCTGAAATGGTTTCCACTTTTAATTACCTTTGGCTTATACAAAGGTAGTCCTGCATGGTATGGAAGAAATGTTGTTACTTTCAGTGTGGGCTCGTAGTGTTTTGGGATGTACACTTGGAAACTAGGAGACAGGATCTCTTCACATCACAGAGAATTTAATTCTAATGTGATTATTAATGATAGCACAAAATATTAACTTCTGAAAGATAAAGTAAGATAAAATCTTTACAAGCTTAATATAGGGAAAGTAAAACATGAAGCAGAAAACACTCATCTAGATAACATGACTAATTATATTTTGTTAAAATTAGAAACTTGTAGGCAGGAAGTTTTACGTCATTAAACTAATGAAGACAAATAGCAGTGAGAGTAGGGCAAACAAAGGCCTCTTACAGTGGATAAGAAGATGTTAGTGGCTTGCTCAGGTTCCTGACAAATAAAAGAATATTTCCAACAACACTGGTCATTAGGCAAATGGTTAACAGCTGTAACAAAATATCACAACAAAATAACATGTAAGGCTAAATTAATTTGCAAGCACTAACAGATATTGGCAAACAACTGATAAGAGCTTGTTGTATCTTAGTGATGGGAATATAAACTGGCATAATAACTGTAAAATTCCCCGGCGTGGTGGCCTAGTGGCTAAAGTCCTCGCCTTGAACACTCCGGGATCCCACATGAGTGCCGGTTCTAATCCCGGCAGCTCCACTTCCCATCCAGCTCCCAATGTGTGGCCCGGGAAGGCAAGCGAGGACAGCCCAAAGCCTTGGGACCCTGCACCTGTGTGGGAGACTTGGAAGAGCTCCTGGCTTCGAATCGCCTCAGCACCAGCTATTGTGGTGACTTGGGGAGTGAATCATCAGACAGAAGATCTTCCTCTCTGTCTCTCCTTCTGTATATCTGACTTTGCAATAAAAATAAATAAATCTTAAAAAATTAACAGAAATATAAACATATTTGTTTAAGAGATATTATGTGTAACATTGGTATGTGTATATATTGTGTAATGTCCTTTAATGGCAAATCTGTTTGTCTTTTCAATCATTTAACATTGCCTTATACAGAAAGCACCCAAAAAATCATTATTTTAGTTTCTACCCTATAAAATTTTATTTATAAAATTCTACGTAGCAGTCACTGTTCTCCAGTGAATAGCCCTCATTTAAATAGTCGTCAGTTACAGACCTTGTTGTTTTTTTCAAATGGGTATCTTTGAAAAATAAGTATTCTAGTCTGAGACCCTGTAGGCATCAATTGTCATCCCAATGGAAAAAATATAAAGCAAACAAAAAAAGATACCAACAATGGAATATCAATGTTCTCTTCAGTTCATTTATATGATTTCCTCACCTAGACATTTGAACAGAAAAATATAAATTCTAGTTGTGAATTCTCACTGTACTGGGCAACAAGTGCCCTGAAACTATCCCCTGAACCTAGGTGTAGCTGATCCGTCCACCTGTCTTTGTTTCTCTCTCTGCTTATCTCCCTTCCTAATCTTCAATATACTATCACATTTTTAACTTCTTTGACAACACCTACTAATTTTTAAGGACTCGGTGTGTAAGTGAGATCATGTGATATTTGTCTTTCTGTGTTTGAATTAATTCGCTTACTACAATGATCTGCAACTCCATCCATGTTGAAGAGGACATGATGCCAGTCCTTTTTGGCTGAGTAATATTCCATTGTGGTTATGTGGTGCATTTGCTTTACGACTTAGCAGCTGGGGAGCGCATAGATTGCTCCCGTTTCCTGGCTAATATGTAAAGTGCTGCAACAGAAATGGGAGCAGAGACTGACCTCCTCTCCCTGGGACAGACATCCAGGACAGAGGCTGCTGGGTCATACAAGACCGCTGCTACTTCTTTATGTTTATTGCAAAGAGATATACAGAGAGGAGGAGAAAAAGAGAGGAAAATTTTCCATCTGATGATTTACTCCCCAAGTGATTGCAACGGCTGGAGCTATGCCAATACAAAGCCAGGAGTCAGGAACCTCCTTTAGATCTCTCACGCAAGTGCAGGGTCCCACAGCTTTGGGCCATCCTTGACTGCTTTCCGAGGCCACAGGCAGGGAGCTGGATGGGAAGTAGAGCTGCCAGGATTAGAACCGGTGACCATATGGGATCCCGGCACGATCAAGGTGAGGACTTTAGCCGCTAGGCCACGCCGCCGGGACCCCATCTGTATGTCTTGAAATGAGAAACAGTGCTTAAATTTATTTTAAATTGTGTTTATTTTTTGCTGTTGAATATGTGTAATCTTTTGATATATATTGAATATAGATACTCTATATATTCAGTATATATGTGTGTATATATATTTATATCCTATATAAATTATATATCCAGCATAGTCATTTTTTATTTCTTTTTATGACACTGTTTCATAGGTTCTGGGATTCCCCTGATCCCTCCCCAAACCCTCCCCCATATTAAATTCCTCCATACTGTTACATTAGTACAGATCACAACCAGTCATGAAGTACTCACAGGATGTGGTTAAGAACTTGCATATTCTAACATATTGGTTACTCAATACCATGTCAATTAACTTAATGATATTGTAATTTTTTGTTGAAGTTATGTAGTGGCTTTTCATTGGAGGGGATGATACTCTTCCAGCTCTACTTTCGGACCGGGGATGGTTTCCCAATGAAACTGTTGAATATCTCCAGTATAATTATAATGTATGATTATATTACAGAAATATTTTATATAGGTGTATAATGCATTTTTGTTTATAATAAATATATGGAATATAAATTAGATTTTATATGTACAGTATGCATTGAGAATGTTTGTATGTATTTATATTTCAGATACTTATCCCTCATTGAATGTATAATTTGTGAATATTTTCTCCCATTCTGCTGCTGCAGGTCCTGTCTTGGCTGTGTTGATTCTCACCATCGCTGTAGGTCCTCTCTCCGTGTTGACTCTCTCCATCGCTGTAGGTCTTCTCTCCTCTGTGTTGATTCTCACCATCGCTGTTGGTCCTCTCTCCTCTGTGTTCATTCTCACCATCGCTGTAGGTCCTCTCTCCGTGTTGACTCTCTCCATCGCTGTAGGTCTTCTCTCCTCTGTGTTGATTCTCACCATCGCTGTTGGTCCTCTCTCCTCTGTGTTCATTCTCACCATCGCTGTAGGTCTTCTCTCCTCTGTGTTCATTCTCACCGTCGCTGTAGGTCCTCTCTCCTCTGTGTTCATTCTCACCGTCGCTGTAGGTCCTCTCTCCGTGTTGACTCTCACTATGGCTGTAGGTCCTCTCTCGGCTGTGTTGACTCTCACCATCGCTGCAGGTCCTCCCTCCACTGTGTTGATTCTTACCATCGCTGTTCAAAAGCCCTTTAGTTGGAGGAAACCCCATTTGACTGCCCTTGCTTTTTATTTTCTGTACTTTGGGGGATCTTGAGAATCCTTACCATTGCCAAATTTTGATGACTTTCTGTTTGTTTCCTCTAACAGCCTCAACGTTTTGGGTCTCACATTTAGATCTTTTATCCATTTTGAAGGAAAGATTGTAAATGATGACAGATGGGGGTCTAGTTTTATTATACTGTATATACATATACATATATATATATATACAATTTTCCTAGCAATTTTTTAAACACCTTTATTTGCTTTAAAAAACATAACACTTCTTGTACAATAAGGCATAAGCATGTTTCATCTACACAGTCAGAATATCTTCCTCATGGAACACGCAGAAAGAAAGGAAAAACACACACATGGCAAAGTAGTCACAGATTACCTCTAAAATAATTAAGACTTTCGGCCAGAAAAATTAATCTTTTGGAAACAAAAGTATAACAATAACAAAAAGCCATATTTCACACCTGGCACTAACAGTAAACATTCATAGTACAAAATTATCTGTTAAAGTCAAATTCCTATATATTGAAAGTATTAATATCATCAAAATACCCATCATACTTAAAGCAATTTACAAGCTTATTGCAATCCCAAAATACCAAAGACATTTTTTGTCTCATATCTAGAACATTTTTTTTAACTAGTTTTTCGGATTGACATAATTTCACAACATCCACATCAATCACAGCATGAATAACAACAGCAACAACGTCAACAACAAATTGTAGCACCTTGATTAAGTAATGTGCCACTGAGTAGCAATTTAAAAACAGTATTATAATTCTCTAATTCATGTTACTATAATTTTTCAATGCAACAATATCTATTGAGTTTATGGAGTATGTGTGTTCTTCACGGCCCAAAAAATTTACTACAAGTTATTATATATACATCTTATGTTCAAATACAAGACAGTATAACATACCCTTATATATATGATAACATATTTAAAATGATTCCAAAATCCACAAATGGTATAATGGAAAAGCAAATATGATACAGTACATTCGTATGATTAATACAGTGAAACAATTCAAATAAAGTCTAACTATATTAAATAATAAATATTTTCATAAGTTGAAATAATTCAAACATAAAGTAGCATTAATTTTGAGACAGCATGTGTGCTAAATATAAAAGTAGTAAAACCGAATCATAATATTTATAATGTATATTATCATAGATAAGATCTATAGGAAGTAATAGAAAGATATTATTTCTACTTCTTTGTCATGATGAAAATGTCCTCTGTCAAAACATATTGAACAAATCTCTTTGTGTTCTTTCATTAATGAGTAAAAATTTTCAGAAAAACAAGAATTATAGAGAATTTATTTCCATAATAACAAAATTTTGAAAAGAGCAGAACAATGAAGTTAAAGTGTTTTATAAAATCAAATGAAACAAGATTGAAATTGCCCATAATTCTTAGCAAGTCATTAAATCAGTTTGTAGCGTTGCCTTGCATCCTGAAGGTCCACTTCCAATCCAGCTCCTTGTTATGGACAGGAGAGCAGCAGAGGATGGCCCAAGTCTGTGGGCCATTGAACTGATGTGGGAGATCCAGAATGCCCTAGCTCCTGTCCTTGGATCAGCATAGCTACAGCCATTGTGGTCATTTGGTGAGTGAACCAGTGGATGCAATGTAACTCTCGGTAACTTAACTCTGCCTTTCAAATAAAACTACAAAGGCATATGGGGGGAATCAGGAGCGATCCTAACAACCTCTTAACAGGAGGTCATATGCACAGAGCAGGGAGGGACCCCAGAGTGGAGCAGGCAGACAGGAGGAGGCTTGTATCCCAACCCTGAAGACTCCTGGATCCTCACCAAGGTCTATCAGCATGGGCACCTAGGACTATATCCCAACTGCCAAGGAGGCCATGGGGAATTGGAGTGCCTTCGGAGGCCAAGAACTCTGAGGCCATCCACCCTCATTTGGATCTACCACATGCAATGGAAGAAGCCCAAATCCTGCCTTGCAGGATCCAAGGTCATTGGAACGACAACCAGGAGCCCTGAGCAGTCCGTTGAAACAGAAGAATAGTAAACTTCCTTCGGGACTAGGGAGAGGAGCTTTCTCTGGTCC
Source organism: Ochotona princeps (assembly GCF_030435755.1). NCBI lineage: Eukaryota > Metazoa > Chordata > Mammalia > Lagomorpha > Ochotonidae > Ochotona > Ochotona princeps. The sequence continues at coordinate 37,530,399 of NC_080851.1, forward strand.
TTGTCTAGTTCCAAATTTAGGTCCCCACCCTCTATCATAATGACCATCAGGATCACTCCAGAAACCCCTCAAAACAAGCAAACAAACAAATAAACAAAAATTAGAATAGATAGAGAACAACAAGGAAAGCTTAGAACCAGACAGGAAATGGTCAGCGGGGATGCACTTATAACTCACTGAGTGGGACACAAAGATTAGTTACTCCTCACTGGGGTATGGAAGATTTCTCTGCACACCCCTCCTGAAACTGTTCACCTAAATGGTTGACATATGTCTTGTTAGAGTTACAGAGTTAGACTACCCCAAAAACAGCCAGGTTCAGCAAAATCATGCTTCAACGCTATGAACTGCTAAATACTAAAATTAAAATAGACATGAGACAGTTGAATAGTAATCTATCGCCATTTTAAGGTGTATAGCAGCCGGTTCTGTATATAAACTAAAATTGAAATGTCAAAGAAGTGGTCACAGGATGTGATTCAGAACTTACATTCTTTTTTTTTTTTTTTTCTCTTTTTACATATTGGTTACTCAATACCATGTCAACTAATTCCATAACACTGTAAATTGTTACTGATGTAATGTCGGGGCTTTTAATTGATCAGGATGATACTCTGCCGGCTCTACCTTAAGACCAGAGGTGGTCTCCCCAAGAAGCTGTTGAACTTATCTGGACAATAAGATGTTGGACTTTATGCTTGGTAGATGCTTGCAATGAAAGAATCTCAACTGAACTTGAACTGTGGTAATGCAACAAGGTGGAGGAATTCACCATGGGGGGGTGTGGGGAGGGGTGGGGGGAATCCCAGTGCCTATGAAACTGTGTCACATAATGCAATGTAATCAATAAAGAAAGTATGTACCAAATATTTTAAAAAGTAAATACATATTCAAAAAGCAAAAACCTGAAAGTTAGGACAAATATAGCCTAACACTCAGATTCACCATCATCAATGATACAAATTCTGGCTGAAATACTAAATTTAGCTAATCTTTCAGACATGAATTATGCCAGACCATGCTCCTTTTAAAAACTTTGTTTATTTACTTATTCAGAAAGGTATATTTACAGAGGGCAGGAGAGAGAGAGAGAGAGAGAGAAAGAGAGAGAGAGAGAAGGATATTTCTATCTGCTTGTTCACTCCCCAAGTGGCTGCAATGACTGGAGCTGAGCTGATCTGAAGCCAGGAGCTTATTCCAGGTAGCCCATGTGGGTGCAAGGTTCCTACTGCTTTCCTAGGCTATAAACAGGGAGCTGGAATGGAAGTGGAGCAACTTGGACATGAACTGGTGCCCATATAGGATCATGGTGTATGCAAGGAGAGGATTTTAGCTACTGAAGCATCACATCAGGCTCCAAATAGTTCTGTTTAATCAATGCAATTCTTCAATAGAGTGTCTCTTTCGGATTGCCATTTGGTGGTTACCCTACCCAATACTGGGATAGTACAATGAAGTCAGATTATTTGTCTTAGCAACTTGAATCCTGTGTTTCAATCTTAAACACAAACATAATTTGATATTAAATCACATAATATGAAACCCATGGTTTGTCTCTGAGGTCACCACATAAATATTAAAATATAGTATTAGCATTGAGTGAGACTAATCTAATAGAGTTAACATTATTATGTTAAGGAAATAGGCATGTTCTTGAACTCTATGGTCACTCCAAACAAGAATATTGATGATTTCTTCTCACTCTAATTGGGTTAATGACTCTGGAAGTGATACAAAAACATTCCATGGCCTGGTTCCTTGTATATTGTGCTTTATTTTTAAAGGTGATAGACCAATTCATCCATTCACATTTTTTTAACTGAACAATTTAATAATTCTATTTGTCTTAAAGAACTGAACAATGTCATTACTATACCACTGAAGCAAGTCTACAAATCACCCATCATGTTACATAGAAAAAAACAAAACAAAGTAAATCCAAATACAGAAAGAGCTTAGCACCACTAATAACAATAAAGATCTTTCAGACAAATTGTGCCAAAATTTCATTTTCTTCTTACTTTATTTGTCAAAAAGCTATGATGAAATAGTGCTAATTTTTGAGGGAATATTTATTTTAAAAATATCTAAAATTTAAAATCAAAATGGTGATGGCTTTGAGGACTACATACATTTTTACTGCAAATGAGAAATGGAATTTCTATTTATGTGCAAGTCCACCCAATTGTGTTGTTTTTAGTTTAATATTTTATGAATTCACCAGCAAGTACCCTCACTTTTCCTAAATGTCCTGGGCCAGCTTCATTTCCATATCATTTAAAGGACAAAATTTAATCTCATCACAATTATTTCCAGGCTTCTATTTTCTAGCATTATTTGGAATAAAATGTATCTAGTGTCTCACAAAAACAAATCATCCAGTACAGAAAAAAATAGGAACACACATTTGGTTCGCCAGTTAAGTCATTTGGGATGCCCATGTCCCATACCAGAGTGTCCAAGGTCAAGTGCTGGCTTCACCTCTAGTATTGTTTCTTTTTTTAAAAAATAGCTATTTGAAGATTAATTTATTTTTATTACAAAGTCAGATATACAGAGATGAGGAGAGACAGCGAGGATGATCCTCCATTCGATGATTCACTCCCCAAGTGACCGCAACGGCTGGTACTACGCCGATCTGAAGCCAGGAGCCCAGATCCTCTTTCAGGTCTCCCACACGGGTGCAGGGTCCCAAGGCTTTGGGCTGTCCTTGACTGCTTTCCCAGGCCACAAACAGGGAGCTGGATGGGAAGTGGAGCTGCCAGGATTAGAACCAGAGCTTATATGGGATCTTGGCAGGTTCAAGGTGAGGACGTTAGCCTCTAGACCATCACGCCGTGTTCGTTCACCGCTACTCTTGGATTCCTGTGAATGCGTACCCGGGAAGATCACAGGTGACGGCTCATGAGTTTGAGTCACTGCCAGCCATGTGGAAGACCAAACTCAGTCCCAAGGTTCAGTCTGGCCCAATCCTGTTATGAGTCCTTGAGGGATGAACCAGGGCTAGGAGATCTCTGTGTGTTGCTGTCTGTTTGCGTTTCCAATCTTTTTAAATTAACTAAATGAACAAAGAAAGTAGCTACATAAATGGGTCATAGTCATTTTCCACTTTCAGGATAGCTATCTTAACGCCTATTGAAAGGAAGTGTTCTTTTTAACATGTATGTATGTATTTTAAAATGTGTGGTAATGGAAAGAGTGAAAGGAGAGAGATAAGAGTGAGAGGAAAAGAGACAGAGATTCCATCCCCTGGCACAATGGCCAGCACTTGGGCAAATCAAAGCCAGACACTTGTAAATCCACTGAGATACCCCCTCAGGGGTGCAAGAGACCAAAATAGCTGGCCATCTCCTGCTGCTTTCCTGATAGTGTAAGTAAGGAACTGGAGCAAAGGCCAAGCTCTCAGCAATCAATGTTCAATACAGGATGCTGGCATCTTGGCAGCAGCTTAACCCCACTGCCCCACAACTTGAGCCTGACAACAGCTTTTAGTACTCTTCATTTGGCTGCACATTTTGGCATGTATTTTGTTGATATTCTACACCCAACACACCTACTTCCTCTGATGACATCTTATATCTACTCTCCCTGCATAGCACGGTGTTATCCTGTGTGGTCTAGGCGTACATTCACTCTCCAGTACTTTCCCTGCATAACAAGTGGCCCAGGTGCTTGTATGCACCATCTACTCTCTACTTTTCTAAAACTGAATTTCTAAGATTTTAAGTGCAAGCGAGATCACACAACATTTTTCCTCCTGTGTTTGGCTTATCTCAATATAGAATGGGACCCGATGCAGTAACCTAGCGGCTAAAGTCCTTGCCTTGCATATGCCAGGATCCCATTGGGCACAGGTTCTAACTCTGGTACCCCGCTTCCCATCCAGCTCCCTGCTTGTGGCCTGGGAATGTAGTAGAGGACGGTCCAAAGCATTGAGACCCACATGGGAGACTCAAAAGAAGGCTCTGGGCTCTTGACTTCAGATCAGCTCAGCTCTGGCCGTTGCGGCCGTTTGGGGAGTGAATCAACAGATGGAAGATCTTCCTCTTGGACTCTCCTCCTCTATACATATATATGACTTTGCAACAAAAATAATTATATTTTCAATATATAATGTTCTCTGGGATCATCCATCTTGTCATAAATGGTTGGATTTTCTTTTCTCATAAGGTTGTTACTGCTGCATTTTCTAATTTAACCACATTTCCACTTCTTGCTCATCCCTCAATAGTTACATACCTAATTTCCATGTCTTGGCAGTTCATAAATAATGCTGTGATACATAGAAATGCCAATATGACTTCAAACTACACATTGCATGTCCAGGTGTAGGACTGCTAGATATAAAATAATTCTATTTTTAATATTTTGAAGAAAGCTTATATTGTTTCCCATAATGAATATTCCAGGTAATATACTGCAGTGCACAAAGCTTCCTCATTTATAACATTTGCTACCTTTGGTCCTTTTAACATCCTAGCAGGTGTCAAGTGATACATCACTGTTTTGTTTGTTTGTGTTCCCCTCATGATTAATGATGAACAATTTTTAATTTATTTCTTGGCCAGTTGCATATCTTCTTTGCCTATTTCTCAAAACAAAATTGTTGCTCTGTTACTGAAATGTATGAGTTTGTTATGTATTTTAACACTGATTTCTTACAAGGTAGTTGGGCTTCAAATACTTTTTTCCTGAACTCCGAATATCTCCTCACCCTGTTCATTGTTTTGCGTGCTGTTCAGAAGCATGTTAGTTTGATGAATCACCTTGTTCTATTTTTGCTTTCATTATTGGTGATTTTGCTGTCATTAAAACAGTACACAGAGATGTGCAAGGCCAGTCCCGAAGTCAATGCTGAGCCATGTGCCAAGGCCATGCGCCAAGGTCATATGCTGAGGCCAGTTTCGCTTATGTTTTCTTTCAGGAGTCAAAGTTGTTTGGAATGCTCAGTAGAATCCACCCAAGGAACTATCGGGGCCATGTATTCCTTGATTGAGAAGTTTCTGATGACTAGTTCAACCTCTTTATTTGGTGTTGTGTTCAAGGCTGCTCATCCATAAGAATCATCTTTCGCAGCAAACGGGTGCAGTTGGATACCATGATGCCTAGCGGGAGAAGCCAATCCCACAAACACAGGATTGTGTGCTCTCTCTGAAGCTCTCTCTGATTTTTGAGTTAATACATGGTATACAAACATCTGTGCAATGTGTGTGAAAAAAATTGACAACCTAGTGTTTTATTATTTATACTCTTTGTCTATACATCCCAAGTAATCTTTCTACTTTCTATTGCTTACTTCTTTATTTATTAAAAGATCAAGTCTGTGATTTAAAGTAAATTGAAAGGATGCTATCACAAAAATTAAAAGAAATATATGAAGTCAAGCAGTGGGAGAGTGGGGAGGAGAGTCAAAAATATCACGTTCTCAAAATTGTGAATTAAAAATCACAGAACTGAATCTCTTTGTATAAATGAACAAATAAGTACATGAAGCTTTAATGTTCAATTTACCTAAAATGGTAACCACTGCCTCTAGTCTTCTTTTTATATTTTTCTACCTCCAGAGTTCAACATCTGAACACTTTTTATTAAAAATTAGGCACAGTTCACTGCAGGAGACTCAAAATTACTTTAAAATTTTCTTTCTTTGCAGTTAATGACACACAATGTACAGCGTAAAGCAACTCAAATCGATAATGAGCATTATCATTTTATAAAACGCTACAAGAATCCCACAGTTACAAGTGACCCTAGTCTTGCATCCAATGACAGAAAACACTGTTACTTCTTGACTCACCAAGATTTAGAGCAACTCCTGGAAACCATGTGATCTTGAGCAAAGTAAATATTCCTGACACCTAGGCCTAAGACGAAAGTTAGCATCTTTAAGGCAGGGATCCAGCGAGAGGTATTTTCTCTTATTCCACTCCATTTCCTGCTGCCTAAAAATAGAATCCTTCTTCAACTCGTGAAGCCAAAATAAAGAACATGCTGGCAGGTGCTTCTGACAGTTGCTTACATCAGAGCTCCGTGTGGAGAGACGAATTCATGTGATAATGCCTAGGTTGAAATGAGTTACTAGAGGTGTCTCTTGGCTATTCCACTCTAATCCAGCCCTGGACTTGGCTTCAGGCATTCACAAGTTAGATCCCTGCTTCCTGAAGTCAGAGACAGGGAATTCTTCTCATCTGTTTGTCAAAACCATGCAGGGACCTTTGCAGTCCCAGCACCAAACCAGTGCAGCATCTGTCACAGCCAATGTTTACACACTGGGAGCCATCACACCTTTGTCAATTCTTTTGTTATGCATTTTCAGCTATCACATGGGCAGCTTTGTGTTTTACTGTCCTAGGGAGACACACACACACATATGTAAGGATAGGTATACACATACATATATATATATCCCTTAGTAAATGCATAGTTTTGTATGTATATACACACACATATCCATTTACCTTACAACTATTCTTTATTCCATAGAACACACACCCGGCTCTAGAGACTACAGTGTGTTCCCTTGTGTTTCACTGACAACAATTGGATTTTTGTATATCTTCAATGCTATCTACTTGTACAAATAACAGCATATTCACATAGGACAGATACCAATAATACATATTGTCAAATACACTTACTGTTTAATATACATCAAGAGAGATTTTGTTTGAATTGTATTTATTCTCCCTTCTTACAGTGTAAATTCCGCATAGGTTAGTGACTATTTATTTCCTCAACTTGAAGGAGAGAGAGAGAGAGAGAAGAGAGATACTCCACCTGTTGGTGTGCTCCTCAAGTACTGCAATAGCCGGTGCTGGACCAGCCTGCAGTCAGGTGCCTAGAACTCCATCGGTGAAACCTACCAGGATGCATCCACAGGCAGCCAGATTGGAGGCAGAGCAGCAGGGACTTAAACAAGCACTCCTCTGTATGATGCAGGCATCCATCCCAACAGGTGGTTTAACTCTGTACCACAATCCCTGTCCCTGGAGGGGATTTCTATCTCTTTGGAGAGAAAATACTGAATATTGTTAAAGACAGCCTTTATGTATCAATCCAGATGGCAATGTATATGAATTGAAGTGTACATCATATTTACATTATACTCTCAAAGGACAAAGAATCATGGCCAAGGTTGGCAGAGGTCTGAACTGATGACTCAGTTTACAGAAAACCATCCCCAAATGTGCACACTGTGTCTTAGCCATTGCTAGACAGACGTGCTTTGGCAAGAAAGTGTATAAAGTAGCCTACACACTTATACCCTAAAAGGATAATATATATACTGAAATAACTGTGTTTTGATGCTAACATTAGAGGATTATACTCCGTACTAATACTTTTCTATAGAAAAAGGAGATAAAGTATAACATACTCCTTTAATTAAGTAATTGCTGACACATTTTAACATAGCTGAGTCAGACATGACTGGTAGGGGAACTTTCTTAGTTTTTCAACCTGAATACATGTTAGAGGAAAGAGTGATTAAAATGGGGAAATTAAAAACAAAAATTACACTAAATCTGCTACAATTTCACAAGGTTGTATTTTCCGTGGCTGCTGTCTGCAGGGTTTGAACACACTTCATGATTATTAACACAACACTTTAAAGTACATCCATCAGCCTTCTCAGTTCCCAGAACACATCACATCTGCTTATCATTCCATACATTTTCAGTATGAGACTTTCTGTCAGAATTTAAATTTACTGTCAAGCGTCAGCAAAAAGCTAACCTGCTTGGAAGTTTTTCTTAATTCACTTAAGCAGAACTAGACACTCTTTCCTTCCATTTCGGTTACAGTCTGTCACTGTGGAAGCAATCTTCCCTTGTAACTGTTTTAAAAATGACATTATTTTGGGAAAACCTTTGTGAGGATTCTGAAGATAAGATAAATTTGGAAACTAGCGAGCGTTGACATTTTGTTCATCGTGAAGAATGATTATTTAGACTCCTAGTACATTTAGGCTCTGCGGTTGAGAGAGGATGGTAGATTCGTAAAGTCACAAGGCTTTGTGAGGAATGTGCAAGAACAAGATGATAAGTTCTTGTTAGAAATCTGCTTCTTGGGCCCGGCGGCACGGCCTAGTGGCTAAAGTCCTCACCTTGAACGCACTGGGATCCCATATGGGCACCGGTTCTAATCCTGGCGGTCCCACTTCCCATCCAGCTCCCTGCTTGTGGCCTGGGAAAGCAGTCAAGGACTGCCCAGAGCACTGGGACCCTGCACCCACGTGGGAAACCCAGAGGAGATTCCAGGTTCCCAGCTTCGGATCGGCACAGCACCGGCCGTTGCGGTCACTTGGGGAGTGAATCATCGGATGGGAGATCTTCCTCTCTGTCTCTCCTCCTCTCTGTATATCTGACTTTGCAATAAAATAAATAAATCTTAAAAAAAAAAGAAATCTGCCTCTTGTCTTGACCTGTCACATTCACTCTGCTTCAAAAAAAAAAAAAAAATGTGTGATATCTGAATACATGATCCATTGGTGAGTACATGATAACTGCTTTAAAGGAAAAGCAAAGGTATATACACTTGCAAAAGAACCTGTTTAAGATACCCAGCTCCAGTTTCTGACTCTAGGCAAATTGTGGGAAGCAGCCATGGTGGCTCAGCCGAACTCGGGGGTTCCTGGTACCCAAGTCAGAGCCCTGGTTTGCATTCCCTGTGCCCAGTCTTGGCAGCTGTGGACATTTGGTTGTTGAGTCACAGGGTAGGAGTCTGTTCTGTCTCTATGTTTCTCAAATAAGTAAATGAATTAGACGCATTTTCAACTCCAAAATAGGGGATGTATCTACTGAGCAGGTGATTCCTGTGAAGTTGTCACTTAGAATCAAGTTTAAGTTTGATTACTTCAACTATTTAAAGAAAGTGAAATTGTCAGAAAAATCATAATATTGTCCTATTTTAAAATCATCATTTAGCAGATTAAACAATATGTTATAAATAATCCTTCATATTTATAAGCAAAAAGCAACAACTTAAACTGAGATTTGAGGGATTTTAATTTGTCGTTAAAATAGATTTTTCTATGAAAACAGAACTGCAATTGTATAATACCATCTGACTTCATTCTGACCTAATTTTGCCTTACCTTAATGTTTGATTTATTTACTTAAATTTCACCATTTTGTTTCTTACTTTTCTTCAATACAAAAGCAATCAGTAAATTCTGAAATGGAATAAAAGCGCAGAAATGTATAAACATGAGTAGTAATACTAGTCAATACTTTGAAATATTTTTTTTCTCTCCATCCTTTCTTCAAATTATAGACACTCTCCAAGCAGCATCACACTTACAGTGCCAGCTTCACGCTGTTCATCGTAAACACCCTGTCAAAACCACAAAATGTCGCCCTGTCCCTATTCTTACAATTTTTTAAGTTATGAAAGTGCAATTAGAAAATTCCAGTGAGAGCTTTATTTGCCACCTGCCATTCTCTGAATGCCTGCTGATAAAAGTGAGTTTTTAACTTGCAGATTTTCCTTGATAGACTGGAATTAGGAAAGTTTCCCTCCGAAACAAGTGCTCCAGCTGCCACATGGGTATAAATACAGAATCAATCAAATCAAAGTTTGGCAATATGGAAGTCAAAATGTGTTTGATCTGTCCCAGAGGCCTGTTATTTGCGTAGAAATAAACCCATAGCTCCTGTGTCTTGCAGAGCTCAGTTGCCTGGAGTTTTGAGCTGGCTCAGCTCTCGCTGGGAAGGTGTTTCCCAGAGTGATCTGAGAGCTCAGGGATGGAGCCTTCTTTCTTGTGCCCCTACTCTCTGTGAGACAGCTTGAGGTGAGCTCTCTCTTTGACCACATACTCACACAATGCATGAACCTTGGCAAGCAGCACAGGATTTTAGCAGCTCTCGATGGGGTCATGGAAGTTCATGTTACTGACAGCAAAACTCTCATCATTCAGGAGGCAAAATGAGTCAACTGTAGTCAGTTCTGTTTCTTCTTCTTCTTCTTGGCTTTTAATTTTATTTTAATAGAGAGGAGAGACGCACAGAGCGAGATCATCTCTGTTGGTTCACTCCCTAAAAGGTCCCAAAGGAAAAGTCAAAGCTACACTGAACCCAGGAGTCTGACTTTCTTCTGGTCTTCCCACATGATATGACAGAGGTTCAAGTACTTGGGCCATCCTCTGCTGCTTTCCCAGGCACTTGAGCAGGAATCAGAATCATAAGAGATGCAGCCAAGGTTTACACCAGCACCCCATGGGATGTCAGCACTGCAGGGTGTGGCTTAAGGCACTCAACCAATGCTGACTCCTGTATTCAGTTTCAAATATCAAAATGACTCTTTCATTTTGACCTTGGGATGAAATTATGTCCTTGAGTGCATGGATCACATGTTCACTGTTTGAAACAACCCTTGACATGCTGACACAGAGTGGGGAATGCATCCCAAAGACCCATGTTTTGATGTTGGCTTGTTTGCTAGTTTTGAATTAAGAAGCCACTTGCAAGGAAAAATCTATGGAAAGATATCTGTGGCAATGCTTGGTCATTGACCTTGGCACTTCTGCACATCATGACTGATCTCAGGACTTTTGGGGAAAAGAGTCTCTGGGTTGATTAAAGACCAAAAAATTAAGTTCAGACATTATATGGAATATAGATTAGCTTAGTCCTCAATAGAATCCAGCCTCCTGACTCAGTGTTACTTTAGGCACTTAGTTATTTTTCCTACTACTTATGAGCCAAAGCTGCTGATTCTTTTCCAAACTGATGGCTGCTTCTGGAAGTAATCTCCCCCATATCTCCTTGCATATGCATGTATGTGTGGGGGCAGAGGGTGTCCCTATCCCGACTCATACTCCCACATCACACTCATCGAGGAAGTCTTTGCATTTGCTCTTGGTGTGCTTTTCAGGCTCTCAGCAGGAACTGTCTAACGGTACATGTGATAGTTCTCTGACTAGGACACATAATGTGTTTTGTTTTCTTGTTGCTGTTCCGCAGTTCTCCTCCAAATCCCTGAGACTTCTCTTAAACACTAGAGGTAAGAACCTCAGGCCCTTCTCAAAGAACAGTGGAGAAGGAATGGAGTCAAATTACAGTTAGGAAATAGGAAGTGAGCAGCAAAGTAGAAACGAAAGAAGAAGAACATAGGCTGTCTTCAGATCAGCCACCTGTGCCCTAAAACGAGCAATGAAAATGGCAGTGTACTCTCTGACTCCTTCACACATGGCAAGGGGACTAGGAAAGCACTGATTTCTAGAAGCATCTGTCTCCAGATGTGAAAGTTGCTTTGTAAATTCAAGGTCCAAAATCTGGTGGAGTTGCCTGATGGTTTGCCTCAGTAAAGCCATCTGCAATGGTGACCGAGGCATGCAGCCTGGAGACTCGGGTCTCATTTAATGAACAAGTATCATTACTCTTTGCAATCACCATGGGGGAGAAGCGTAATTACCACATGTTGTAGGGATAGTGATTGAGGGCAGCATTGGACTTGCTGAAGGTCAAGGTGAAGTGAGAAGCAGGAGGGGGATGAAGGGCAGAAACGATTCCCTGACTTTTAAGTCCTAACTTCTGATGTGACTTACAAAGGCCGACTGCCCTGCCTTCATGTTTCTTTTTTTACTTACTCTCATCACACAGTTATCACTCCAATATCTTAGGCCTTTATAATTAAGGAAGGTTGAGAAAAAGGCTCTCTCTTCTATATGAAAGGTTTCTGAAAAACAGTTGTACTTCTTCCCTATGAATTTTAAGTTTCGACATAGCAGCATCATTCAATATGAGATTTCCTATTTTAAACATCCAAACATACATTGTAATTCTGCCCTTCAAAATACCAATCATACGATGTTGAGTTTATTCCTGGAAAATATGAGGGTAACAGCACTACAACAGAGGAACAGTCTTACAGAGTTGGAGGAAGAGAAAAACAGGATGTCACGAATCTCTTTCAAACATCAAAAAAAAAAAAAAAAGCTGTGTAAAAGTTTCTCTCACTGATGAAATGAGCTCTTTACATATAAATTATATTGTAATAACAGAGCTCCTGGGTGGAAAAGAGTTTCTTCTCCTGCTGACAAAAATTAAAATAATCACAGATGGCTAATGATCAAAAACATTGACTGACAGCTTTGAAGTGCAAGGCACAGAGACTGTTCTCAGAGCGGGCAGAATGTTCTCGAGGTTACTGAAGCCACCAGATTTCTTTCTCCCACTGGGTATCTCTGTACAGGGAATTTAGTCCTCAAGAAAGTGGATGGAATTCTCTATCCTGATGATGGCATGTGGAATGGGGATAAACTGTAAGAATCCAATGTGTGGGGCACCTAAAATGCTTCTGGAAATAGCACAAGAAGGTGTTCAGTCACAACATTTAGAATCTAGCTTCTTATTTTAAAATAGAGCTGGAAGAATGAGAACTTGGCCAGTGGAATTAGCAAGAGCTTTAAAGATACGCCAAAAGATAGGGATAATAGTAACGATCAATGCTTATGAGGGATGCTTCACGTGCTGAACATTGTTTGAAGGGAGTCACGTTGTCGTTCACATTTGCTTGAGACACTCACATCTCAGGTCAGATTTTCCGGGATTTGATGGCAGTTCAGCTCCCAATTCCAGCTTTCTGTTAATGTCTACCATGAGGGAGTTGGCTCAACTACTTGTGTTCCTGGCACCTACATGGGAGACCTGGGTCGAATTTTGGCTCCAGGCACTCTTGTTGTCACTTCAACATTAAAAAGAAAAATTACAGTATTAATACGGAGGCTCGATCTAGTTTCTAAACCCTGTGCTTAACCCAAGGCAGCCTTTGCATTAATTATCCCATCAGGACATCAACTCACCAGCATTCGTGAGACCAACAATAAAGTGTTAGGATGCAGAATGGTGCTCTTAGAGGATGTTGGTGTCGTAGGCAGAGACTTAACCCAGAGCACCACCAAGCCATCCCCTGTCCCATCATATTGAAAGTTTGCAGTTCATACTTGTAACGTTACATATCATACATTTAAGCACATGAATGATTTATATAAAATGTGTGTCCTGGTGCTAGAAGTAACAAATAGAGAACATAATTCACTGTGTTTGTCAGAGTTGTGAAAAAAAGGTAAGGCCTTGCTCAAGCTTTTGAGGAATAGAATTTGATGAAGAGGAAGAAATGAAAAAAGATCTGTGTTGGTCCTGATGTGGTTCTTCCCAGGATACTTGTTGAATCAGTAACCCTATGTACTTTTTTCGATGTGATAAGCTAAGATCTTACATAAACTAATTTCTTCAAAGTGAAGTTACAGTATTAGCAAGACACAAGAATACAATAAGCAAGAATTCTTTCATTTTTGTAAGGTATATTTATTTCTATTAGAATAGCAAATCAGATTTATGGAGAGTAGAGAAAGAAAGAAAGAAAGAAAGAAAGAAAGAAAGAAAGAAAGAAAGAAAGAAAGAAAGAAAGAAAGAAAGAAAGAAAGAAAGAAAGAAAGAAAGAAAGAAAGAAAGAAAGAAAGAAAGAAAGAAAGAAAGAAAGAAAGAAGGAAGGAAGGAAGGAAGGAAGGAAGGAAGGAAGGAAAGAAAGAAAGAAAGAAAGAAAGAAAGAAAGAAAAAGATCTTCCATATGCTGGTTTACTCCCCAAATAGCCACTATGGCTGGAGCTGAGCTTATCTGAAACCAGGAGCCCAAAGACTCTTCTAGGTCTCCTATGTGTATGCAGGATCCCAAGGTTTGGGGCATCCTCCACTGCTTTCCCAGGCCATAAGCAAAAGCTGGAAGGAAGGAGATGAACCAGTGCCCATATAGGATCTTGGCCCTTATAAGGTGAAAATTTAGCTATTGAGCATTGTACCAGGCCCTCAGGGATTCTTTTAATTATTGTAATAATACAGGGGAAATTGGGGAAAAGCAGGAAGCTTGGGGAGGGGAGAAGGGAAATCCGAGAGCCAATGGAACTGTATCATAAAATATTAAAATAAATAAATTTCCAAAAAGGCCTTTGCAGATCAAATCATTAGTATAGAAGTGTGGGATATTTTGAAAGAAAAGAAAAATGTTCTTAGCTCAGGCTGAAAGAAGCACCAGCAACAAATGCGTCCAGTCACTACCCATTTAAATGGCTGCTTTTGGGTGGCTCTGCCAGAATTACTTATAATGTGTGATTTCTTCATTTGGATGTTAGTTATTCAAACTCAGACATTTTCAAGTCAGCTCCCTGTGCTTCACAACACCCTGAAATGAATAAAAGTATTAAAAGCCTGCCTCAGGCGACAGAAAGTTTGAGTTAATTTCCATTTCTTCAAGTGTATTTGATGAATGATGTGACAAAAGAATCCTAATTAAGGTTAAAATTCTGAATACTAAGTGACTTGAGAAGAGCCCTACAGTGGTCCTCCACGGGGATCACACTGCAACTCCCGATTCTCTCCAGCCCGGCTCTTGACTTTTTGGGGAACATTTTTCTGGCTAATTTTTTCTTTCCCCTCAATCACTTTTGAGGAAAGTAGATCCTAGTAATCTACGTAGTCTCAGTTTATCCCTCCTAAATCTTTCTGCTTTTCCTTGTTAATCCTTATATATCAACAATCAATGTTTTTACTTAGATGTATTTTCTTGGATCTATTTTCATACCAAGTATAGCAGTTTCTGTTTCCATTTCACAGCCTACTGACAAAATTATAAATTGTTTGTCTTCTTCTAAGAAATAAATCATGAGGCACTCAGAACAGCTTCAATGAGTATTAATTATTCTAATGATATACTTTCCACTATTATTATAATACATTATGGTTAAAAGTCAGGTAAGGCTGAAGCAAGGTGTTAAATTGATTCGTCTCTCACTGGGTCCCAATGCTTTGGGAAGTCCTAGACTGCTTTCCCAGGCCACAAGCAGGGAGCTGGATGGGAAGCTGGGATACCAGAATTAGAACTGGCGCCCATATGAGATCTCAGGTGTACAAGGAAAAGACTTTAGCCACTAGGTTACTGTGCCAGACCCTGTTATAAAGCATCTTATCAACAACAAGAAGCATGTAATACAAGAGTTCAAGGAATTTAAGGAATATGTCACACTGGAAATGAATCAAATGAAAGCTGATATATCAGAAATGAAGAATACAGTGGAGCAAATTAAAAGTACAGTGGAGAGTCTCCAAAATAGAATGAAGCAAACAGAAGAAAGAATCTCAGTATTAGACGATATTTCCTGTCACCAGGGAAACACAAGCAAAAAGCTGGAAGCAGAGATGAGTCAAGCTAAAAAACTATTCAAGAATTGGAAGACACTACTAAGAGGCAAAATATAGGCGTATGGGAGTCCCAGAAGGTGCAGAAAGAGAAGCTGGGTTTACAAATGTATTTAATGAAATAATAAAGGAAAATATCCCTAATCTAGAGAAAGAATTGGGAAACAAGATCCAGGAATGGCACAGAACTCCCAATAAGGTTGACCAAAAGTGATCTGCACCATGACACATGATAATCAAGGTCTCATCAATTGAACATAAGGAAAAGATCCTTAAATGTACACGTGAAAAAAATCAATTGACATATAGAGGAATGCCAATTACATTCACAGGATACCTCTCACAGGAAACTCTATAGGCAAGAAGAGAATGCAGTGACATATCCCAGATTCTAAAAGAAAAAAATTGTCAGCCTAGGATAACATATCCAGCAAAGCTTTCCTTTGTCTTTGAAAATGGAATGAAATTCTTCCACAGTAAAGAAAATTTCAAAGAATATGCTTCTTTCAAACCTTCTGTATAAATGATACTTAAAGATGTTCTCTTCACAGAAAAGAGGATTAGCACCCACCAAAACCAAAGCTGTGAAGAATATTCCAGTAAAACAACACAAGACTAAATCAATGAACAACCCATTGCTAAAATGGCAGAACCAAATTATCACCCATTCATATTAACCGTGACTGTAAATGACTTAAATTCATCAATCAAACATCATAGATTAATAGACTGGATTAAAAAAATAAAAATACATCTATTTGTTGACTACCAGAGACATATCTCACAAACAAAGATCAGCAGAAACTATATTTCATGGATTTTGATTTTTTTCTTAATTTCACCTCTTCAAAATACTTTCTCATTAAATTCTTCACTGACTCATAGATCATACAGTAACATCATTTTCTTCAAGAAGGTTCTTGATCTTCTTTTTCATTTCTTCAGCAACATATTAGTCATCCAGTAGCATGCTATTTAACTTCACAGCATTGTAAATTTTTATTTTTCTTCCAGTTGTTGATTTTGTATTGTGACTTTTCATTTAACAGGATGTATAGTAACTGTGCAATGAAGATAATCATTTTCAGATGTGAGGATACAATTCAGTGTGTATCTCCACTTCCGGATAGAGGATGGAATCCCAGTGAAACTGTTGGCTGTGTCTTGACAATGGGATGCTGGACTCTGCAATGGTCCAGCCTGCAATGGTGAACACACAACAGTTTATGAAGAACTATATTGCAAAAATAATATAAGGGAACTCAGTGGGGGTGAGGGGATTTCGGGAGGGGATAAGAGAAATGCCAGGGTCTATGGAATTGTATCATAAAATCAAAATAATTATTAAAAAAAGAAGTGAAATGAAAGAATTTCTTATTTGTTATCTCTTATTTAAAGTTCAACCTTTATCTCTTCAATGTCCACCTTTCCTTTGGCTTTTGTTTGTTCACTTCCTTTTCAGTTCCTGGGTGATGGTTTTCTTTCTTTGTGCTTACCTTTGCTGTTTTCTGATCAGATGTCACCCAGTCTTTTCCAGTCTGTCCTCAGTGATGGATAATCATGATCACAGGATCCTAAATGCTCTGTTGTTTTTGAAGCTTCCTAGCACCTGGGGCTTCCCCTCCTATTCTAGGCTTGGGACTAGATAATATCCTCGCATGACTCAGCCCCATTCAGTATTTTGATTTCATACAGGATCAATGCCATTGCCCAAGGTCCACACATATGCGAATGCAAAATGTGTTGGTGTTTAGAAGTCTTAAAATTGCTTAAAACCTGTGTCTATTTCCAGTATTAACTTCAGGTGCTGACACTGGAATTTCATTGGCTGTTGTATCTGTAAACTTCCTTCCCAATGGTAAAAGTCCTCCAGTCTCTGTATCTACACTATCCATAATTCAACTGGTGACACATCTCAGGGTCATCAGATCCACCTAGCTCAAGGGTGATGGACGATCAGGTGTTACAGCAGAAAAGACAGATGCAGTTGTGCTGTTATATTTCCAGAATTAGTTTTCAGAAAAATTAAAATATTTTTAAATATTTGCTTGAAAGATAGTGTTACATAAAGTGGAAAAGACAGAGAGAAAGGAAGAAGATACTCCATCAGCTGGTTTACTCCACAATGGCCAGACCTGGGCTAGTTGGGAGTCAGGAACGTAGAGCTTCATTCTGGTCTTTTACGTGAATCCCTTACATTGGTTTCCCAGCACTTGGGCCATCTTCCATTGTTTCAAGGGTACGTTTGTGGAAGTGGAGAAACTGGGACTCAAGTCGACACTCATATGGGCTCACAACATTGCAGGTGACAGCCTAACCACTGTACCACAATCGCCCCTTTGGCAAATCTTAGAAGAAACATGATGAAGATGAATAAGTTATGAGTTCAGAATACCATAAAATCAGCAAAATAGACAGGAGATGTGAATGGAAATTGAAGTGTAGTCTCCTTCTTTTCTGTAATTCAGAATTTTAAAATATGTACTCATTCATGATACAGACAAGTAGGAAAATACAAGCTGCAGCAGCTTTTTTGTACACTTCAAAAAAAAAAACTTACCAAAGGTAGAAACAGGAGGTACATGTTCACATTTCTTTATGAAAAGCTTAAGGCAGACTCTTAGTGCAGCAAACAGGGCTAGTTTCCCGCATCCCATTTTGGAGGGCCGATTTGAGTCTCAGCCCTGACTGTGATCACCTGCCTCCCTCGGAAGTAGCAGATGGCAATTCCAGTCCCTGGGTCCCCTTATCTGTATGGAAGACAGGCCCAGACTGAATTTCTGTCTTGAATCAGCCTGGTGCAGCCACAGCAGCGGCTGGAATTTGAACAATGGACCAGTGATAGATCTCTGTGTGTGGGAACCTCCGTCTGTTTCTCTCCACATTTCCAAACAACTGAACAATTTCTTAACAAACTAAGTGAACAAGCTACAGGAAAACACAGATTTGCAAATTTGTTTCTATAAGAGACATAAGCCTCCATTTTTTTAAACAGCCAGTACTATTTTGAATTCCGGTCAATAAATCTCTATGCATATACATATATATACATATGTAAGTTATGCAAATCAGAGTAAATATCTGTGACTTTTTTCTATTTGTTAATTGGATTATTTCATCTCATGATTGTATTCATGGGTATAAGGTTTTAAATACTGGAAGTTGTGCTAGATATGTCAATCAAACATAATTTCATTCCAAGAGAAATAGCCCAGTTTCCAACCTAACAAAGCAATCTAAACATAAACTTCCTGTAACATTGCATTAGGGGAAGGATGTGGGGCTGGAAGAGTCAATTCATGCGCAAGCCAACTGCCCACAGGAAATGATCTGGCCCAAACCATTCTGATAATAGCAATTGGCTCAATGTATCAGAGTCCCTATTTCAGGAGGAAAGATAGTGGAATCATACAGACTTTGAGTGTAGAGGCAGCAGTGGGCAGAGTGGCATGGAAAGAGATTTTTACTGAGACACGGCAGGAAACAGTGAAGGATTCCTCTTCTTTCAACCACTTATAAGTTGAAACCTGAAAGTGAGGAGTCACTGGGTCATGAAATGTGGAGGTTTTCTCAAATGTTGAGTGACCTGTCCTGATGAGCTTGCCCATCTTGGCTTCAAAAAGCTGTCTCACTACTAAGAGAAATCAAGCCTCCATTTCTCACAGTTTGAACTGAAAAGGTAGTAAGAAGAGGCAATTAGGATACATAAAATGCAAAAGAAATTATAACGAGAAAACACGGAAAGTGACAGTAAAGGCTTACCCATTGCATCAAATATGAAAGCAAACAATATAATTCTGAGCCACCAACATTTTTTAATATTGGTGAAATGTGGACCTAGCAGAATGCTTCAAGTCTCTTGCTGCGGCAGTACAGCCTAACTGGAACCTGTATGGAAAGACAGACAGTAGTACCAAGATACAATGGCAGGATGTTTGTAAAACACCATTGCTTCTCTGCCTTTTGCCTAAGATCAAGTGTGTGTAAAGCATTGGCTATAACCATTGCATAAGCAAACTTCTGGTTTCCGAAGTATATAAGATGCAGAGCTACATCTCAGGAATAAATAGGATCCTACTCCAAACAATAGGGCAGCTTTGCATGTAGAGAATACTTCCAAATATGGTGTGAAACTGGCGTTTGGAGCGCTGTTCATGTACATGGACAGCTATCGTCATGAATAGGACTCTCCCACATACAAAAATGAAAGGAAAACATTCTGGAATTCTATTTCAAAACCTATTTCAAATTGTATGCGTGTGTGTGTGTTGTAGAAGGGGTGAAGAAAAGATTTTTTTTTTTACCTTGATATCTAGTTTCAGCTTTTTCTGGTGGTTGAGGCAGAGCGAGAAGAACACTCACAGAATGGGTAAATATTCACATTTATGGATTTTGTGCGTCCCCAAAGACACAAGGAGGGCTCTGGTAGCCTCTGGGCTTTGTGTGTGTTTGTTTTGTTTTCTGCTGGAGTCCAGCTCCAGCTGAGTTCAGAACTC
This sequence comes from Ochotona princeps, assembly GCF_030435755.1. NCBI lineage: Eukaryota > Metazoa > Chordata > Mammalia > Lagomorpha > Ochotonidae > Ochotona > Ochotona princeps. The sequence continues at coordinate 37,550,086 of NC_080851.1, forward strand.
GAGAAGGGTGCATTGATGAGGCATAAAGAGGAAAGAAATGGACCACTACGATTTCATGATCGTAATGGACAATGCGGGAAAGCTGTCCACCTTATTTATACAGAAACAAACTCTGGTTCAGACTTTTTACGTCATGGTCAAGTGGGTGTTTCTAAAGATATTTCTGCCATTTGTTTTACCTAAAAACAATAGAAGTTCCTGCTACAATTCTTATTCTATAACTTCATCTTGTGTCACAAAGAAAAAGAGAACCTTAAGATCAAGCAAAGAATGAAACCCTAAATACAGGTCCCTTGATTAGCATAAGGTCAGTGGAGACAGCCAAGACAGTACAAATAATTGAAGGCCCTTTTGCAAGACATTAACCTCCAAGTTCACATTGAGTAAAAGGCCAACTCCACAGTAGCAAACAATGCCTGAATAGATTAGAATTCTTCCGCAGGGTGGCCCAGTGTCCATGCAAAGGAAGGTGGAGCTGCATTCAGGTGGTTGTAGAGACATCCTCCAGGCCCTGCCGTACAGCAGGAAGTTCCTTGTGACCCTGCCTGCAATAGAACAATACTCTTCACACCTTAGCGTCCCCCACATCCACTGCACGGACCCCAACAGTTTTCTTGTTGTTTTGGTTTTGATTCACATTCTCCTGACCATTCCAAGAATGTTGTACTCACCAGTGTCTTTCTTTATGGAGTAGCAAGAAGAGCCAATATCTATAGTACTGGCATCCCATACAGACACAGTTCAAAGGCCTGGCTGCCCAATTTCTGATTCAGCTCCTTGCTAATATGCCTGGAAAGCATTGGAGGATGGCCCAAGTACTTGAACCCCTGTACCTGCATGGAAGACCTGGAAGAAGCTTCTGATTCCTGGCTTCAGGCCAACCCAAGCTCTGCCATTGTGGTCATTTGGTGGTGAATGAACCAGCAGATGGAATCTCTCTCTCTCTCCTTGTAACTCTACTCTAAAATAAATCAATCTAATAAAAAATAAACTTTTTTAAAATAAAACAATTGGAACAAAAAGAAGCCTACCTTTACAATTTGGAAAAGAATTTAAAGTGTTATTTAAATGCAAACTGATTCAGCAGCATCTTTAGCTGATATTTGAAGTGGTTTATAGATAAAGTGAAACAGAAGAATAAAATACACATGAAATTATGTTTATATTTTTAAACAGATGAGCAGAATTAATGTACTACCTCCAAATTGTATCTGGTAAGAATTAAAATTTATGATCCTCCATCACTAAGTGCTGGGATAGCATATGGGCACCGGTTTGTGTCCCGGGTGCTTCACTCCCCTTCCAGCTCTCTGCCTGTGGTCTGGAAAAGCAATGGAGGATGCCCCTAAAGCCTTGGGATGCTGCACTCACGTGGGAGACCCAAAAGAACCTCATGGCCCCTCGCTTTAGATTGGCTCAGCTCCAGCCTTTGTGATTACTTGGAGAGTGAACCAGCAAACTGAAGATTTTTCTGTGTCTTCTTTCTGTAAATCTGCCTTTCCAATGAAAATAAATAGGTCTTTAACAAAAATAAATTTAAAATTATTTCTCTACATTCTTAGTTTTTGCATAATCATTATACAAAAATCATTCATGTTCAAAATCTGCTTTGGCCTTACTTGCCATCCAGCCGCTACCTATCTTATCTTGCACTTTCTTGCCATCTCAGCTCAGTACACACTGAGTCTGTGGATTGTCCTGTGTTGGTCTAGGATTTGGGAAGTTCCTGGTGGATATTTCCAGACTGCAATTTCTTCTTTAGGAGATAAAAAATTAGAAAATAAAAAAACACATTAATTAATCATTCTACAATTATTCAAACCATATGCTTGAAAAGAGAGTTCCTTATTATTACAGTAGCAAACTGTAGAGCAAATGGATCCATTGAGAAGTCATGGGAAGGTTCTCAAAAAGGTGATTGCTATGCCAAAATTGCTTTCTAAGTCCTAAACCCTTAAAAATTCTGTATACAGATTGTGCAGTCCCCAGGACAAGGCTTGAAGAAACAGAGCAGTGCAACTATTGGGAAGGACTGGAAAACATGTCAGTTACCACGCACTTGATTGAAATGGGCATAAAGTAATCATTTTGATGTGAAGACCTTAAATACAGATTATTATCACTGATGTCATCAGCTATTGGGTGAATAACATTGTTTTAGTGATTGGAAAATCACGTTACATGATCTCTGGGGAGTCATTCTCACTCTTCAGCCATAAGAGGCATGCGCTGTGACTCCCAGGATCAGGGAGAATTGACAGTGCAGATGACCACTTGAATGTGCCCCGTGTATTACAACGTGAGTAGTAAATAGACGGAGAAGTTGTGGAAGAATCTGACTGCACAGCCTGACTGTCTTCCATGTCTTTCCACCTGTGCACAGGCACAGGCCCAGCTGCAGATGGAGCTTTGTCTGCTTGCTACACTATAGTGCACACCAAAGTAAAAGGCAATGAAAGTCATTTTCCAAGTGGAATTCTAGGAGCCCCGTGTGCTTCAACACGGACTAGTTCAGTCTCAAGGAAGTACCAGGCCCTGTGTTCCCATTTCAATCTCTTCTGTGCCCTCCCCGTGTTTATTTCTTCCAAAGGTTAGGTCCATGTCTTGCTTAAACTTTCTTCCTGCGGTGATCACATATTATTTTCCTCTGTTCCTGTGGAAAGAACGATGAGCCCAGAATAACAGACAAGAACCCCTAGGGTCCCCATGATTGGATCAATTAGGTCCTCTGCCACTCCTGATACAATGACTATGTCCAAGCAACAGAATGTGGTGACTGACTAACAACAAACTGACCTCTGGAAATGCAGGCCCTACGTGCACAAACGGTATTCCGTGTGCTGCTGGAAAAGAAAGGTTGAAATGGATGCAAATAAGCCACATTCCACCCAGCACCTATGCTACCGTAGCAATGGAAACATTCAAGCATTTTATCATATTTTATTCCTGTGTCTTTCTTATATATTGAAGTTGCCCAAAAATTGACAGTTAGCTCAGCCTGAAAATTACTGGCTTAAAAAAAAAATGTTTGTGTGCCATAGTCCAGTGGTACATCAAGCCAGACACACTCATTTTTGGCACATATATTCATAGACTTAAAAGTTTTCACTCACACCTTTTTGGGTCAGCAATGACCTCTTACGTTGAAGTCAATCTCTTAATGGGAGTCTTGGTAATTTTGAACAGGCAGACGGTCACCCAGTTTTCAACTAGCATAAACTAAAATTTATAAAATATCCAGGAACTATCTTGGAATAATGTGAAGGATGTATTTGTGTGGTGCAAAGCAACAGTCTCAAATCCATTCTCTGCTTGCATTCTCAATGGCTTTGTCATGAATGCCTCTGCAATGGTAGCAAACAGAATCTTGCAAGAAATAATACCCTGACTGCCTGAAGCAGTCTTATGTTGGTTGAGATTAAACCAAACGAGACTTATTGATCATCCTTATCATTGACGTTAAAGTGACAAATTCTCATGTATAAATGACACATGAGAAAACAGGAAGATGACCACACATGATCCCAGAATTATGATGCAGCTTTATTATTATTATTGTTGTTGTTATTATTGTTTTTAGTACAATTTAGTTGGTGGTGAGCTCTCCCCTCCCCCTCCCCAAATTCTCTCCCCTTCCCTTTGTTCTCCTCTCTGGAATCATAATGTGTTTCCATCATGAATTTTCCCAAGTCCATCATGCTTCCACTGGAGTGTCCCAGCCATGTAGAAGAATAACTTTTCGTTGTAGGTTAATTCTTGTATCCTGGTGTGTGATACATCCTTTAAAGTCTAAATACTTTTCTCCTGTGCAAGCCATGGCTGGTGGAAGATCCAAAACTATAAAAATAAACTAACTGTGGCTCAAAGAAGTAAAATAACCTACTGATTCCTGGTGAATGTAAGTGACTGACAATCTGCAATGATGCACAAACCAAACCTCAGGAGGAAACTGACACAGGGAGGAAAAGAGAGGAGACTAGAAAAGAAATTGCTCTGGCTCTACGTGGCTCAGAATCTCATGTGAGAGATGATTTGCTCATATCAGTTCAACAACATCAGCCCTTTAAATAGTGTGTCTGTTCTTATAAGCTCAGAGATCATCAATGACTTATTAACTTAATCATGATAACACATTATCACTATTGTGTGGTAGTAAGCTAATGTGCAAATCAACTGTGAAGATCCTATCCAATGCAAGAATTTATTCCTGAGGTCCTGCATTGAATAAATAAAGTGACCCTCGCTGGAAATCTCAGGGCCTGGGAGAGAACTGAAGTGTACAATAAGTGAAGGGGTGAGGAGTTGGGGAGCATGAAGACAGAGTTAGAATTGCACATGCTCAATCTTTAGGCATGCACTGGTGGAACTCAGAGCCAGATGTAGAGCTTGGCATAAAGGCCAGTTGTATTTATTTTCCCTACTATACAACTCAAATTTAGTAAATAAAAGAATTAACAATTTTCTTTCAAGCCCAACCTCTCAAAAAGTTACTTAGGATTCTGGATATGTTTTGCTAATTTTAAAGCTCTAAACTCATTGGACCCCCCTCATGTGGTGGGTTTTATTTGTGAAAAGCTTTTGCAAGATTTATATTTTAAGTGATACAATGCTTTTAATTTGGTATTTATCTAACATTCCTGAGTATTTTGACATAATTATAAGCCATTCCGTCACCTTTTTATCTAAATTCTTTACTAATTTTCATCAAGTTTTTATTATAGTTCTTCACAAATCTTTTTTCATATATATATGGCAAATATATGTGAAATATTTGCCATATATAATATATAAGGCAAATATTTTCTTTTAGTTCCTTAATTCTCTTATTAAATGTGATATTGAAAATCAGGTTTTTTTAACAATTAGAGAGTCTGGCTCTATCTTATTTTTGTTAAAGATTTTATTAATTACTTTTATTGGAATGGCAGATTTACAGAAAGAAGAAGAGACAGAGAAAGATTTTCCATGTGCTGGTTCACTCTCCAAATGACCACAATGACTGAAGCTGAGCCAATCGGAAGCAAGAAGCCAGCAGCCAGAAGCCTGCAGTCTGGAGCCAGAAGTTTATTCCAGGTCTCCCAGATGAGTGTAGAGCTCCAAGATTTTGGGCATCCTTCACTAATTTCCCCAGACATAAGCAAGAAAATGGATTTGCTGGAGCTTGCAGGCACAGGATTAGCAGTTCTATTGCACTAACCCCTGGTCCTTGGCAGAATGATCAGAGGTTGTTGTGGTACAATGAATTAAGCTGCTGTTTGAGGCATCCACATCCCAAATAACAGCAAAAGTACAAGATTTAGCAGTTGGGCATCCAATCTCCTTCCAGATAATCAGCTGGGAAGGCAACAGAGAATAGCTTAGGTGCTTGAGTCTCTTCCATTCACAAGAAACCCTAAATGGAGTTCTTGAATCCAGGTTTTTGTCTGGCCATCCCTAGCTTTTGTGCTAATATGAGAAATGAATTTGGAGATGGAAGCTCTCTCTCCTCTCTCTTCCCTCTTCCTTTACTCTTGTTCAAATAAACAAATACATGTTTACAAAAGGAGGGAGGACGTGGAACTAACAACCTATGCAGAAATAGTGGAATTTTACGCAAACTGAAAATTTTCACTTTATTTCTGGAGCCCATATTTGGAAAAATACTGCTTTTTCACTGTCATACCTTATTACCATTACATATTCAGTCTTGCTTAGACTTCCAGGGGAGTATATCAACTTAGAATTTATGATAAAGAATACAGGATTTTATGAAGAACTAAAACCAATGGCAAGAAATTCATAAGAAGATCTGCGACTTTCAGAGTTGGATGGCCGGCAAAAATCTACAAATGTTGAATAAAATTCTGCCATATTTTATTGCTTTTTATAGCATAAATACTCTAGAGTATCTTTAATAGTTACTGTTTTTTGATATAATGATGACTATTAAAAACTAATTCATCAAGTAAGTTGGAAAATACCTAAACATGTTAATGTACCAAGTAAACTTTTTCAATGGTCAGTTTCAGGCAAATTTCAACATTTTCTTCACAGGTGGGTCCTGGTAGAAAGATTATCTGTGAGCCATGGCTAATGATGGCTGTTAGCTGTCCGTGAGTTCATAGGAATCTCATAAGCTTTGTTGTTTCTTAATGCTCTCATGCATAAAGTGAAGCTAGAAATCCTCGTAGGATGACATGTTAGGATAATTGGAGTAGTCATATTATTTTAAAAATGCCATTTTATGTTTTGATTACTTCTAAATGCATCATTTGTTTAGCATAGATGATTGGTGTGTTTAGGTATGTCTTAGCATTAAGCATCTTTAATAGACAACTGTTAAAAAACTAAATATTTTCCAAGTGTATCTGCCTTTATTCTTTAAAAATTAATTTTCTCCTAAGATAGCTGCTGTGATATGACCATATGCTCTAACACAAACCCTGCTTATGAAGTGAAAATGAAGGTTTTTTGGATGAGCCATAAAGCAATGCCATAGAAGAGCAAACATGCATAATTCATTGTGAGTCTATACCAGCTCCGTTGCCATGAGAGCCGCCTGAGAGAAACATCGTTACCCAATATACCCAATATTCATGCAAGGATATTGTAACTGAGGAAAGAGCATCTTTATGCCAATGATTCAGTTCTTCGAGATTCATTAATAATTATCGGAAGCATTAGAGTGACTGCTTTCCCTTTTTCATACTTAAGTAGATATCCTCTAAGATTATCCTGGAGGACTCTTTTCCCCTTTGAAGTCTGTTCACTCAGCAGCTCAGGGGAGAGGAAGAGCTCCAAGGTGGAGTACGTGTACTTGAAATCAAGGTAAGAGGAGCGAGGAGAAGCACCTGTGGGAGGGTTCATTAGGTCAAATATATTTTATTTAGCAGGGCAAACAATGAACATCGCATAATCGAGGAACTCGTGCTATTTCCTGTGCTGGCAATGGCTTCAATGGCTTTAATAGGGCAGACCCTTAGTACGACTCCCTTCTTACCCGCTACCTGGAACGAAACCCGATGCATCACTTTTATATAGAAAACTTTAAAAATTGGGTGGAGGTGGCAAATAGTCAAAGATATTTTTCCAGCGTAAACATGGAAAAGTGCAAGAATCAAAGAGTTTCTGAAAAATTTCTTGCATATATTAAACAGACAACTGCAGAGGACATACATTTATCAGTCAGAAGGGATTATGGAATTTGATAAGATAGCTTCAAACGGATGATAAGCAACAAATGTGGCGACGAATATTATGATGATTCATGGAATCCAGTCAAAAAAAAGAATTTTTAGTTTTAGTATAGATTATGAAATTTGCATTTCAAAGTTTAATTAGGCTCAGTTCCAAATTTGCTGAGCCTTAAGTGGTGAATACAGGCTTTTCTGAAGTGAGGAGGTCTTGTGACTTGTGAAGGTCATCTCCAACTCTTCAGTTAAGAGTTGCTCATTACCCTTAACTTCTTCTTTACAGAATTTCTGTTTTCTTCTGGACTGCTTTTCTGACCTCATGGAGTAAATTTGATTGTGCCATTTTTCAATTCTAGCCTATCGTTCAAAGTCTTTGCAAGCCAGGTCTGTGCATGGCAAAGATGGCTTCATTCAATCAAGGGTAAAAGGCTTTGAAAGATAAAAGGAAAAAGGCGCTCTCTCTCTCTGAACTCTGCCTGTCTCCTATACTTTTGCCCACCCACATCAAAGCTAACCACTTTGCATTCTCTACAAATGTGAGCATTTAGCTGCAGAGTGAAATTAGAAAAATAGTTCAATGCTCTCAGGACACAATTCCATTTATCTCTGTTTTACCATTCTAGAATACTTTGTGCATGCCACATACCATATCTTTTTATTTCAAAATAATATAGTCTAGTGCTTCTGACCATAATTTATTTTTCCTCTAGAATGCCAAATCCACAATTGAATTGACAATCTATCATACTGCCTAAAACTCTAGAGAAACCATTAGCTGTGTTTTGTTAAACGAATACATGAATAACTAAGTGTCTCCTACAGTCAAAACATTAACAGGATGAATACACAGAGATCCTTATTAGTATCAGCCTTTGAAATAAGTGAAGAATCCTATTAAGTCCATTAGTAGTAATTACAATGGTTAGCAGATAAAGATGAAATGCTTCTTTTATATCACTCTGTATCTTCTATTTTTTTCTTATTTTTTAAAAGACATTTATTTGTATTGGCCAGGCAGGTTTCCAGGAAGAAGAGGTAGTGAGAAAGATCTTCCATCTGCTGGTTCACACCCCAGTGACCACAGTGGTTTGAGCTGAGCTGTTCCTAAGCCAGAGTCTGTCTTCCAGGTCTCCCACACAGGTACAGTGTTCCAAAGCTTTGGACCACCCTCTGATGCTTTCCCAGGTCACAAGCAGGAAGCTGGACAGGAAGCGGAGCAGCTGGGACATGAAGTAATGCTGGTGATTGCAGGTGAAGGATTATCTTGTCAAGCCATGTTGCTGGCCCTCATATCTTTTATTTCACTTTGTTCCTCAATGGGAAATCATAATTCATTTGTAACTCATAATTAGTCTTTGCAAACATAGATTAGAAGAAATATACATCTCCCCTTTTGGCGATAGCACAAACACATTGTGCCTTTAAAATAGTTTTGGCTACAAGGAGTACACCCATATCATAGGTGAGTCTGAGTCTGAGAGAGGGTGGAAGAGGAGGTACTAGGTAAGGCAGTGATGTGAGGTTTAGACCTAGGATAAACAACTGTGGTCTGTGATGGGAGCAGTGAACAAGGCATCTTTGATAACTTTTGACCTTGCTTCTATTACGTACCAGTCACAGGTTTGGGGTAGGATTAGGAATGGGAGGCATTTCTGTAACTTAGACATATACTCCAATAAAGAGGAAAAACTGGGAAGCAAAGGAGAGACAACTAAATTATAAATGAACAAGAAACACCTGCGGGCAGGCCCTGTAGTGCAGTGGGTTGAGTTGCTCTTTGGTTCACCTGTGTTCCATATTTTAGTCCTAATTACTCTGCTTCTAACTCCAGCTTCGTGCTCTTGTGCCATAGAGGCAGTGTTTCTGGGCTAAGGGCTTGGGTTCCAGCCACACATGTGGGGGGCCTAAACAGAGTCCCTGGCTCCTGGCTTCCATCTAACCTAGTCCCAGCTATTGCACACATTTGAGAAGTGAACTAGTGAATGGAAGGTCTCGCTCTCTGTATTCTGCTTTTCAAGTAAAAGAATATTATTTTAAAAATATTTTTCAGGGCCAGCACTCTGGTATAGCTGATAAAGTCACTGCCTGTGACCCAGGCATTCCATATGGGCACCAGTTCAAGGCTCAGCTGCTCCACTTCTGATTCAGCTTCCTGGGAATTGCATCCTAGGAATACAGCAGAGGATGGTACAAGTCCTTGGGATCCTGTACCCACATGGGAGACCCAGGAGAAGATCTTGACTCCTGATTTCAGATTAGTCCAGCTGTCGTCATTGTGGCCAATTGGACAGTGAAGCAATGGATTGAAAGATCTCTCTCTCTCTCTCTCTCTCTCTCTCTCTCTCTCTCTCCTTTCTCACTCTCTCTCTTTAATGCTACCTTTCAAATAAATAAATACATAAAATTTTAAAGGAAAGACTTGTTTCTTTTGTTTTTATACACCCTTCCTATACACTGTCAGTTGCTTTCCCCTTTTAGAATATTCTGCATTAATCCATTAGTATACATTATTCATATCACATAACTATAAAGCAGACACCTACCTCTAAATCTGTCTACAGTAAAAGTGTTGTTGATCAATACCTGGGAGGAGTTAAGGCATGCTTTTGTAGGGCGAAAAAAAGGTTCATCATGTTAGCTGATTATTCAAGATCCATGACATTTCTCTAATTGACAAATGGTGAAGGTGGCATGAAATCAAATGCCTAAGGAGAGCTTTCCAGCTAGCAATATTTTTTTGGAAAACCTAAATTGATGGTCAACTCAAGGAAGGGAAACAGGCAATGCATTGTGAATCTGGTTAATATGAACCTTCACCGTTAAACAATGGGTGGAGCTTCAATGATTGATCCCTAATGATTTACAATAGAGTGGTGACATGTCCTCACATCATAAAAGTTTAGTTCTGACCCAGTGTTTATGTTGATATCTTAAGTAACAAGTGTATCGCACAGCACATCGCTATGTAGTGACAAGAACCAAATGCATTTTGGCAGAGCTGCAGTATAAAAATGAGAAGGTGTTGATTTCATTACCACTTTGGCAACACATTGGGAAGCGTGTTAATGACTATTAATGGCCTAGTCCTCAGCCAGAAGAAGCCTGGTATCAGTGAAAGTGGCCTTTTATCTGCTCTTAAACACTGAAAACAGAGAGCCTCCTACAGTCTTATTTCTAAGTGCCCTTCCTGCTCTACAAATAATCACATTCCCACTTCACAGAGCTTTTCAAAATGCTTGAATCCAAGGCAAACCCATCTGTAACCTGTACTTCTTTGCTTTTCTTTGTCATTGCTAAGGTGTTTGGCTCCTGTCAAAGAGTGGTCGAGGGTGAGTGAGAGCAATGTCCCCTTAAAGCTGACCTTCCACCTCTGCAACTTTGCACAGCTTGGAACTCCAGCCAAGAGTTACTGCTTTACCTGTTGGTTGGGTTTGAGCAACACAGGTGAGTCCAGAGGACCTGTGATAAGTGCACTACAAATCAGGCTACATTTTTGAAGCCCAAATGTTTTCAGAAATTTGATTTTTTTTTTTCTGTCCTGAAACAAGTTTTTCGTGTTTTGGTCTCCAAGGGATACTAAATCAACAAGTTATTCAATGAGGACTGGAAACTTCTGTTTCAGAAAACCCAACTGCCGCTAGACAACAGAAAACAGATGCCAATTATTTGCCAGTGGCTGCTGGGAAACAAACATTTTATGACATTTACTTTGCCTTAGCAGAACTGCTGCTGATGCCAAAGAAATACAAACTGGGCAAATTATCAGCAGCCTGTTTTGAAATGTGGGACATTATAATTTGGAATCTTGTTCTACATTTGGCCATTCTGTGACCTACATATTTTTTCACACAGTGATTCTACATGCAATTCGATGTAAAATTAAAGCACTTTCATGGAATATACAGAAAAACTGTGTGATTAATATGTATAATTAAATATTTCGTTTATTTAAGATTTTGTGCATAACCTTCCAATTACCCTAGTTTTGAAACAGGAATAAAGCTAATTTTTGATGTTTGCTGCTTGAAAAAGAATTCTTTGACACATATTTTTATTTAATGTGGCATATTAAACATCTCTCTCACCTTGGCCCCAGCTGAATTATTCATTGCTAATGTGATGTCACTAGCAATACTCAAGAATTTTTCCAAAATATTTAAGAGATTTAATTTGATCACAGACAAGACCCACATATCCCTATGGAATGTGAGAATACCATAAAAATATTCAGATTAGGTACCTCATCTTTGAGACATATTTTTGAAGAAAGAGCTTCAGTGAACTTCCATGAAACTAGCTTTGAAGATATATATATATATATATATATATATATATATATATATATATATATCCTCAAATATATATATATATATATGTATTATGTATTGTCAACCTTGAAATTGTCATTGAAGATCTCAGTTTGCAAGCAAAGCCTTTGGTCAGCTTCTGTGGTATGCGACTAGTTCTCATTCCTGTCATAGTGATTTGATGAATCTCTTGATGTGTGAAGAAAAAGAGATTCATGCATTTTCCTTGGATAGTATAAATTTACATGAGCAGTGGTGTTACAAAATCTATCATGAGCATTGACGCTGCCTCAAGAAGTGTCCTGAATTACCAAGACAGATATTAAATTAGGGGGTTCACATTTATAATACTGAGCACTGTTGAATACATAAGCAAAGAGCAGGGATGAAAAAAGGATCCCAAGGAATGTCCATGCCAAACTTAATATGTGTGGTGACTGACTAGCCGATAGAAGGACAGGAAGACTTTAGTCCAGTCCATTGCATGAGTAGTCAGCAACATCAGCCATATAGTTGTAGTGTGGTGTATAAATGCTGATGGTTGCATAAGACACGTCTGTGTGTGTGTGTGTGTGTGTGTGTGTGTGTGTGTGTGTAGACCCAGAGACAAAGCAATTTAAAGATATTACAGCAAAGGAGTGAAGAGGGAAAATAGGGCTGCATCCTTAGGTTTGACCTCAATGGCTGCCAATTTAGTTTCTGTCTTCCTAACATAGACAACCACCACACCCAAAATCTGGATAGCCATCATGTCAACAGAAACATAATTTAATCGTATTCATCTTCAGCTCCATCCTCTTGAGTGGTGGAATTTGCAATTGGCATAAGTTTTAAGCAATATTTATCAGCCATGGCGTCTATTCTTTCGGTCTGTCCATCCCCATCTATCCCACTCTACCTCTGGCTCAGGATTCCTTCCCAGCAAATAGTATAGGAATCCCAGCAAAGTACCTGTTCTGCCTCTCTAATCCACCCCCACCGGGCTCTCTGAACACCTAAGACAAATGCATCACTGCCTCTTCAGTGGGCAAAGATTTTGGCAGATTTTTTCTCTAGTTGGAGAGCAGTTAGTAGCATATCATAGCCAATGACCCATAAAGGAGCATTTAATACCTTGAGATGTCCTTCCCACCCCAAGCTGAAGTAGTGTAATTGTCTTCCTCATCTGTTTGTCTCAGGTTTTCATCAAGTTAACAGCCTCTCTTTAACCTTGTCACTGTATCAGTTAACAAGTGTCTTGCTTCATTTAGCTATAAGCATGAGTTCAGATTCCACACTCTGCCATGCAGTTCTCTACAAAATATATGTTGGAAAGACTATCTGCTTAGCTTTTTGAATGTTGAAAACACTATCTGCTTAGCAGCAAGAGTTTAGCACAGCGGTTAACACAGCCATATTCCACATCAGAGTGCCTGGAATTGATGCCAAGTTAGGGTTCCCAACTCTGGCTTGGGTTTAAGGCCAACTCTGACAGAGAAGGAGTGATGGCTCAAATATATGGATCCCTGTTACCCACCTGGGAGACCTGAGTCAAGTCCCTGGGTCATGACTTCAGCTGGGCCTGGTTTCCTCCCATCATTGTAGACAGCTGGGGAATGGAGCAAAGATGGGAACTCAGTGTCTCTGTCCTCAGTCTCCTTCTTTCTCTTGCTTTCTCCATCTGTCCCTTTCAGGATATTCTAAAAAAAATCCATGCTTATTATAATGTCTACTTAGTTTTTCCTTTCTCACCACTTATCTGTAACTTACATATTTGTCCAAACTTCCCTGATCACATTCACCTAAGTGAGTCGCTTTCTCCCACCCAATTCCTTACTTACGCACATGCTGCCTTGTGATTCACTTCTCTTACTATTATTTGCATTTGAAATCTTACTTCTGTGGCACTGCGTCCTATCTCTCTGGAATATTAGGCAGGGAGCTGCATCAGAAGAAGAGTGCAATGGGGATTGTAAAACTATCCCATTCTAAGATCAACGGCAGCATCTTGACACCCATACCGAGGATTGAAGTCTTAAGGAGTGGCGTGTTAATTGTTGTCCGTAAATCAAAGGCACAGAGAATCAGTTCACAAGATTGTAATTATTTTCAGAGATTGTGCACTGAACAGTTTCTATGGATGGTGTGTCAGAAGGGAAGCGAGACATTGGCAGGTTGGAGAGTCAGGAGTGAACACCAGTCCTGGCAGGGAAGACTGTCTCTCTCTATAGCTCTCACTGCCTCTCTGCCTTCGAAAAACAAAACAAAACAAAATCAAGCTCTGAGTGCTTGCTACTAAAACTGATTTGGTGGTAGGGGTAGTAGGTTTTGTCACTGACCTTAGCGTTTTTTTTTTTTCAGAACAAAAATGAATTTATTAACCTGTTTAATAGTCAAATTGCCATTGCTTAGTCTCTTTCTTTTTAGAGCTTTAAACATATTTTAAAATACAAAAATATCATGATCCAATAACTTTAAACTTTTCTCAAACATCAAAGTTCAAAATTATTTGTATGTAAAACAATATCTTCCCAATGTGACTATGTAGTGCATCTCTTATTTAGTCAATTAATTATTCCACGAAAGAGCTCCATAAGCTCCAGGATTTCCCTCCCCTCCTTCCCAAATCCCCACCCCTACACACTGATTTCCCCATGTCATTACAACATAGTCCTTCACAATCAGTCATAAGTCTATCATTCTGCTATTTAAGTGTATCCAGACATTGTAGGCATGTGACCTGACAGGGAGTACACTGTCTTGTAGTCAAGGTATATTCAACAGTTTCATTGGGAGTCCATCTTTGATTTGGAAGTAGACATGCACACTGCACTGTATCTTCACATCTGTATGTGATAGTCTCTACCACACAGTTACTATAAATCCCTTAAATGAGAAGCCATAAAACAAACTCAACAGAACAGAAAATTTGCAACAATATGAACTTAAGTAACATGCTACTGAATGACCAATGTGTCATTGAATAAATGAAAAACAAAATCAAAGACCTTCCTGAAGCAAACGATGCTATTGTGTGAGGAAATTAATAAGAAAAGCAGAAAATTTTTTGAGGAATGAAAATACAGACAAAAATATAAACTCCCTGAGGTGTAACACAAACAGTATTGAAAGGGCTATTGATCTTGAGAGTATGTTTGTTCTTTTGGGATTGACTTGTTAAACTTGTTTTTACTTTGGGCCATTTGGCTGCAAATGGTAGAATTTAATTCTTTTTCATGACTGAGTAGTATTCCATGTAGTAGATGTACCACCGTTTTTTTAACCACTCCTCTTTGTATGGGCATCTGTATTGTTTCCATGTCTTTCCTATTATAGATTGTGCTGCTGTGAATATAGGATTACAGATCCCTTTCTCATATGCAGATTTCATTTCCTTTGGATATATTCCCAGAAGTGGGATAGTTGGGTCATATGACAGATCAATTTTCAGCATGTTCCTTAGCATGCTCTGTACTGATTTCCAGAGTGGTTGCACTAGCCTACATTCTCACCAACAGTGAAGTAGGCTACCTTTCTTCTCACATCTACACAAGCGGGTGTTGTTAGTAGAATTCTGAATATAGGCTAATCTCACTTGGGTTAGGGGGAATCTCACTGTGTTTTTAATTTATATTTCCTGAAACCTAAGAAGCCTGAAATTTTTCCTATGTAAAGAATCTGCAAACAGAGATAATTTTAATTCCTCAATTCCAATTTAAATTCCTTTTTTTTTTTTTTTTTACCTAATAGCTCTAGCAGTTGAATAGCAATGGTGAAAGTGGGCTTCCTTGTCTAGCTCCAGATCCTAATGGAAAAGTTTCCAGTCTTTCCAATTTAGTTTTTTGTATATTGCTCCTTCTACACCTATCTTGCTTAAGGATTTTAGCATGAAGTGCTGTTGGATTTTATCAAATACCTTTGTTGCATATGTTGATATGATCATATGTTTTATCCCCCAATTTGTTGATGTGCTGAATTACATTTGTTGATTTGTGAATGTTAAACCATCCCTGCATGCCTGGGATGAATCCCACCTGGTCCGGGTGAATGATCTGCCTGATGTACTGTTGGATCCTGTGGCCTAGTATGTTGTTAAGGATCTTTGTGTTAATGTTCATCAGGGGTATTGTCTTTAGTTCTCGTTACTGCTGAATCTCAGTCTGGCTTTCATATTAAGGTGTTATTGGCTTCTTACAGTTTGGAAAGGTTTCTTGCCTTTCTATTGTTTGGAACAGCTGTGGAGGTTTGGGATAAGTTCTTCTTAAAACATTTGATAGACTTCTGAAGTAAAACACTTTGGTAGAGGGATTTTCTAAGTTGGAAAGAATTTTATAACTGATTCAATCTCAGTCTTTGTTAGAGGTCTATTTAAATTATAAATTGCCTCACGATTCAATTTTGGTAGATTTTATGTGTCCAAAAATCTATCCGTTTCTTCTTGGACTTCTGATTTGTTGGCCTATAGCTGCTTGTAATAGTACCTGTTAATTCTATGTATGTCTGAGGTAGTTGTTATATTTCCTTTTTGGTCTCTGATCCTATTGATTCATATCTTCTCCCTTTGTTTTTGTTAGTTGGCCTATTGGGCTGTCTATTTTGTTACTTTTCTCAAAGAACCATCTCTTTGATTCATTGATCTTATATACTGCTCTTTTTGTCTCTATATAGTTTATTTCCTCCCTTACTTTGATTATTTATTCTATTCTGCTAATCTTGGGATTGCTTTATTGTTTTTCTAGCTTCTTCAAATGTATGATTAGCTTGCTTTGGCACTTTTCTAATTTCTTAAGCATTGATTGAAATGAACTTTCCTTTTAATACTGTCTTAATTATGTCCCGTAAGAGTTGTTATGTTGTGTTGATGCCTTCATTTGTTTTAAGCAGTTTTTATTTCCCCTTTGACTTCCTCTATAAACCATTCTTCATTTAGGAGCATATAATTCAATCTCCAGGTCTTTGCAAGTCTTCCTGGGTGTTTTGAACTGGTGGTCTCCAGTTTCACGCCATGATGGTCTGGGAAGATGCATGGTATAATTTTGATTTTTAAAAATTTGCTGAGGCTTGTTTTGTGGTCTATAACATGGTCAATCCTGAAGAGAATTCCATGTACTAATTTTAAAAGGGGGAGGGAGGGTATTCTCTGTCGGAAGAATCATATCATATCTAGTAACATGTTATTTAACTTCATAGCATTGTAAATTTCTATTTGTCTTTCTATTGTTGATTTTGTATTGACTTTTCATTTGAGGGGATGTACAGTAGTTGTGAAATGGAGACTAACATATCCAGATGTGAGGATAGAATGTAGTATGCATTTCTACTTCCAGACAAAGATGGACTCCCAATGAAACTGTTCACTATATCTTGACAATTGGATGCTGGACTCTCAGCAATGATGGACATATGACTGTGTATGAAGAACTATATTTTAGTAATGATATAGGGGAACTGGGGGCGGGGGTAATTGGGGCTGGGATAAGGGAAATACCAGGAGCCCATGGAACTGTATCATAAAATGATAATAATGATAATAATAATAATTTTTTTAAAAGACTGGCTTCTAAGCTGCATTGCCCAGTGATCTGTAGGTCAATTTTATTGGTTGAGTTTGGTACCTGGGTCTTGTTTGCAATCACTTCTTCCACTCTCTTCATCAAATTTCAGCCCCAGGTTATTGTGCTAGGTGTCTACTTTGGACTCTGCAGCCCCAGCTCCTGGCTCACCATTATCTCCTGCGATCCCATGTTTGGGCCACACCCTTGCCTGCACATCCTGCAGGCGACCTGCAGTGAAGCTGACTGACTTTGGTGCTCAAAGTGTCTGGCTGCCTCAAGGCCAGTGACAGTTGTGTAAATTTTCAAGCTTCATTTAAACTACTTTTTTCTTGAATGTCAGTCTTGACATTCTTGATCTTGATCTCTGCTCATACCCAGCTACTTAGTCTGTCTCTCTTTCTGTTTATCCCACAAACATAACCAGCATTTCATATTCTAAAGAAAGACATTGGGCCCGGTGGCGTGGCCCCGGGATCCCATACGGGCGCCAGTTCTAATCCCGGCAACTCCACTTCCCATCTAGCTCCCTGCTTGTGGCCTGGGAAAGCAGTTGAGGACGGCCCAAAGCTTTGGGAAACTGCACCCGTGTGGGAGACCCGGAAGAGGTTCCAGGTTCCCGGCTTCGGATTGGCGCGCACCGGCCCGTTGCGGCTCACTTGGGGAGTGAAACATCGGACGGGAGATCTTCCTCTCTGTCTCTCCTCCTCTCTGTATATCCGGCTTTCCAATAATAATAATAAAATCTTAAAAAAGAAAAGACATTAACTTCAATACATAAGGTGAACATATTCCATCAGGAAGAAATCAAATTTCAGCATTCTGAAAATCTCCAGGAGACTGTAGAACAGTTATTAATGTCAGTAAGATTTTTCATTTAGTTTTCGAAGTCAAGTGCTTATATCCTGAAGGAAAATGTGATAACAGGGACAATATCTTAAAACTGAAACAAATAGTGTTTATGTCAATATTAACCTTTGTCACCCTGTTTCTGAATTTTTTATTTTGTGACATCATGTGGATTCAAGCACACAAGTCAAACTGATGTGAACTGTCTAAAAAGATTATTATGTAATATTTTAAACATGGGGAAAATTTAAATGGACTGTGACTATTTCAAGTTAAAATCGAGTTCTAAAATTTGAATGCTATATTTTGGCATTGAGTTAATACTTTGCAAGTAGTATCATTCTTCTGGCTGCTCTTCAATTCTGTGCAGTTAAACAGGATTATGTGCCCTGACAGTAAGAGAGAATGGAACAATTTTTAGCTGTATCTTGTAGAATGGGGAGAAAATTCAAAAAAACCAAAAGTTTGTTCTTATATATTTTAAATTACTAATTTGGTTACTTTAAATAATGATACAAAAGCATGCAAACTAATTTCACCTGATTTTTAGAAGGCCCAAGAAATAGTTTAATTCTCTTAGTCATGACCCAGGGCATTCACGCTTTGTAAGTCCATGTAGCGTGAAAAACTTTAATAGAGATACATATGAATGCTTTTGGAGCATTTAAGATGATTTAGAATATGTCTGTGGTCAAGATTTGTATGGATTTTCACAGGCAATGGGGAAGAACTTCAGGAAACTTTCAGGTGGTGTTTGAACTGAGCATTTATCAGATTTAACATTTTAATAAAATACTTACATTAGGTAGCCATACTGTGAACTTGAAGGAATATGCAATTCCACAGAATAGCACAGGTTTGATGGACACGTTTTTACTATTCTGATTTTATTTTTCTTTCTACTGACATCCTGCCTCACTAAAGAGGTCTTTTATTTATAATATCCTCTCTTATTTAGTGTTTTCTTTTCATAAACTTCATTTGAAACAGAGGTGACATTTGTTTGTTTCTAAAATTTGTGTTCAGTGTCTCCAAGCAGCCAAAACAACACTGCTTGGTTTAATAGACCTCATTGAAAGACTTCCTTTGGCAACACTTGTTTGATGCTATATATTTTTTTCATAGGTGCAGGGGAGATGAGCAGGGAGGCAGAAACATTTTTGAAGAAATAACAGTGAAAAACTTGCCAAATTTGGTGTAAAACATCCTTCTATATAACCATCGTTGTTAAATTTTACACTGAGTTAAGGCTAAGAGATTTACATGTGAGCATACTGTCAATAAGCTGTGGAAATCCAAGGCCCAAAGACAATTAAGTGTTATTTATTACATAAGACTGCATCAAGTCAGAATTAAAGGGACTAGAATGCAGTCATCAACCTGACCTGTTCACTGGTCATACAGGCAGGAGCAGTGGGCAGCATCACAGTCTCTCTTCTCTGTCCTTGAATGAATTGTGCTGGATCTTCCTCGGTCAGCAATTCTGAGAAGTCAGGTGAAGTTCACGTTACCTGCACCCTACCTGGTATGCATGACCCACAGCCTATCTGGCAGCTTGGAGTGTTGTAAATGATCTATGACATGATTGGAGGATCTACAGATATAGACATGTCTTCTAGCCAATTACAGTGCTTTTGTTGGGTGAGAAGACCGTTGAGAGATGTCCCTCTGCCTTCTTTTTTTTTTTTTTAAGATTTATTTTTTTTTATTACAAAGTCAGATATACAGAGAGGAGAGACAGAGAGGAAGATCTTCCATCCGATGATTCACTCCCCAAGTGACCACAATGGCCGGTTCTGTGCCGATCTAAAGCAGGGAACCAGGAACCTCTTCCAGGTCTCCCACACAGGTGCAGGGTCCCAATGCTTTGGGCCATCCTCGACTGCTTTCCCAGGCCACAAGCAGGGAGCTGGATGGGAAGTGGAGCTGCCGGGATTAGAACCGGGATCCTGGCGTGTTGAAGGCGGGACTTTAGCCGCTAGGCCATGCCGCCAGGCCCTGCCTTCTCCTTTCTTAGTCTATGTAAGTTTGTGCTTTAATTACAATAAAACCACATACTCAATCACTTGCAAATGTCCTGTTCACTAACTCATACCCTTTATGTAATACCTCTTTCCTTGGCTTACGAGTTTTTCAGATATATTATTAAGATATCCACCTTTGATATCAAATATAGCATATATGTGCATATACATGTTATACGTACACACGTACATAGACATATAATGGGTACATGTTAAATGAATATGCAAAATGCTAAAAATTTTTAAATTTTCATGTAGTCATTGAATTGTTCCTTATACTTTTGTTCATTATTCAAAATATTTTAAAAATATACATTTTTAAAAATGTAAGAATATACACCAAAGAAAGGATAAATGCTTCAAACAAATAATGTGGGCAAGCATGGATATGCGCATGTAAAAGAACGCAGTTAAACCCTGCTTCTTGTTATTTACAAAACAAATCAAGATGTATGAGCTGAAACTATGTCAAAGCTGTAAACTACGAATTATTTGGAAAGAGCTCAAAAACTCTGGAAGCAAAAACAAAGCTACACAAATGGTACTACAGCAAACTAAGAAACTTGTAGCCCACAACGGAAGCAGCCAGCAGAGGCAAGAGACGACTGAGAGTATGGCAGAAAATGTTTGTAAGCTGTGAGTTTGGCAAAGGATTAATGGCAAAAATTGAGAAGGAACTTCAGAAAAATCTTAACAACAAGAAAAAAACAACCGATACAGTTAAGAAAAGTGTGTAAGATTTGCAGACATTTCTCAAAAGAAGAAATGTAAATGGTACCAAGTGTATGAAAATTGTTCAATATCCCCAAGCATCAGGAAAATGAAAACCAATCACAAGAGATCATTATACATCATTACACAGAAAAGAGAGCTGCACTCCCTGTCTACTGCAGTACTGTTCACAATAACAAAGACACGGAATCAGTCAAAGCACCAATCAATCAATAAGGCAACAGCGTCAGGTCCACAAGCAAATATCATTCAGTTGTAAACATGAATGCAATTTTGTCGTTTGAAGCAACATGGATAGAACTGAAGGACAGTATGCTAAGTGAAAAGACAGCTACTACATGTTCTTAATATCCAGAAGCCAATTAAAGCCAACCTGATTTCTCAATAGTTACTACTTGGGAATGAGAAGGGTTAGAGTAAGTGGGATAATGAGTATTAATCACAGTTCGGTAGAAGGGATGAGTTCCTGGTGTTACACAGCCTAGTAAGTCTGTTATAACTCTAAAAACCTAAGTGTATTTTCTGAGCAGAGAGCAGGGCAGCTCTGAAGCTGCAATTATAAAGTAAAAACAAAGAGCAGGAAACATTAATCACACTGATTTCAACAGAACACATTATAGACATTGAAATGTCTTCCTGTACCTCATGAATATGCACAACTATTAGTAATCAGAAAACATTTGATGTTTTACAAATATGATCAATAAAATAGACATTTACCCAAAAAAGAAATATTTGTAAACTCATATTTGTAGAACCCTTATCACAGTAACTAAAATGTAGAAGAGACCCAAATATCTGCCAAGGGTTGACTAGAGAAAGAAGATACATGCAAAAATTGGTTATTACCGAGCTTAAAAGAAAATTGGAATTCTAAAATATGCAATAATACAGTTAAAGCATGTGGCTTTATGCAAAATGAAATAAACCAGTTACAAAGACGCAAATATGGCATTATTCTATTTGCATGGAAAACCTAGAGTGGTAAAAATTGCAGAGATAGAACAAGAATCCCTATGTCAGAGAACAAGAAAGGGGGCAAGGGAGAGCTCTTGATATGAGTGGAAAGCTTCAGTTTTACAAGGTAGAAGTAGTTGTGGAGAACGATGCTGTTGATGACTGCAGATGATGAAGGAATTTCATACCTCTGAACAGTAGCACTGAAACCACTTACAGTTGTCAAGATGTTAAATGCTGTATCATGTTTATTTTGTCACAAGAATAATGGAAAAATTATTTTTACTCCCTCTAACAAAAGTGAAATTTGAAGAAGGGCTTCATCCATACAACATCATCAGTATGTAGTAGCTGTGGTCTGGAACATGAAATTTTGTTCTTGAAATTGAGCAAACATGGAAAGACTTGTAAGGGGGTAGGTCAAGGCTAAGTCGGAGTGAATTGCTGATTGCCTGGCTGCTAAGTAGCACACTACAAAGCATAGAACCGGTGCCACTTGTTGTCTTTCCATTAGGTTTGGAGCTGTGGGCTCTCTGACCTCTTTATAGGACGTGAAGCACTTGAGTATGCACAGAAGTCACTCTGTGGGGGAGAAGCAGAAGAAAGCACTTCTGCCCAACTGCTTTGGTGCCTGGAATCCCAACTCCCACCACCCTTCCACTCCATATCTCATCTGGAAATTGATACTGCTAAATTCAGATGATGTACTTGGTAAGTGTCACATAGGAGGGAGAACATGCCCAAAATTATATGAATAGTACATTAACTTAAAAATAAAAAAGACATCAGGTATTGAAAAAAAGAGTTGATCTTATATGCATGAATTAATGAAGAACTAAATAGTAGAAGGGACGCACGGGGAGAGATGAACGGGAGGGGGAGGGAATACCATGGAAAATCATAGCAATTAAAACAACGAAAAAAAAAAAACAATAAAAGAAACTGGCTGATGTCAGGCAACACTGAAAGCAATCCCAATCAAAAGCCATTGTTTCTTGAGCACTTTCTTATTGTGGGACAGTTGGACTCAGCTATTTCATTTGTGCAACTATCTAAAGTATGTTCAACTTCAGAAAAACTGCCGCAGATAACACAGCAGGTTGAGGAGCAGGCTTTGATGCCAGGCTTGCACACAAGCCAAGAGCTGGGGTTTCACTCCTTCAGCTTGAGGCCTTGGCTGTTGTGGTCAACGCTGAACACCTGGACCCAGAATGCTCAGTGTGTGAGTATGCCAAGTCACCCCTGTACTAAGACTGCAGCATCAAATGGCCGCCGTAGCCAGGGCTGTGCCAGGCTGGGCCCAGGAGACTAGAACTCCATCTGGGTCTTTCATGTGGGTGACAAGTGCTTAAACACCTCAGTCATTTTCCCCTAGTCTTCTAGGTACATTAACAGGGAGCAGGATCAGAAGTGGAGCAGCCAGGATTGGAACCAGGCACACTGGTTTGCAATGCGAGGTTACCAAAACACTATCTCGTTTTTTTCCAAAACACTTTCCCCTCATCTTCTCTATTTTCTGTTTTGGATCTACCATTTTACCATACTGACTACAAAGCAGTTTAGTTTTCAGGATAAAAAAAATTACAAATGTACAGAGGCCTTTTAAGTGAAAATTATACTTGTATAGTAACATCTTACTCAACTCAATAATAATGATGCCATTAAGTGGATTTAATTAGTGTATAGTGAAATTTATTCTGTATTATTTTCTGTCAAGTTATTATTGTAGTCCTAATAATATTTATTTTATTTCTCCTTGATGTTACTTTACTGATATCTATCTTAACCTACTGACAGTATTTAATTAAATATTTTAACACATAAATCTTACATATTGTCAATTAAACAATCAGCTCCTCCTAGCAGATGTGAAAACTGAGCAAATAATATCATTTTGATATGGTATTGCTATTACTAGTCTTAAGTATGTGTTCAAAAAAGAGAAAATTGATAAAAATGTAAAGATTTGAGTATTAATATTGATCAATATTAAATGACACTGAATTATCTGCATTATAAAGTATATTACAAATCCATAGTGATGAATGTAACCAATGAGTTATGCATGAGTTTTTCTCTTCTTTTCTCATAGGTTACAGCTTAATAATAATGAAAATAAAAAGAAGTACTTGGTAAAAACAGCAAAGCATAAAAGACAAAGTCCTATACCTAAGCAAGGAGGGCTTGAGAAATTTTCTTGACTGTTTTCTTAATGAATAGAAATGGCATATACAGTAGGGTTTGAAGGAAATCCACGGGATAAAAGAGAATATTTTTCTCTTGCCTGGTGGGGGGGAATTATTAGGAAAGTGTGGTACCTAAATCCATATCCATGGTAAAGGGTGTGAAAACCCTCAACCCAGACTCAGCCACACTCTGTAAATATCAGGTGGTGTTTAACCTATGGGTAAGATGTTCTTAACCTGTGTTCCACATCTGCGTGCCAAGTGCCAGCCCTGGCCTCGGTCTGGATCACAGCTTTTCAGGGTAAGTACACGTGGGGAGCAACAGGTTGGGTCCCTGCCTATACAAACAGGATGCCCAAGTTGGGTTTTCAGCTCTCTTTCTGCCCCTTCGCTGTTGTCAGCATCTGAGGAAATGGAGACACTCCCTCAAATTAAAAAACAAATCAAAATTTGTACTCATCCAAACATGAGTGATATAGAAGAGAAAAAGGAAATAGTTTGCCCAAATAAAACTGTTCACAAATTGTAAGGTAAAGCATGTATAAAATTCTGTGCACATGCATTTGTTATTGGTTTGCTTGCCCTTTCCATGTGGTGGGTGAAAACTGCCAAGTCTACAAATGAACAGCGGACACTGGCCTCTGGACCCTCAGCAGGGCAATTTGAGGAATGGTGGGGATCTTGCTGGTGCTCCTTGGAAACTTCTGCTTAAACCAACACTTCAATTTTCAGCAAAAGCAGATAATAGCATTGATGAGAATTTGCAGCAATTTCTGAGTATGACCTGCAGATTTTGAGTCATCGGTCCCATGGCTGAGAACCGGGAAGCCAATCACTTAAAAATGAGTTACCATTCATTTTTGGCCCTCAGGTCTGCAGGATGGACTGAAATCACCTTTGGAAAAAGACACTTTAAATTCTTAACATAATTTTAACTCTGATAAACTTTTGTTTAAGTTATTAAGATTGGCACAGTGAACAGAGATTTGTTTTCATACCAGAACATGTTGCATTTACAGACATTTTATTCATGAACTCTGGGAGGCAGGCAGTGTGACATTTTTGCCATCTGATACAGATGTAGAAAGATTTCACAACTAGCCTGGAATCACACACATTTCCATGGAGGTAGCATGGGAAGCCAAGTGCTTTGCTTCATATAGGTGTACTGCTCTGCTGTGAGGTATTGTTTATTCTAAGAAACTGTTGTGGACTGAAAAGGACTTGGCTCCCCCATCTTCTGCAGATACTAAAAGCTCTATTAAAATTCACAGATGATTTTTTTTTACTTTCATTCATTTAAAAAGGGTTTTTTTCCCCCCTTATTTCTTCATTGACTCATAGGTCACATAGTGGCATTATTTGCTTCAGGAAGGTCATTTTCTTTTTCATTTCTTTAGTGACACATTGGTCATTCAGTAGCATCTTATTTAACTTCCGATTGTTATAAATTTTCTGTTTTTATCTCTTATTGATTTTGTTGTAAGGCTTTTCATTTAAAAGGATGTATAGTAACTATGTAGTAGAGACCACCACATACAGATATGAAGATACAATGCAGTGTGCATCTCTACTTCTAAAACAAAGATGGACACCCATGAAAATGTTGAATGTGTCTTGACAACAAGACATGGACTCCCTGGTGTTGCCCAAGCCTACAATGTCAGGATACACTTAAATAGCAGAATGATGGACTTAATGACTGATTGTGAAGGATTAAACTATTATAATGATATGACATAAATCAGTTGTGGAGGGGGGAATTTGGGGAGGGGAGGAAGGAAATCCTGGAGCCTATGCAATTGTATCATGGAACAATTAAATGAATAAATACATTTTTTCAAAACTGATGGACGAATGCAGGTGATTGGTGGATTAGAGTGGAGATGGAAAGTGGTCCCAATGGGAAGGGAATGCTTTTAGTCACTGGAGATTGCCCTCAGAAGGTGACTGTCCCAAGAGAGTGGGCTGTGAGAAAGTTCAGTTCAGCCCAGTTTCTCGGCCTCCAGGCATATTGTGCGCTTGCCCCTCTGCATGCTCTCCTCTACTGCTCCTCTACACCAGACACCAGACTAATGGGCAACCGATGGTGAACTAAGACCCTCCAAACTGCCAAGAAACGCATTTCCAGTGTTTTAGTCAAAGTAATTAAAGGTTGACTAAATACAAGCCACTTAATTTTTTTCATAATCCTCATGTATACCATTCAACATTAGATAATAACAAAGGAAATCACAAATGTATGCATTCTTTGACATATGCATAGGTGGTATATACATACAGTAGTAAATGATTCACCTTAGTAACAATTCAGTCAACATTCGACTCACTTGAGTTACTGTTGCTCCACTTTTGATCAGGTTCACTGTGACTGGCCTAAGAAACGCAGGGAAAGATGAACAAAATGCTTGAGTCTTGCCACCCAAATGGGATGGCAAGAGTTCCTGGCTTCTGGCTTTAGTCCTGGCTGCGGTTGCCATCTGGTACAGGAATGAGCAGATGAAGCTCTTTCTCTCACTGTCTCTCCTTTCGTCTCTGTATCTCTAATTCTCAAATAAATAAATCTTTTTTAAAAAGAAACAGAAGGTCCCAGCGTGATGGCTCAGCGAATAAATCCTCACCTTGCATGATCCTGGAACTTGAATGGGCTCTGGTTGGTGTCCACGACAAGTGGTTTCTATGAACATGATTATATTTTTGTATCATCACTCTTCACTGAAAATTTACATTATCTCCCACAAATAATTCTTTCCATGGCCCTATACAACTTTGGAAAACTTTCTGTACACCAAACTATGAACTGATCTAAGTGTCCTAGACTACACAAATGATATTAACAAAGAACTCTGTAGTATCTTTTGGAGAGGAACTTTGATTGGAATAATGGATAGTGACAGCTGAAAGAGAAAAACATACACTCCAGCACAAAAATAGAAATTCATTTTAAAACAATCAAAGAGCTATGTGCAAATAAATGATAACTATAAAAGTGGCTACCACATGTTGGTCCATTTTTTTTTATGACATCCCTTCAGGCAAATTTCTGTGTACATCACTTGAATTGGCACTGTATAGAGTTCTATGACAAACACTAATTTTTGATATAATGCTAGATCAAAATGAACAACGCTAATTCTTTCTTGGAATTTTCATTCTTGATGTCGTCGGTCCACACCTATCCTGCAGAGGCCAGTTAACATTGACGTCGACTCGTTTAGCTCTGACCTGCCTCTTCCCAAACATAGGGAAGACAAGCTTCTATCAAGGAAAGTAGAACAGGAAAGGGCATTGTGTATGCTAACGTCACGCATGGCTGTGAAATTCCAGACTATTTTATTTTCCTTGGTATTTGTCGATAAGTGCAGATATAACCATTCCAATCCATTGCACCTTTTCAGTTTTGTAATATGTAACACAGCGCTCTGCAATTGCATGTTACATGTCTCTTCCTGCTCACTTTGGATATTTGAAGCCAGTTCCTGGAACAACCTGGATGCAGACCAGTATTGTTGTTGAAGCATGACAAGGAAATTTAATATTTTGATCATATCTTTACTCAAATAGAAGTTAAAATGTTCTGATAGTCTCAGTGCCTAGAAACTGTTAAGAGCCTTCAGGGTTCTTCAACAATGGATGAGTGGCTAGTTGAAAGGATTGGAAATGTAGGACTGTTGTGGGTATAAGGACAGGTGTGAGTGGTTGTCAGCACACGAGACTCACACCACTTAGGGTCTAGAATCCTGCAGGGTGACACTTCTCACAACTCTTTCTTAATGAATATGGCCTAGATTCTGGATTACCCCTAATAAGCAGGAAGCTATTATGATTAAAATGCAGTTTTGCTCTATTTGTTACCATAAATAACTTAGAATTTCCTGAAACATGCAAATATCATTTTACATGATTTCCAATTATGATGTTAATAGATTAACTGTTCATTAAAGTCAATGACAAAAATGTTTCTCTTCTATAGATTATAATTCTATATCGGCTGTATTTTTACATTAGTCAAGAGTTCTAATGAAGTTTTAGCATTGTAGTTGAGTGTTGCCCCCGGTGATGCTGAAAAACCCATATGACTGACCAATCAAGTCTCAGCTGCTCCATTTTCAATCCAGTTTCCCACCAATGTGTCTGAGAAAGTGTCAGAAGACCCAGATGGAAATCCAACCCCCCCCCCCCCCCAGCATTCTTCTGGCTCAACCTAGGATAGTGCAATTATTTGAGGAATGAACTAGCAGATGGAAGATCTCTCTCTCAATGCTTGTTGATCTTGTCTTCAAAGAAACAAAAATCTATTTTGAAAAACAGAAGTTCTAGCAAAAGAAAAAGTCTCATAAGTTTTCATTTGGCCTTGTCGAATCCAGCTTTCTTTGCAATTTTGCTTTCCTCTATGTTATCTGCAAATTCAGTTGTTGAAATCAGCAGACTTAATCTGCCCATGCATACAGTTTGATCACATATTATCCATTAGTGTGGTAGAATATATGGTTCTACTCATATAAAGAAGCCAAGGAACTAAACTTGTGCTTTGTTTCAATTATCATGCCATTCAACCATAATTAATTTTGATGATCTTTGGCTAAATTAGAAGCAATGGGTAGCTCTGCAGGATAGGAAAAGGATAAGAATCCCTAATGAAGTTCCCTGTGGGTTACCCCAACCTCATTTAAAGCACACCTGAGACGTAGCAGCAGACCTTGGCACAAGGGCAGGGGACTCTGCAGCCGAAGCAACGCTGCGCCCCTGCCCAGACACGGCGAATTTGTATGAGCATGGGGCGCTTCATTAGGCAATCAATAATTTGTTTTATTGGTTCCAGAATGCTGCACAAAACCCACTAGAAGTCACCCTGCTCCACTATTTGGAGTGTGAATGCTGCAATTAACCAAAGAACAAAATAAATGAGTTTTTATGAAATCTGGAGATTTGCTAGTTGTAAAAGCCCAATTACAAATTAGCAAGCTGTGAATAATAAGATTACAGAGTAAACAGCCCTTAAGTGTAGAGTGCACTACTGGGGAAGTCCACAGAGAGAAACACAAAGTTAAAACTACATGGTCATTGATGTTACGTAGGAGTGTCAATGATATCATATAGAATGACCATTTTTTCACTCAAATATAAGTAATTTTACTATAAGTGTCATTGATATCTGTTTTCAGTTTAAGTAGCTCAGAACTTTTCAAGAATTTTTAAAGAAACTCATTACTGAGTTGAAATCATCTGTTTGCATTTGAGCTTCAGATTATGTGCTGGCAAAATATTTTTATAAATTCAAATATAGAGGATAAAATACGAACAAAACTATATTATTAAACTGAGACTAATTGTTGGTTATATCAGCAAACAGTAGTGGCCTCAATTAAACTATTAAAACAATTTTCATATTAGTTAAAGTTATGTTTCATCATTATCTGTGTATGATACAAAGCTTTCCAGCATGGTTGAAATTTTTAAAGTAAAACCAAACTCATATGTATTAGCTAGATACAAGACGGTTGAAGTTTTAATTTTGATATATATAAGGGAACATTCCAGTGTTAATGTGTACAAAAAAACGCATTTGTGATTTTTTAAATCACAATAATAAAATGAGCTGCACGCATTTCATAGGATCACTTCCAATAAGACCATACTCAATTTGCTCCCTTTTGGCCTGTCCCACACACCCTCCTGCACTTTTTTTCTTCTCATTAATATTTGCACAGATACAGTTTTGATCCATATTATAATCACAGGCTTAATTCACCTTTAACCATAGTATTCAAAATGAAAAAGTAAAAAGACCACAGTTCTACAGGAGTATAGACAGGGACTTCACATGGCAATCATGTCACAATATATTCTATTTTATTCTTAAGATACGAGTCTCCATGATGGCAGTCAGCTGTTAAAGTATGTGTCAGCAATAACAGACCAATGACTTTTAGGAAGAAAAAATAGGGCACTTCAAAATGTTCTTGAACAGTGGAATCTTGAAGTACTGTAATTTTGGTACAAAACTTTAAAAAATCAACATGCAATATTTTCATAATATGTGGTTCCTACCCTCCTGATCATTTTTGCACAGTAAATTTCTGTGTTCCTTAATTATCCAACTGTGTAAAAGGACACCAGAACTTCTTACTTTTTTTTTAAGATTGATTGATTTTTATTACAAAGTCAGATATACAGAGAGGAAGAACGACAGAGAGGAAGATCTTCCGTCCGATGATTCATTCCCCAAGTGAGCTGCATCGGTCGGTGCGCACCGATCCAAAGCTGGGAACCAGGAACCTCTTCCGGGTCTCCCACGCGGGTGCAGGGTCCCAAAGCTTTGGGCCGTGCTCGACTGCTTTCCCAGGCCACAAGCAGGGAGCTGGATGGGAAGCAGAGCTGCTGGAATTAGAACCGGCGCCCATATGGGATCCCGGCACATTCGAGGCGAGGACTTTAGCCGATAGGCCATGCTGCCGGGCCCAAGAACTTCTTAGTCTTACTTCTCCATAACCTAATAATCAATCTTTCCCATCCCCATCATCCTCATTTCCCTCCTCAGTCTCCAGATATCATCTTTACATGTTACGCTGTCCTAATATCCCCTAATTTTTAGACTCCCCACAAGAGTGAGGATGTGTGGTATTTAACTTTGTGTTTTTGGTTTATCTCACCTGGCATAATGAACTCGAGTTCCATTAACATTGCAGCAAATGACAATATTCCAGCCTTTCAAGATAAATTCCTGGTGATGTTGAGTAGCGTTCTTGGAGTATATATACCACCCATTCTTTAACCACACATCAGGAGATGGTCATGTTGGTTATTTCTGTTTGCTGGACATTGACAATAAATATGCATGTACAGAAACTTTTCAACAGATGGATTGCTTTTGCTTGGGTAACATAATCAATGATGTGTTCGTCTTTTTTTTTTTTTTGATGATGATCTTTGCATAGTTGATTAGAGCTCAAAGGGTCAAGGGCTAGAGGAAAGTGGATGTGATCATTGTTTCCACATTCTCTTTTGTCCTTCCTGGATCTGGGGGACAGGAGAAGCTACATCTACCCTCCCAACCATCCCAGGTTAGCCGATATGGGGCATGCTCTGAGGGCACTGCTCAAATGGCTTTGATAGTTCAGCTGTTCTGAGTTGCTGTCAATCTCACCATTCCAAGCCCGATGAAATCTCTCCAGAATCCACTGGATGACATAATCCACCTTAGCATCTCCACTTGCCCAGATTTTCACTACCAACACGTGGCTGGGGTAGTTGATCGATTTGTTCTGTCCTCTGTTGTGGTACCAGGTGTCCTCTTCAGGCTTCAATGTACTAACATAATCTCCATATGCACCTGGATATGCTGTCCACTGCTCCATCTGAGCCACTGAGGAGGCAAAGCTACGACACATGCATTCCACAGTCAGACCATGGAACCTGCACTTTTGTTCATCATTGGAGTTCTGAGTCCGGCAGTTCAATTGGGGAGATCCCTAAAGAAGCTTTGTGTGAAGTGATCCTAGACCAGATTCTTGGGTGTGCTTCCAATACAGGGTACACACAGTCTGTCACCCCTATTAGCCTATGCATATGCTAGTGGTTGCAATTGCTGAGTAAGTTCTGCCTCAAGCCCTGTCTTCTATACAAACCAATGGGTATTGGAGCTCATCCCAATCCTGCCCACCACACACTTAGCCACATAAACCAGTGAGAGCTGCAGCCTAGTTCGGGCAACTGCCAATAACCCTAACCAGGCCCGCTCCCTGCCCTGGTTCCCATGCTTGCTAGTATGTACAACAGACTGGTCCAGTCTGTCCCACATTCCATTCAGCTCTCATACTTGTCAATTGACATTGAAGTCTAGTTCTACGCAATCAACCCCACTATGCAGTTTTCACACCTGCCACTGGGTGCCACTTTCTGTCTAGCCATGCCTGCCTCAGTCCTGGGTCTCATGCTCACCAGACAGAGTAGCAATCCAGGAGGGAGGTGCTTACTGTTTCCCTACTGTGCCCACTCGCAGTCCCGGATCCTGCACTTTCCAGTTAGTTCTGAAGTTTGACTTAGCAAAGTTAGCCCTGTGTGCCAGCATCTGCCAGCTGATGCTGCAGCAAAGCCCAACCAACCCACATTCACTCTGACTTATACTTGCACCAGTAGGTCAAGTCAACCCAGCCTGCCTTTTCCCTGGCACAGCTCATATGAGGCCAACAGGTGTTGTAGCTCTGCTCAGTCTGGTCTGCCCCCATCCCACCTCACACTCTACCTTGGGAGTGGTGGTCCAGCACGGTTGTCCCCCACATTCCCCCTACTAGCTTTGGCCCCTCCCCTCCTGGATCTCACATAAGTTGGTTGGGTGCCACGGCCAGGTCTGGCATCGCCTGCCTTCCCTCAGCATTTGCCAGTGGGTGCTGTAGCCTAACCTGGCCTGGCAGGCAGAAACTGGCACAAAGGCTAATGGTCATAGCAGAAGCTAAGCAAAAAAGGCATTAGGCTCTCTTTATATCCAAAGACTTAAGATGAAATAACCCCAATGTTGTAAAATAATGTCAACTCATGTTGAAAGATGTAAATTATGATCATAAAGTAAGAATGTTTTAAGAACATTTAAGTGAAGTAATGTTAAAATTGCTTCATCTGCCTTTTATAAAAATTATGTTCATGAAAACAGGTAGAAAAATCAGTCAAGTTTGTGGTTGGAATTCTCCTTTATTTGAAAAAAAGATGATGATGTTTCTGTAAAATCTAGCTGTAGATATTTCCCCTATAAGCCTTGTAGTCTATTTTTGTGGTCATTGTGCTTATAAACTTTACATTCAGACTGATAGAACATGAGGGATTCTTCCCTGAACACCTTGTGGGGACTCAGATACGTTCCATACAAACTTCAGCCCTTCAGGTATAAAAATAAGTACACTTTTCCATAGAATCTCAGGTAGAGTAGGAAGACTTCAATGCTTTCCTCAGCATTAACGGTATGATTGACTCCCTCTGAGATCCACGCCCAGAATCTACCGATGCCCCAGGAGCTACATCTTGGAGACTCTTCCTAGAACCTCATGTACTGGATGCTGTCCCACAAATGAATTGATCACCAGTTTGTCTGACTTTATATTGCTTCTCTAAGTAGCTTTAGGAGAAATTACATGTCATGAAGAAAGTCTGTAGGGACTGGTGGTGCCAAGGTCCAACAGGCTAATCCTCCACCTGCAGACTCCAGCATCCCATATAGGTACCAGTTTGTGTCTTGACTGTTCCATTTCCCATCCAGCTCCCTGCTTATGGCCTGGGAAAGCAGTGGAGGACTGCCCAAGGCCTTGGGACCTGGAAGAAGCTCCTGACTTTGGGTTGGCTCAGCTTCAGCCACTGTGGCCATCTGGGGAGTGAACCAACAAATGTAAGATCTTTCTCTGTGGGTCTCTCCTTCCCTCTGTAAAACTGCCTTTCACATAAAAATAAATTTATCTTAACAACAACAATGTGGGTGGATCAGCTCACTTTGCCTTTTGTGTACTTCAACCCAACAGCAGCCTGCTTGGTACATATTACTACAAACCTATTTGGCATGGTAATGTTCCAAGAAGCGAGTAAAACACATGTCAACAGGTAACAAAGACTGATGGTCAGCATTTATAATGTTCACAAATGTGGACTAGGTAAACCCTGAATGTCTTATCTTTATGATAAAGAGCAGATTTAGTTTATTAATCTCAGGGAAGATCTTTACTTCACAACTATTCAAAATCTTAGACAAATTAGGCTAATATGCAGAAATTAGCATGAAAGACAAAACCATTTGCAAAGACTGTCTTCTGTGGATGAGAAGAAATTATATCCTCATATAAAACATTTTAGAATGTTACCTAGTTTTGCAGTTTTTAATCATAACCTTAAAAATCAATTATTTATGTATTTCTTTATAGTTATTTGAAAGAGAGAAAGCGCCAATCTGGCGGTGTAGTCCCCCAAAGCCCAACAACAGCCAGCGGTGCATCAGGCGAAAG
The DNA here is from genome assembly GCF_030435755.1 of Ochotona princeps. Classification (NCBI taxonomy): domain Eukaryota; kingdom Metazoa; phylum Chordata; class Mammalia; order Lagomorpha; family Ochotonidae; genus Ochotona; species Ochotona princeps. The sequence goes on from NC_080851.1 coordinate 37,583,827, forward strand.
GCAAGCCTCAAGAGGAACTCCAGCAAGGCAGGCCATGAGACCAGCTGGCGGGCACGCACGCGCTGGATGCGCTCCTGTCCGTCAGGTGCACACAAGCACGAGGCTGCCCCTGAAAGCAAAGCCAGGACTTGAACTGTGAGATGACATGTCAGTAACCCGAGTGCTGTCTACCCCCAAAAGCGTGCCTCACATTTATGCCAGGAAATGCCAGACAGAAATCTTGTTCTAGCCAGACAAACGTAAACTTCAAACAGGATATGTGCGAATGCCGCTGTTCGGTATAATCCTTACTAAAAACAAGAAGCGTTTGCAGATCCCGAGCTCCATCACCAGCCTAATCTGTGCTGTTAAACGCAAGACGAACAACCTTCATGCTGCCATCCACGGTAGAATCTTCTCTGAATGTCCCGGAGCCACTGTTTTTGATTGCTGCGGCAAGCGTGGCTGTTTCAGGTTGGGAGCGCGGAAAGCTTCACTTAACGATGTTCATTTGGAGCTCACTGTTGTGAGCTGTTTGATTCCAAAGTGTTGCGTTTCAGCGAGTCACCAGAGGCTACACTCTCGCACGCAACTCTACACATGCACGTGTTAACTCCTTGATGAGAGCGAACAGAAGCCTGCGGTGATAACCACGTCTTATCAAGAGAGCCAATTCCAGGCAGTTCTGCACTGCTCATTGCGCAGCCTGTGGCAAGTTAAGATACTCGCTAAGTTAGATACTCGCGTGCTTGAGAGTGAAAGTCTGGGCTTCAGGATCCGCTCTGAGACATAGGAACAGGATGTGAGGACAGGAGACAGAGCCTGATGGTCTCAGGTTGGTGTGCAGGTTAAAGAAGTGTGTACCCATCGCTGCCTAATGTTGAAGCCTGATACAGTGTCGCTTACTGTTACTGGAGCCTGCAGTCTTTTTTTGTTACAGAGCCTGATGAGGGCCAGTGACAGCATCTACTGAGAGGGGCGCTGCGTTTTCTTGCTATGGCTCTCATGACCGAGTTCCAGGTTGAGGCGAGTTAAACAACATGAATAAATTGATTTACAGACCTGGAAGCTGGGGTCCAGGGCAAACCGGCAACAGAGTGGCAACACCTCGCTCCCTGACCGGTTGATGGCTGCCTTCCGGCCATGTCCTCACACAGGCTGTGCCTTCCCATCCCTGTTCTAACCGCCTCTGCAGAGAACGCCCCCAGCCCTGCTGGAGGTTACCCCACGATAGCCTTATAATGGAGCTGTACTTCAAGACACACCACCTCCTAACGCAGTCAGGACCTGCGGTGTCAGGCTGAGAATTTTGACAGCGGGATTTAGGGGCACACATCGCAGCGCTAACAGAGGCAGTCAGGGTGATGAGGCACTTAGGTGACAAGCACCAGTGACAGCAGGTTGCCAACAACTCCATCGGCCAGCCCACCTGACGACTGGCAGCGCATGACTGTTCTCTCTACTGCTGAGTTTACAACATGCACCCCAAGAAGAAGGTGTGCAGCCACTGTTGGATGTACTGAGGGTGAGAGAATTCACTCCTGGCTTAAGTAGATACACATGTAGGGCTATGGTTAAAGTAACAATTGCCCTTTCACTTTTATATATTAATATATGCATTGATATTTCAATATAATATATAATATATACATCATGTAAATACTTCCAAAGGTTCATATAAAATGGAATTATAATTCATGTTGACATAAAATGCTAAGATCTATTCATTGAATAGGCTCATATATTATACATTATTAAAATGAAACATGTTACCGTATCCCATAGTATATCATTGTATGCCTATGTATTTTAACATGCAGAAGCAGAAAGAGTAAGAAGGGCTTTTACCTTAATTAGAGATAACGGGTGGTGCATAGCGTTTTGCGGCTAAGAGGCGAAATGTACAGCTTTGGTTGGGAGGCTGTCTGCAGTCTGCTCCGTAGGAATGACCCCACCTTCAGGCTTGTGTCACTGGACTTGCTAGGGCGTCACTGCTAGCAATGAGAACCCTTGGTGTGAGAACCTTAGAGGGGCAGTCTGGGGCTCACTCAGGTGACAACCGTAACACGCACCAGGGTACCACATGTTGCCCCAGGTAAACAGTAGTGTCTATGTGCCTGCAACCTGGTGCTCCATGGCAGAGATGTGTATTTTCGCTGTTTGAGAGGTTTTCTGTTGTTATCGATTTGCTTTGTTTTCCCAGGATTTCTTTCTTCCTTTCTTTGAAAGTCAGAGTTACAGAGTAACAGAATCTTGTCTGTGCCACTCCATTCACCAAATGGTAGCGATGGCCAGAGCTGGGCCAGTCCAAAGCCAGGTGTCAGGAGCTTCACCCAGTTCTCTCAGGGGAGTTGAGAGGCGTGAGTGCTTGGGGCATTCTATGCTACCTTCTGAGGAGGCAGCTCCCAGCAGGGTGCTGGATCCGAAGTGAAGCAGTTAGGACTTAAACCAGTGACCATAGGGGATCATTAGACACAGCTTAGCTTGAGACGCCACAACACTAACCTGACATGTGCAGTTTGGAATGTTATTGTTTAGCTGCCAACATCAAGCTTAAGACAATTGGGTTTCTAACATTTCAGCAATAATAATAAAAAAGGGCCCGGCGGCGTGGCCTAGGGGCTAAAGTCCTCGCCTTGAAAGCCCCGGGATCCCATATGGGTGCCGGTTCTAATCCCGGCAACTCCACTTCCCATCTAGCTCCCTGCTTGTGGCCTGGGAAAGCAGTCCAGGACGACCCAATGCATTGGGACCCTGCACCCGCGTGGGAGACCTGGAAGAGGTTCCAGGTTCCCGGCTTCGGATCGGCATGCATCAGCCCGTTGCGGCTCACTTGGGGAGTGAATCATCGGACGGAAGATCTTCCTCTCTGTCTCTCCTCCTCTTTGTATATCTGATTTTCCAATACAAAGTAAAAATATCTTTTAAAAATTATTCAAAAATCCCTGTCAAAAACATGCACATCAGTATATATGAGAATGGTGTTGCATTTTGGGAAGCATGTATCACACCTATTAAGAGCTTGTCATGTGTCTAATATACACATTTATTACAGTGTAAACACATGAGTAGGTGGAGCATTTTTTTTCAAGGGACATAGGCATAAAGGAAAAACAATTTAATCCGTGTTTAGGCACTATTTGCTAATATTGTTGGAAATTTCAGTGGCTTTAAAAAAAAGGAAATTTCAGTGCCATCTAAAGACAACAGTCATTATGAAAAATATAAGAGAGTGTGTTCACTTACATGTATGTTTATCTGCCAATTTAAATGTTACAACATTACAAAATGTATCTGGTGTATATGTTAATCACAGTTGTTTATTACAGATTGACAGCTTTATTTCAATGGCACAGGGGAGAAAATATTAATCCTAAAATCCACTTCCAGGCACAGCTACAGGTATAAATTTAGCAAATATCTAAAGCTATGAATTGTGTTTGAGGAAGGGAAGTCTCCAAGATTCCCAAGGATTGGAATTTATCCTTTCACAAAGGGCCCCTGGATGTCCCAGTTTTCAACCTGAAGTTTGCTAATTTACACACTAATAGCTCTTTCCCTTGGAAATAGAGTGACTTAGTGATTTCTGTGAAAGGCAGTGAAATTTCAAGCTATGAATTAATAATTTCCTTTTTTGTCCTTTTCAAAATCGCAGCAGAGTTTGAATTGAAAACTACTAACATCACAACTATTTTAAAACATCTAAATTAATACGGAACTACTAAGTTAATGCTAACTGCAAAATAACAACTTCAAAATCCTGTTTGAGCTATTACGTCAAAAAGCCAACCGAAGTGTGAGCTTTCTTTAGTCCTTGGTATGTGTTTTCAGTATACTGACACTACTCTCCTGTGACGCATATGGATTATGAAGTGTTTCAGATAAATTAATTTTCCAGATGACTACAATTTTCCTTTCCGATTTCCAAGAATGTTCTTCATTGTTTTTCAAAATTTTTAAAGAACATTGCATGTATCTTTGCACCTGTCCCATTTCACTTAATGCTGCTTATTTAATCTATTCCTAAGTACCCAGAGTTTTGATATGAAAATCTGTTCTTTTTGGCAATGCACTCTTGGCTTTTATCTGTTTCGCTTGTCACTCTGAGACTTGCCTTTTCAGCTGCCGTCTTTCCTCTAACGGTTTCCGGATGTTGTGTAACCCCCCGTCTGTGCTGGGTTGACCATCGCAAACATTTGAGTTGTCAATTTGTTTTAAATAGCATGCCAGAGTCTCAGACCAAAAATCCAAGAGGCAAGGAGAAAATTTTTAGGTCAGGGTTTTTTTTGACTATAGCACTTTTTATAGTCTTGCGTAATAGTGTTTTTTTTTTCTATTTGCAATTTGTTGGCTTTTTTTTTTAAAGAGTTAGGTTCCTGATTTTCACACATGTTCAAAGTACTTCACTTAGAGATTTGAAGCAGACAATAAGGAAAACGGAGGAGGGAGGGTGGAAGTGAGACACGGAGGGCATGTGGGAAGCATCCTCGCACTCTTAAAACTGTATAGATGAAATTCTAGATTGTTACCGCAAAATTAAACAAAAGAAGGAAGGAGGGAGGCGCGTGTGAGTGTTAGAATTGCATCAATGAAATGCCTAAAGTCTGTTACTTCATATGAATATTTTTAAAATATAAGACAAAATATACCATAAGCTGAGTACTTTCTGGGCAAAAAGCACATGAAGAATGAGAAAAGAAGAGAAGAGAAAAGGAAAGGAAAGAAAGGGAAAGGGGAAAAACCAAAAGGAAATAAAAGAAAGAAAAGAGGAGAAAGGAAAAGAAATCTGAATCAAGGAAAAGAACCCTAAGCGTGTTAGCCAAGCCACTTGGGTCTTAGTCACTGAACGAATAACAGGACAGATCAGAGCCAGCCAAACTTCTCCGCAGAGACCTTTGATCCTGGACGCATTTGCTGCTACCACTGGGGGCAGGTGTGCGCTTCTAATTTCAGAAGTTCTGTGATGCCTCTGTTAGGATTCTTCCTACACAACCTCTCTCTCACCCCTTACTCTGCAAGCAGTTTGAGGACAAAACTTGTTTTGTTATCTTTAAACCCCCCCATGGAGCTTCCATAATCACTTCACCTGAAGTTCACTGCAATGTGAGCTGAATTGCAAAGGCTTCATCATAACTTTCTGAGATGGCCTTCTTCGCCTGGCCACTCCCACGGAGGCCCAATGTCCTGGGCATCCCAGCACTTTCAACTCAGTCCTGTAGCCAGGTTCATGCTCAGGCTCATTAGGCCTCCTGTGGCTTACAGAAATTCTCTTCACACAAACTTCTCCCCATCAAAGGCAGTGCAAACTGCAAATCCCTTCTTATATCAAGAAAACTTATTCCATCTAAAAACCCATCTTCCTGAGTCCTCCCACAGGACAAAGTCAAGGTCAGTTTTGTTTTGGAAGCTTCCCCTGAAGTTCTCATAATCTCCCACAGCAGATTCTAAAGCTGCTTCTGGTACCGAGAGGCTTGTGTGTTGCCCTTGCAGATAAATTTTGACATATTTTTGCACTTTGAATGCATGTGGTACTGCAGGTGGGACATGTTTCCTGATTTTTACTTTTGAAGACATTTTTATTTGTGCTTTGATTCTGAAATTTCCTAATTGAATATGAGATGAAATAAAGTCTCTAAGAACCACTTAGAATAAGTTTCTTGATGAGAGAAAGCATTAATAGGTGTGATGTCATCTCTCTATCCCTCATGCCGACCACTAGCACGGAAATATAATAGAAGCCAGGTACCACTGAAAAGCCATTCATTAGCTATTTTCAGCTTTCAGAGCAGGGAGCCAAACCCAGGAGGCTGGAATGCATAAAGGAAAAATCCTTAAAGATTTATCAAGTCTTTGAGTTTGACTTGAATATTGGGCTTCCTTAATATCTAAGTGAAAGATGAGCTATGGCAATCCGATTGGAGACCCCTAATGCAGCGCTCCATCTCCCTTGTGTTCTTCCAAGACCCATCATCTGGTCTTGGAGGAAGACAAGCCACTAAAATCAACTTTAAGAAGCAAACTTAGAGGAGAAAAGGGAAAGCAGTAATGCTATCAAGCAATTTCTTATTAGAATCCAGCTCATTTCCTCTCTCTCAAAGGAAAGGAGACAGACAATGCAAATAGAAAACTCTGTCTCCAAGAATGTTGTATTCACTGTTACTCTAAATAGACAACCACATTTTGGCAAGAAAACAACCGAGGAGCAGTTTCAGTGATCTGGTCCCTGTCGTTCTTACATAGGAAGGTATGAGGCAAGATCTTGTTGAAGTTCCTTCTACATCCTCAAGCGTTTGGCTTGACTACGGGCACTTACCTAAAGGAATTCTAGAATTCCACAGCAAGTTTCGGAATCAAAGCACCATCATTACTTCCTTAATTCCTTGAAAGCTTGGTTTTCAGGTTTGCTGGTATAATTCAGGACAGATTAAAAATCATCAGTCGGAAAGTCAAGAATTTGACTGGTCACTGGAATCAACCTTCCAAAGGGCTGCTGGATCAAATTCCCTGTCACGGTATGGGTGACTGTGGATGCCAGAAGACAAGGCAACCAACCCTCCCCTTCACTTTGGAAGAAAAGAGGCAGCACCAAAGACAGCGTGTAGGTAAATGCAGCCGATGAAACACACGGCCTCTTAAAAGTAGAAACAAAACAAAGCAAAGCAGGCAGGAGGCCATTTTTGCCTGGAGTTTGTGGAAACAGCTGTAAGAGAGAAGAGTAACACCTTCATAAATAACCTGAGTTGCGTTTTGATTTTATGAAATGAGAGAATGTTTTTTTTTTTAATTTTTTTAATTTTTTTAATTTTTTTAATTTTTTTTTAATTTTTTTTAATTTTAAGATGCTTTTTATGCAGGGCCTTTAATTTCAATTTGGTCAAATGTTACCCTGTTTCAGATGCTTTTCCCTGCACAACTGTTAAAGAAATTAGCATCACACATACCTTCTGCTGTGAGCTCATGTTGGTTGGGCTGTTTGTTTCAACACTGATTCCCCAGCACCTGTGAAGTTGCTCTCTGTTGAAGAGCTAAATGAACGAAGGAAATAAACTGGATAGGAACACCAGTTCCTTAATCCCAGCTATTACAAATGAGGGGTAGGCAGTAAACCAATCTCAAAGAAAAGAAATAGATGGGTAATTTCCATATACCTGGGAGTTTCCATGATCGGTTCTTGTGTCTACACACGGTTGGAGGAGTGGAATTAACCCATCAATGATACGTTTTTAAAAATAGATAATTATCTATTCAAAGGCAGAGTTACTCAGAGCTGGGGAGAAAGACAAAGGGAGACAGAGATTTTACATCCACTCCTGCATTTTCCAGATGGCTGCCATGCCCAGGACAGGCCCAGGCAGAAGCCAGGAACTAGGAACTTTATCTAGGTCCCCAGGTGGGTGGGAGAAGCCTAAGCACTTTGGCCATCTTCTGGCCATCAGCAGTAAGGTAGATTAAAAGTGGAGTAACCAAGACTCTAACCAACGCACATACAGGATGCAGGCATGGCAGCCAATACACCACAGTGTCAGGCCCAGAATTTGTTTTACAGATGTAGCCTGTAAGTACTTATCACTCATTGAGCTGTGAACCTTGGAAATGTACATCCCCGTGAACATCAGCATCCTTCTCTGTACAATACAGGGATTAAAATAGTACCAAGTTCAAACAATCGTACGAAGAATGGCAGTATAAAATCGACTGGCATGTACTGTGGAGCCAGGAATATAGAGCTGTGTATTTGAATTATTGCTGTCATTTATATTGCTGTCATTTCATCACTTATATGTCTTCAAAGGTTTGTTACAGTGTATTTCTTTGCTTCTTAGATTTTCACATCTTTTAGATCAGATCTAAACTATGTAAGAAAGAAGGGTAGAACAAATTAATCAGATGAAACCAATGTAGCTTTCCAGTTTTATCCTGTCTTCCAAGAAATATTCATTGCATATGTGCACATAATAATAAAATCTCTTTATAACTATTGTTTCTTTATTTCCCTGTGTTCACTAAATAAGCTCTACTGTCTGTGTTGCAGAATCCCCAGCCCCCTACTTATAAGGATGACACACGTCGATGTTGGAAACCCTCCACTTCACCTTCCCCAATCAATGGGAAAAAAAAAAAAAGATGCATTTTGTTCAGAAGACGAGCGTGAACATTACAACTTAGCCTATGGTTGAGATCACATAGGTACTTCCAAAGTTGTCTTTGGTACCTTCAAGCTGCAGGTGGAATTTTTGACATGGTGTTTATCTTAAATATTTGTATCTGTTTTCCCTTGGGAGTATGATGTCATTCTGTTCGTGCCGTAAGCATTCACTGATTCTTTCAATTGCTCCACTCTGAAGGTGCCTGATGAGCATGGTGAAGCCTGCAAGTTTCTCTACAGCCTGCTGTCTAGAAGAGGAGATTTCATCACGGTAAGGCAGCAAGGGGCCTTGTGACAGTGCACCAGGCTGAAGACACTGCCGAGTGACGTGTGAGCGCTGAGAGGTTGGCCAGCTTAAAGCCCTGATGGATTTTACGCAACCCCCGGAGAGAGTACCAGATTTTCAGTGCACACCTGATAACCATTAAGCCGCCTGGAAACACGCACTCAGTTCCTAAGGCTGATAGAATGTCTGCACTTGGCGAAGCCGATGACGTTCCCTGTCTGGCCCGTTTTTCATCACCAATGGAGTGACACGTGATTTCATAATTGGTTCGGTATTATTCACTTTCCCTTATGTGATCGTGAACGAGAAAGCAATGAAACAGCTGGAAACTGATTTGAAATATAATTTTCACATTCCAAGAAACACTTTAACTCAGTGTAAAAGCTATCCTGGCAAATCGGAAGTAGGCCACCAGGCAATGTGCAATGATGATTGCCTTGTAAAAAGAGAATATAGTTGTGTCACAATGAGTGAAATTAAACCAGTGACTAAATATTAGGATCTGCTAGCCTAGAAGTGTAGGTGTACAATTCAGCATTGAATGAAACCATTAGTTACTATGAAGCCAAAAACTGAAATCAAGTTCTGACATCTTAATCAAATTATGTTATTTACAGATGTACTAAGATGACGATAACGAACACAGAGGACTCAAAAATTATTTCAGTAAAAAGCAATGTTTTCTTTAAAATATCTGTTTATATGAAAGAATTGCAGAGAGATTGGGAAAGATCTTCAAGCCATTGGTTCACTCCTTTAATAGCTACAACAGCTGCGGCTGAGCCAGGCTGAAGCCAGGAGCCAGGAGCCTGGAGCCAGGGTGTTTCTTCTGGGTCTCCCTTGTGGATGCAGGACCTCAGACACTTGGGCTATCTTCCACTGCTTTCTGGTAACGTGCGTCAACAGGGAGCTGCATCAGAATTGGAACAGCCAGGACTTGAATCACTGCTGATGTGGGAAGAGGCAGCATAACAGGCTATGCCACAGCGGGCCAGCGTGTGTTTATTCTAAATATTGACATTGAGCCCAAACACACTTCAAAGAATTCCATATTTTCAGACATCCAAGAGATATTAGGACACCACACACACAACTAAGAGAAAGCTTTTGTCTGTAATCATCTAACAATTTAGCAATGACCAGACATAATACACACTGAGAGCTGAGTTGAAAGTGACTAAAACACCAAGAACAAAACAGAGATTTTGTTTATCTGGTTTACATGTTTCCCGTCCCTGCCGTGACGAGGCGCTGAGGATGGATAACTGACGTCAGCACTGTGAAGAAGTGGTCCACCTTAAGAATAGGATGGCACAGAAGGGGCAGTGTTCATGTGGTGATAATAACCTTCTAACAGAGGGGGGAGGGGAATGCCACTCACCCATTCCTCAGGCTTGTCATTCTTACTTAATAATGCCCTGTTTTATCTGCTGATATTCAGAGAGCTACTGTCCTAGAACTGTTGAGAAAACACACACACACACACACACACACACATTTTTGATAGAGTTAACCACCCTTATCTCCTCCACCTTTCAGTACAGTCTGAGATTCAACAGCCGGCCAGCCGACCCTGGTTCCCATCACCAGCAGAGGCCTCCTGTTTTGCAGGATTGGGGAGTGCTGATGGCTGAGGCAGGGTACACACCATAGGAGTGAGACCTTGGTTGATTCTGGAAAACGAGTAAAGTGGCAACAAGTGAGCAAGATTTTAGATGACAAAATGGATAGTCACAGGGTTCTTACCTTCAGCTAATGATGATTTTCACTGGGAATTGAGCTCCAGAATGTACTTATTCAATATATGTAACTGATGCACCCACACGTATGAGTGCGCACAGACATCAATTACTGTAGCAAAACTCCTGAAATGTATTCACAAGTAATAAAAACTAGGTCTTCAGGTGACAGACTTTCATTATTTTTCTTTTTTATTTATTATTTTTAATTCATTAATTACATTGTATTATGTGACACAGTTTCATAGGTACTTGGATTCTCCCCACCCCTCCCCAAACCCTCCCACCGTGGTGGATTCCTCCACCTTGTTGCATAACCAAAGTTCAAGTTCAGTTGAGATTCCCTCATTGCAAGCGTATTATTGTCCAGCATCTTATTGTCCAGTCAAGTTCAACGGTTTCTTAGGTATACCCTCTCTGGTCTGAAGACAGAGCCAGCAGAGTATCATCCCAGTCAATTAAAAGCTCCAACATACCATCAGCAAAAATTTACATCATTATGGAATAATTGACATAGTAATGAGTAACCAATATGTTAAAAGTAAATGCGAGTTCTTAACCACCTTCTGTGACCACCTCATTGACATTTCAATTTTAGTTTATACACAACATATAACACACATAACATAACATGTTATATATAACATCATATCATCTTAAATTAAGGCAAACATGTGGTATTTAACCTTTTGGGATTGGCTCATTTCCCTTAGCATTATGGTTTCCAGTTTGGCTCATTTGGCCACAAAGAACTGCATTTTGTTTTTTTTAATAGCTGAGTAGTATTCCATGGAGTAGATGAACCATAGCTTTCTTATCCAATCCTCTGCTGATGGGCATTTTGGCTGCTTCCATGTTTTTGCAATTACTGATTGTGCTGCTATGAACATAGGAGTGCATGTTGGTTTCTCATAAAACAAGTGTTCTGGATATATTCCTAGGAGTGCTATTGCCACTTCCATTATTTTTCCTCTTTCAAACTTCTAGTTCCATCCTATAACAAGCTCTTACATATATGCTGGTTTAAGTGAAAGAAGAAAAGGAAGTTCTATTTCTGGATTTCCTAGCAGGGACAACAGCTCGAGGAGGGATCTCAAAGGTGACTCAGAAGTTGTCAAGCATCCATGGACAGATAAAATCCAGAGGACTGGAAAGTGAGGATGCTGAGAGGATGTCTGAGAGATGAGCTGAGTGCAGGCACAGACTAAGCAACGAACAGATGAGCCTGCAGACATAAAACCAGCTCCATCAAAATCACCAAAGGTTTTGTACTGAGACGTTGTAGGAGCAAGAGTCAAGTCACAGAGGTTGGCCTAACAGTAAAAAGAATGTAGACTTCTCATTAGAATATGCAATTATTGGGCCCAGCAGGGTGGCCTAGCGGCTGAAGTCCTCACCTTGAACTCCCTGGGATCTCATTTGGGCGCCTGTTCTTTTTTTTTTTTTTTTTTTTTTTTTTTTAAAGATTTATTCATTTTATTACAGCCAGATATACACAGAGGAGGAGAGACAGAGAGGAAGATCTTCCGTCCGATGATTCACTCCCCAAGTGAGCCGCAACGGGCCGATGCGCGCCGATCCGAAGCCGGGAACCTGGAACCTCTTCCGGGTCTCCCACGCGGGTGCAGTGTCCCAAAGCATTGGGCCGTCCTCAACTGCTTTCCCAGGCCACAAGCAGGGAGCTGGATGGGAAGTGGAGCTGCCGGGATTAGAACCGGCGCCCATATGGGATCCCGGGGCTTTCAAGGCGAGGACTTTAGCCGCTAGACCACGCCGCCGGGCCCTTGGGCGCCTGTTCTAATCCTGGCTGCTCCACTTCCCATCCAGCTCCCTGCTTTTGGCCTGAGGGGGCAGTTGAGGATCCCCAAGGGTTTGGGACCCTGCACCCGCGTGGGAGACCTGGAGGAAGTTCCTGGCTCCTGGCTCCAGATAGGCACAGAACCGGCCGTTGAGGTCACTTGGCGAGTGAATCATCGGATGGAAGATCTTCCTCTCTGTCTCTCCTCCTCTGTATATCTGACTTTGTAATAAAAATAAATAAATCTAAAAAAAAAAAGGATATGCAATTATTGTAATGAGATAAATGCACAAAATATTGACATCATATTAGATGCATGAGATCTAGAAGCAACCATGAAACATTTTAAACCATGAAATAATATAATCCTCTTCAAACTTGTATCCCCTAACTACGTCTTCTCAAATAGCTCTAAGAAATAACTTTTTTGAGCCAGCATGTTAGCCTAGTGGCTAAATCCTAATATGCAACTGTCAGGAACCTGTATGGATGCGGGTTGGTATCCCAGCTGTTGCACTTCCCATCCAGCTCCCTGCGTGTGGCCTGGCAAAGCGGCAGAAAATGGGCCAAAGCCTTGGGAGCCTGCACCTCATGGGAGACACAGAAAAAGCTGCTGGCTCCTGGCTCCTGGCTCCTGGTTTAGGGTAGGCTCAGCTTCGGCCATTACAACCCTTAGGGAGCAAATCAGAAGACGGAAGAGTTTTCTCTCTGTATCTCTTTAAGTATACCTGCCTTTCCAATTAAAAAAAAAATCTCTTTTAATAAATAACTTTCTCTAAGTAGAGAGAAAATATAGCATTCCATAAAGAATGATATCGAAGGGCAAGACATCTTTCTAGCTTGGGTGACTCTCTCACAATAATCAAGAGAGTGCAGCCCTTGGGGGGCTTGTTGGAGCACATTCTTATACCTGTGCCAACCTGAGCAATGCAGTACCCCTTGCCTGCAGATCCCAAGTCAGGGATGTCGGGCTTGGAACGTTCATTCAATGGAGGACATGCCAAGTCCCACTAGCCTTTCCGACCTGTAGTAGCCTTCCTCAGTTTTGTGCCTGTGGCCACCACCTTCTCCACCTGTCGAAAGGTAACTACATCTTCTGAACCTTCTTCTTCCTTTATCAATTGAATGTGCTCTCATACTCTTCCCAGCCCTTCCTTTGCTCCTCCTTCTCCTGCCTCCCTCGTTTCTCTCTTGGCTCCCATCCACCCATTTTGTTTTTCTTGACCTTTATTGGCTTTTCAGTTTAAATCTTAACTTTTAGATGTCTTCTGGTCTTTTTTTTTTTCCTTTTATCAAAGCTAGTGTCATTCCCGGCTGTCATCACACAGCTTCATGTTGAAATCAAGCTCACATCTGCCTCTGACAGTAAGCAGAGAGCTTCAAGCAGGCTTGCTAACTACAGTGTCATGACGCACACCAGCAATCACCAATGGCCCATTTTGAAAAGTTGAGTATCAGATCTGAAAGACAGCAACAGTAAAGATGACGACTCCTGAAGAGAAGCCACCTCGGAGATAACAACATTTCTGTAGAGGTATCTTTGCTTTGCATAAATAGTCCCCACTACACCGCTTAATACACTGTTTAAACACCCAGCAATAAGAGGACAGTCCTTTCTCTTCTTTGTGCAACTGTTTCTCAGCTTGGGAAGAGGGCAGACTCGGCCGTGTGGTTTCAGGGACTTGGTGAAGATGTAACTCAGGCATGCATTAGACAAAGGAAATCAGAACATTAGACCACTTGCTTTACCGTCTCGGATCCCCGGAGGCTCCCTGACATTTGGTGCATTTATCTTCCTTGTTAAAAGCAGATTCTCTGACTCCTGGTAGCAGGTGGGGGAAAGATACAGCAAAATGTTTACAATAAGGCACATAAATCTGTTCCAAGCGTGTGTTGGAGGGAAGGGAAGGTCATGGGTTATGTTTCATTTTACTTCCTCAATTTTTGGATGAATCTTCTCAGCAAGTTATGTGTCTCAGAGGACACTTCATAGAAGAGAGAAAAGGAAGGGAGGAAGTAAGGAAAGAGGAAGGAGGGAAGAAAGGAAGGAAGAAGGGAAGGAAGGAAGGCAGGCAGGAGGGGAGGGAGGGAGAGAGAAAAGAAGGAATGAAGAAAAGAAAAAGAGAGAAAAGAGCGGGGGATTGAGAGAAAGATAGGCAACGGCATTAGGTAGAAGGACAAACAGCCAAACACCTCAGTAAAGTCTAGACTTCACACGCACTGGTTTTTAGCGATTTCAGCCCCTGACTTTCCAGTTCACAAAGAGGAACTGTTGAGTTCAGACTTTGATTTTCTAAGTGTTGCTCTAGATTCTTGGAATTGGTTTATATTGAGGGCAATGTCTTCTCAAGCAAGCTTTATGACGTGAGACTGGCGGGTCCTCTCTTCATTTTAAAGAAGTTGTTAGCTTATCCAGGCTTCAGTTTGCATCATGAATACAAATGCTTATGGATTCATATCTCCTTTTCCCTCTTGGAGCAAAGCCTTCTGAAGCTTCAACTATCCATTGATTGTTCCCTCTTCTGCCTTCTGCGTTTAAATATACACCAACCATGGCCATAATTCAAGGAGCAAATCATGTGTAACACATAGCCTACACCCACTGTTTCTCATTTAGTCACATCACACTCCTAGAGCATTCCTCATATCATCCTCAAATCTGGATCATTCCAGACTATCTCTCATTACTTGAATATCATCAGCTACATCTGGGCACCTGCAAGCTGCCTGCAGGAATTCCGTGCTGGCCTCTAGGGCACATCAGTAATTGGGGTGCTTTAGGTAACATACAGAGAACTCTCTACAACAAGATGGAGCAATGATTCCCAACCATGGGTGTCCATGGTAAAATCCTGGAAAGTATAAGAAAGTCCTGGAGTGTCACCAGAGCTGTGGTGTACTTGGTGAACACCTTGCTAATGCACTTGGGAGAGCACTGTAAGTTTGTCTAAGTGTTTGAGCCCCCGCGCCCATGTGGAAGACTGGGAACAAGCTCCCGGAATTTGACTTCAGGCTGGCCCAACTCTGACTATTTGTAGCCACCTGGGGAATGAACCAGAGAGTAAATGACCTCGCTCTGTCTTTCAAATACATACATAAATCTCTAAAAAAGAAAACAGTCTCAGTGCACAAGTGACGACCCAGAGCAAATCTTATAGAGTCTTTTGGGCCACTCTCCTCACATGATTACAAATACGGACACACCCAACAATCTCAAGGAACACGTGGAAGAGAACCCCATTCAACAGTATCAGCTGGGGAAACCATAGGAGGGGTGGAAAGTTGATTGACCAAGTGAAGGCTGGGGATGAAGGAGTGCTGGGGTAATACCTCGCACAGAGGCACACTGGCGTGTGGCATCTAAGTGCCATCAGGCAGCCATGCGAGTGCCAGTCCCACTGGACTGTAAAATGCAAGGTCGACTGGTATGTGTCAGGAGCACTGGGACCAGGGAGCTCGAATTAGAACTGTCCCTCGTCACCATGTTGAAAGGATGACTCAAGAAAGCCCTTGATGTGTGCACTTAAAACAACATGAGAGTTGCCCATGTTTTCCTTGGTGTTTGTCCGCCAATGTGTCAACACAGTCTCTTATGACTTCCTGTCTAAGAAACCCAACCACAAAGGGAGAAATTGCCCCGAGCACCAGCCTCCTCGAAGGTGTGTGTGAATCTTCCGGGCTAGAGGAACCACACAGATGTGATTGAGATCTGCTGTTTGCAAAGTTCTCAATAGTTCAAACACTTCTGGACCCAGTCTCTACAAACTTGGAATCTGTTTCCAATGGCAGACTGCAAAGCTGCCAAATTTAATTCACCTGAAGCAAAAGGAAGATTAGGCAGCGCCAAATAGGTAAACAACCAACCAATTACAATTACACACTTTGGTAACTGGTGACTTTTTTTTAAATTGGAACATCAGATTTACAGAGAGGAGGAGAGACAAAGATTTTCCATCTGCTGATTCACTCCGCAAGTGACCGCCATAGACAGAGCTGAGTTGATCCAACCAGAAGCCAGGAGTTTCTTCCAGATCTCCCACGTAGGTAACAGGATCCCAAGGCTTTGGGCCATCCTTGAGTGCTTTCCCAAGCTACAGGCAGGGAGCTGGAAAGGAAGTGAAGCAGCCAGGATACAAACCGGCGCCCGTGTGGATCCTGGGGCATGCAATGTGAGGACTTCAGCCTCTAGGCTACTGCACTGGGCCCAAATGATGTATTTTCAAATGAGATGAAGATATACTTCTTGAGTGAGGAGCTTGCTGTTGAGTTTAATTTTAACTTTAAACCGTTAAATTAAATAAGGAGTGGAAAAATATTTGGAACCAGGAAGTGTTTGCTTCAGACAGTAATGAAATAATCCATTTTCTTTAAGTCTGCATCTTAATATTTGAGCAATCAGTCACCTCTCCAATTCACGGACAAGATTGTACAAGCGCAAAAACACCTGAGGCGTCAGATCCTCTTCTGTTGCAGGCAAAGGCAATCAGGTATGATGTCGCCCTGTTGTAGCACATCCTCACATACAACAAAAGACTGGATGACCAAACACAGAAGTGGGGGGATTTAATTTTATGCGCCTGTGTCTTGAATCCCTAATGATATTTTTGATCTGCACTTCTTCATAGCAAGACCTGTGGTTAAGGCACACTTCACATTCTAGGGACATCCTGTGTGAATAAATCCATCCCCAAACAGAAGGATCAGCTCGCTGGAAACGTTCTCCGCGAGGGGGAAAACAAAGTCAAAGTTGTTGATTTCACAAGTGTGTCTGCATTTTTCCTGGGAGCACTTCCGGTTCAAACTATTCTGGCAGCTCACCGATCCACTAAGGGAGCCATCATTCTGCTGTCTGTCCCGAGGGCCGGGTTGGGGAGCACCGAGGATTTAGCAAGGTGGTGACGTGAAGGACAGTATCCCCACCCACCCACCCTGCCACTGCACAGTCACCAAATCTCTATTCTGGGGCATCCTGGCAGTGAGCAAAGCTTCCCAGAATAGAGGATGAAATGCAGAAACTATGCTGGGGAGGTACATGGCCTAATGGGGACATCCCAAGCTTGGGTGTTCTGAGAAGGCTCCACACGTTGACTTGGAATCTGTATGCTTATTCTGGACATCTGGATACATAAAATTGAAAATGAAAAAAATATGTGTGGTTCCAAGTGATTTTTTTGGAATTATTTATTTATTTGAAAAGCAGCATGATAGAGAGAAGGGGTAGAGAGAGGGAGAGCATGAGAGAACTCTTCTACCCATTGGTTTACTCATTAAATGTTTGTAGCAACCAAGAGTAGGCTAGGCCAAAGGCTGGAGCCGGGAATACCCCCTAGTGTCCCACGTGGGTGCAGGGGTCCAAGTACTTGGGCCAAGGCCCACTGCTTCCCCAAGCTCACCAGCAGAGAACTGCATCAGAAGTACAAAACAGCCGGTATTTGAACCAGGCAGGCTGACATAGAATGTGAACATCTCAAACAGCAGCTTAACCTACTGTGACACAACAATCCATCCCGCATACATTCTGATTAGCTGCTAACCACAAAATATCCCTCTAGGCCAATAATAGCAGTGACACAGTGCTATTTTGTCCACCTTTGGCCTAGGAGCTCATTTCCTCTGGAATGCCTGGTTTTGTCTGAGGTTACACCTGGGGTAAGGTGTAGATCCAGGAATAAGATACTATTTTGAAAGATGTAAATTCTGAAGACTTTATTTTCTCCTGTGTTTGTGAACATCTGGACTGTGTTTCTCGTAGAGGTGGCTGGTGGCATTTGCTGGAGAGTCTTGGAGGTCAATGTGGACTGGTAATAAAGTGGAGAAGATGGACGTGTGGTTACTATAAACAGCGCTGTGCTTGTAGAACAAGAAGTACCTTGGCAAGAGTTGCTTCCACTCCAGGATGATGAAACTTGGAAAAACTGCTCCAAATATGAAGACCCTCACCGCCCTCCAAAACCCATGACCGGCAGGTGCCATTCTACCTGTCAGGTGAGATATCTGTCTCCCTCAGCTGAGTTGGGTTGGATTCCTGATCTTGGCTTTAGACTCCAGCTTCCTGCTAACATAGACCTTGGGAGAAACAGTGATGGCTCAACTCATTGGGTTCCTGCTTCCCAAACAGGAGAGCTGGATTGAGTTCCTGGCTCCTCGCTTCAGTGTCAAGCCAGCCCAGCCCCTCCATGGACCCTGGGCTAGTGAGCCAATGGGTGGGAGCACTGTGCCTGTCTCCAGGCACCTCGCAGAAAAATATCCAAATACCCCAAGTCCTGTGTCTTCTGTTTGCCCTGAAGTATTATTAAGTTGCCAAAAACACTTGACCAAGAGGACTACAACCCTGTCTGAATTTTTTCAACCTTTCCGCTCCAAACTATAGCCATTGAGGAACATACCTGTTTGGATATTCTAAGCCGCCCACAATTGCAATGCTGGCACATTAACAGTGTCCTGCCCGATTATGACTCACTCAAACATGAGCAAGAATATTGAAAATAATCTATGTTCCTGTCTGCAAAGATCACTTATTTTTAGGACCACGTGATTTTTTTTTAAGCTGGAAATGAACAAGCTTGAAATTATTTCAAGCTTGATGGGTCAAAGAAAATTGACAACAGCATTAAGCCAAGTATGATTTGAAACCATCTGAACCATATGCTACTGAAGGGTTAAAGCTTAAACAAACTGATCTCACCGGGGTTTAATCCCATCCTTTGATCGCTGGATGGTATATTAATTTTTTTCACAAGTTCAGCTATTTCAATGTAACAAATTGGTTCTATCTACATTGGTCAGCTTGTTCCTCTAATGCGGACAACTTAATGGATTTTTGTTCTAAATAGAGTGTGGTTTGTTTCTGAGTATTCATTTCAGCTTTCGTTACTGTGCAAATTATGCCCTCACTTAAAATTGAACCAAGTTGACCACTAAAAGAAAAAAAGTCTAATATATGACCCAAATTAGCAAATTTTGTCCAGACAGCAAAGTTACACTCATTTTTGTCCCAGCCTTACATACTATTTTACATAACATGTTCTCCATCTAGTGGTTATGAATTCACAGTACAAGGCTATCTCATTGCTGATGTTTTAAATAATAGTTTGCAGGGGGAAAAAGAATTTAAAAATGTTATCATGGTGAAAACTTTAGAAGAATTATTCATTCACTGGAGAGGTAGAGTGCTGAAGAGTGAATGATTGAAACGGAGCGCGGAGAGAGAGTGAGATCTTCCATCTGCTGGTTCACTTCCCAGGTGGCTGTAGTTAAGCATTTCGCAGATGGACCACCAGAAACCAGGAGCCAGGAGCTCCACCCAGATCTCTCAAGTGAGTGACAGGGGACCAAACTGAGCCACCACCTTACGGTTTCCCAGGCACGCTAGCAGGCAGCTGGATTTGAAGTGGATGAGCTTTGACTCGAACCAGGCAACTGCTAGGGATGCAAACATTTCAGAAGATAGCCTAACTTCTGCACCACGACGGGAGAGAAGCGTGAGCCCTAGGCGTGAAGTGTCGGCCGTGCAGGACCCCGAGGCAGGCTCCCCTGGGACGATGGACTCTCCCTCTGCAGAGCCCAAGCAGGAAGCAGAACCTCCCGTGGGGATGTGAGAGACCCTTGTGGAATCTGGGTGCTTGCACGTGCTTCTGATCAACTGCTTGTCTGTGGATTGGATCTGACACTTTCTACGCACAACAGCGTTCTGCTTCTGAGCACTTCATTGGTCTTTGGCCCGCATCGTTACTAATGAAATGTTCTCCATTCTGTCTCCCTAGTTCATCTCTCTTTCTGGTCTACGAACAGACACGCAGTTCTCACTCGAGGAGAAGAGAAAGAAAAGGGATTTGCTTTGTTCGTAGACTAGTGGAGCACTACACACAGCAGGACACATGGTAAGAGAGCAAGAGAAGGGCGACCAGGCCAGGGGAGTGCCACTCAGCGGCCACGAAAGGACACATCTATTGTTCACAGTCACAGAGGTGGAACGGGGCCGTTCTAGTTCCTGGAATGAGTTTAGGACAGAAAAGCAACGAGTGCATCTTACAGTCATGTGTGGGCCTCTTGGCTTTCTTCACGCTTTCTAAGTCAGGATCTCATAGAAGCTGCTGCTTGCTGGAGGTTGGGTGAGGAGAGGTGGGGAATGTCTGGGGCGCTCTTGTACATTGGGTGCTCTAGACAAAGGGGATGCGCGTGAGCCTGACCACACTGGTCCAAGAATGCATCGAGAGGAAGCTGCTTTCAGAGAGAGATGCAGGTTCCAATATTCCACCTGCTACTCAACCACTCTGCTTTGTGGGACCAGCGGCATAAGCGTGCTTGTTGAATTGTGGTTTCCTGCTCTGTAATGTGGAGCTGCTTTTGCAAGCGGTGCAAGGCTGCTAATAGCATGAAGCAAGATTTGCATATAACGTGCTGCCCATAGTGTCCGATGCAGAAGAAAATATTAAAAGAGAACAAGAATTAAACCGGCCTAGGTCTGGGCCCGAGTTTAAAGCCCAGACTTTCCCCTGCGCTTCTGAAAATCCAGTGATCTCCTAGAGGCTCGGTGCTGAAATTTGGACTCTTTTTTTTTTTTTTAAGATGTATTTATTTGTATTGGAAAGTCAGCTATACAGAGAGGAGGAGAGGCAGAGAGGAAGATCTTCCATCTGATGGTTCACTCCCCAAGTGGCCGCAATGGCTGGAGCTGAGCCAATCCGAAGCCAGGAGCCAGGAGCTTCTTCTGGGTCTCCCACACGGGTGCAGGGTCCCAAGGTTTTGGGCCATCCTCACCTGCTTTCCCAGGTCACAAAGCAGGGAGCTGGATGGGAAGTGGTGCCGCTGGGATTAGAACCAGTGACATATGAGATCCTGGCGCGTTCAAGGCGAGGACTTTAGCTGCTATGCTATTGCACCAGACCCTGACACCAGGACTATTGAAACTGAACAAGAAAAGTGGTAAGAGCAGGTGTTGCCAAGAGAGGCTCATGTATCTTCAATGATCGAACCCATAATTTCGCTTTCACAGCTGGGCCAACAGATGAGGATTTGGGGAACTCCAGTGTGTATCACACACAGCCACACGGCTGGGGTTGCCGCTCCTCTCCCACGCACCTGCCGCGCAGCACATCTTTCTCTAGAGCATGTGCAAACCCTCCTTTCCCATAGTCACTGGCCAACTCAGTAAAACAGCTTACCCGAGCGAGTTACAGAGGTGGGCTCTTCAAGATACCAAGTAATGCTGAGGGCTGATGGCCACTGAGGGCAGGAGGGAAGGGACAGGGGCAGGTGTTTGCCAGTTCAGCTGTCAGGCCCTTCTCCGTGCTATCCCACGCCATCCTGCCAGGCAGGCTCCGTGGGTAGTGAATGCCACAATTCAAGCACCCTATACTCTACGCTGCCAGTCGTCATTTCATTGATATCATTGCGGTTCACAGTGCTTAGCACTAATAAAATGAATACTAAAAACTGATGCACGCTGGCCACAGACCTCCTTAGCAATGCTTCACCACCCAGTGGGTTCTTCCCACATAGTTACTTAGTCTGTGGGCCTCACCACTTTGTAGTCAAACTCAGTATACATTTCTCCCATTGAAATAGACATATATATGTATACATGCATACTTATAAAGACATATGTATTTATATATGTCTTTTACAATGGGAGAAATGTATATGAACATTTGATTTCATATATATATTAGACTGTTGGTTTCATATATATAACCAAAGATTATAATATGTAAATGAGGTCATGTATTGTGGGAAGTGCATTGTTTTATTCCAGACCAGATATCCACCGAGTAATCTATTGTTTGTCAGAGAACTCTAAATAATATTCAGCGACTGAAAATTTACTTGGTGCTTCAGGTAAGGACCGCCTTCATATCTGACATTAAAAACATTTCCCTAAGTTCACTACTTTTACTGAATGGAACTTCTAACTTTTTGAAAAATATTAATATCGCACTTTCTGCATGTAGCTAAATACTTCGCACGTTTGTGAGTTTATTTTTTTCTTAATGAGTCTAATAAATCAGAGACTCTGAAAATAAATAGCAAGTGAGGACATAGAGAATTGCAGGGACCTGTTGCTGTGATGTATAAATTTATAGAAGCCAATTCTGCCACCCAGTGGTGTCAGGTGAGAACTGCAATTCAGAAAATTTTGAAAGTTCCTGTTTATAACGGTTCCTAATTTTAACTGAAATAATCTAAAGCCATTTAACTGCGAATAATTTTGACAAGTGTTCAAGAAACAATCCATATGGGAAGTATATTGTAACCAAATAGAGAAATTAAACATCCATGTTCACAGAAAACTCAAAAAGATGACATTTAACTATGAAACACTGGATAATTGAACATAAGATTTTTAGTAAGATAACAGATAATTTTAAGTATCAGAAGTGGTCTGAGAGCTCTGAAACCTCACAGGAGAAATTCATTCCAGAACATCAAAACACTGAAAATCTGGACCTCATGACAACGTGAGCGCTCTGCTTGTGCCACAGGGCACATGCCGTCCCCTTGAACAGGAAGACAAGCATCACCATTAGCAGGATGGTTGGCACAATGCAAGCGTCGGAAACGATGTGAAGGAGCTAGGCCACCGCCTCAACTCCTGCCATTCTGGATCCAAGTCGCCAAAGCCTCACCAGCCTCACTGTGCAGCCAGCACGCGCCCTGACACCTGCTTGCTTGGATGTTGGCTTTAAAATAATGTCCCTGTACATTCCCACAACAGCTGGGGGCAGGCATTCACAGGTGTTCATCACAGTTTTATTCTTGATACCCAAAGCCCGGAAACGTTTCAGCTGGGATGCAGGGACACTGCTGTGAGAGAGATCAATAATACGACTTAGAAATAGAAGGGAAAGAACTGTGCCCACCTGCAACAGTTCAAATACGTGTTTAAAGAGTTATGTTGAGTGGGAAAGAAAACTTCTGAAAATGAGTATGTGCGTGCTTCCATTTATGCAACATTTTCAAAGGACCACATTCAAGAAGAGACATATAGGGTAACCACCAGCTCTGGAAGGGAGACAGAAGCCATCCTTGTGTGGACGGAGCTATTCTGTACCCTGATGAAGGGTGTGCCACTGGGTGCATGCATGAAAAGGGCAAGACCAACTCAGGCAGCCGTGGGTAGTGGGTAGACAGTGTCCACGTGAAAAGGCTGGATTTGGCACCGAACTCGAGTTCTGCAAGATGTGACTGTATGGGAAGCCCTGTTATGTGCACAGCAATTTAATTTGGTTTCTCTTTGCCTGTGAACCTAAAACGTCGGATTTTAAAAACAGAGGCAATTCTGCCACCTAGTGTTCAGGAACTAGAACTACACTTTTACAAGAACAGTTACTCTATTTTAGGGCAAATCAAATCACCTAATGTTTATTTGTTAGTCATTTTGATCGCATAAAAGCTGAATTTCCAAATGCGCTGTATGTAAAACAGCGTGCACTTCTTGCGTTGCACAGTGTCTTTTGCTTTGCACAGATAACACTTGAGAAGTGGGAATCTCATACCCTGTTTAAGACACCCAGGAGGACAGTGCACCCCGTGTCTGAGTGTCTGGATTCAGGTCCCGAAGGCACCCCCAAACCCAGTTACTGCCGATGCCCACGCTAGGAGGCTGCAATCATCGCTCACGTGGTAGAGTTCCTGCCCACCCATGGGGGAACCTCGTCTGAGTTCTTGTAGCCAATTGGAAATGAACTAAGATCTCTCTATGCTGCTATAGCTCTGCCTCTTAAATCAAATAAGATTAATTTCAATTTGTTTAAACTGAGTTAAAAACAAGGAAGAGAAGTCTATTTGGTAAAGCATTAAGCGTGGAAAGTTTGTCAATATCTAGATTCATAAAAGGACACAAGCTCATTTCCAGACTATTGGCATATATGATTACCAAATAAGTAAGTCACAAAATTACCCTTTCCTTTCTTTTTGTATATAATTAATATCTGGCAAAACTAGAAATTGACTTGTTTTTAACAAATGATGAAAATACAAGGTATTTTTCTTACTTTTGAAACGTCTTATCACCACCGTGAATGTATTGCACCGAAGTTTTCTTTTTATCATTTGTTTACTTATTTGGAGGGAAACAGATGGAAAGATAGAGAAATTCAGCCCACATTCTCATTTTGCAAACACCTTCAAGTGGCAAGGCTGCCCAGGCTGAAGGGAGAAGCCAAGATGACAGTCCATGTTTCCTGTGTGGGTCACAGGGACCCGGCCACGAGAGCCCTCACCCGCTGCCTCCCGAATGCCCCCTGGAAGAAAGCCGGACTGGCAGGGGAATCGGGACTTGAACCTTGGCACTCTGATAGGGCGTGCAGTGGCCCAGTCAGCATCGTAACCACCCAGCCAAGCAGGGGCTCACACCCAACTGCATGTTGCAGCGGATTCATTGGAGGTATACGGTGTCATTGCTGCTGTTTAGCCCCTGGTACATACAGGCCTGTTTTCAAGGAAATGGGGAGAACTCGGGGCTGAGAACATGTACATGTTTCCCAAGGTTCCTTCCAGCCTTTCCTGAGGGCAACTAACATGGAAGGAACTGTGGATATTTGAGCTTTGGTACCAGAGTCATTACGGAACACTGGAATATGTTTTGAATTTGTATGTGGATACAGTGGCTGCTATGAAAAGTGACAGACACCTTTCCGTTTACGGAAAACCACCTTTGGGGGGTACACAGTGACAGGTGTCTGGGGGTTGCTTGCTGTGGGAAACCTGCTGCTCTCAGGAGGGCCCGGAATGAGCTGCGAGCGGCAGCCTCCACAAGGGGCCGTTCTCACGGTCTTGCTATTCTTACGGTCAGGTCCGAGGCCCATGGCCAAGTCACTTCAAGCTGAGCCTGCTTGAGGTCCACTTTCATGCTGTGTGCCTGAGTGTAGTGTTCTGATGTTCTCAGCTGCCTGGGATGTGTGGTCTTTCTATGCGCCGATGTTTTCTAAGCCCCGCTCAGTCCTTTCTAAACAAAGGGCAAGCTAAGAAGTCATTCCACACACCCGTGCATCGGGGATCTCAGTGCCTTAACAGCTGTGATCTTTGGAATGTGGTACCCGCCTTCGTAGACGGAACAGCTCCCAGGGCTCCCTGTCCAAGCGAGTGTCCTACAGTCTCCCTGACTGCCGCGCATCAGACAGCCAGGCGCCAAGTTCTGTCCACCTGAGGCTCACAGAAACTAGACACAACGCTCCAACAACAGCAGCAGCAAGCCAGGCAGGGCAACTGCCGTGCGCCATACACTTACCCAAACGCTGCACTCCAAGGCCGTTCGTGCACATTTTAAAATGTTGAGATGCAATATCAAAAATGACAATATATTAGTGATACACCTGAATATGTTTATTGATAACTCTTGATCATTCTCGATTTTTACAGCACTTACCGTATTCAACTCAAATTTATGTAAAGGTCAAATTTATCAAAAGGGCATGGGTTTTATAGGGATAAATTGTAACACATTTATTATTATTTAATTTCTCTGTAGAAGAAGAAGAAATAGCAAGAGAAGTCTAGACTGGCATTTTCTCTGTTTAACTGATATCTAAAAGTGAACATACTTGTGGGATATAAGGTGATGCTTTGTAGATGAATACACTGTTATAATTCAAGGCAAACATCCATCACATAACACATTTATTATGTCTTCTCAGCGAAACTAGTCATGTGCTTTCTTCAAGTTTGTGGGTTTTTTTTTTTTAGAAAGTTTACACTGTACTAATAGTATCTATACTAACTTTACTGTGGAAAAGAACTCAGAACTGGGCCTGGAACAGTAGCCTAGTGGCTGAAGTCCTTGCCTTGCATGCGCCAGGATTCCACGTGGGTACCAGTTCATATCCTAGCTGCTCCACTTCTTTTCCAGTTCCCTGCTGTGGCCTGGGAAAGCAGCAAAGGACAGCCCAAAGCCTTGGGACCCTGCACCCACGTGGGAGACCTGGAAGAGGCTCTCTGTCTCTGCTTCTTTCTGTAAATCTGACTTTCCAATAAAAATAAATGAATCTTTTTTTTTTTTTTAAAAAAAAAAAAAGGAACTCAGAACTGTCCGTCTCCTATTGCTGAGCACCTATTACTCACGCGTGTTTCCTGCACTCTTCCTAGCCTGCAGAAGTCCCTAGCCTGCAGGAGCCCCTAGCCTGCAGAAGTCCCTAGCCTGCAGGAGCCCCTAGCCTGCAGAAGTCCCTAGCCTGCAGAAGTCCCTAGCCTGCAGGAGCCCCTATCCTGCAGGAGCCCCTATCCTGCAGAAGTCCCTAGCCTGCAGGAGCCCCTAGCCTACAGAAGCCCCTAGCCTGCTATGAGCTTGTACTAGATCAGCTTTTTCAAACTTCTCATGGGCGATCAGACAGTAACTTAACTTTCTGTGCCTGACTTATTTGATGTAATGGTTTCCGATTTCATACATGTTGTTGCAAATGATGGGATTTCATCCTCTTCTGACCGACTAGCATCCATTGTGTTTATGCACAATGTATTTGTATCCACTCAGCGTCTGACAGTCACTTCGGTTGTATCTGTGTTTTGGCTGTTGCGGCTGGGGGCTGTAACACACGGAAGGGCGTGCAGCTCACTGGCAGATTCATGTCGCTTGCTTTGGATATATACTCAGTAGTGGAATTTCTGGCTCACCCAGCCTCCTGATTGGACACAGGTGTCCTGAGAGGCATCTTGATTTTAAATTTTTGGAGGAAATGACCGCACCAGTTTCCACCCGCAGTGTGCAGGCTCTTCCTTTTCTGCAATCCTCTCCGGCACTGTTGTCTTCTTGGATAAATAAATGATGTAAGCGGTGATATCTCACTGCACTTTTGATTTACATTGTGTGTTCTTCTTTTCTGTTCCCCTCATGATGCCGTCCGTTACTCCATATGTACAAGAATACATCACTGACATTATGGACAGGCAAAAAGTGCCACGGCAGGTAAATCCAAAATTGTAATGAGTTTGTAAAATCCAAACGAGGTAAGACAGAGAAACGGGATAAAATGTGGCACAACATGTAAGGGCAGCTGGGTGAGGTTCTGTGAGAGCCTGAGCAGGAAAACAACAGAGTAGTTGCAGAAGAGGGTCATGCGCCACCAGGAGGTGCTGGCAGAGAACTGCAACGGGACCTGGTGAGCCAGGACCCGCCTTCGAACCGCGTCTGGGAAGCAGTGAGCATGTGCTGTGTGACCACAGTGGATGGGACCCTCCTGGAGGCCAGCTGATAACCGAAAGCCGCCAGGGCTGACCTCAGCTGTCCCCTACCAAGGAGGACTGGGGATGGAGCTGCACCAGGCACCTGGAGGATACAGCCATAATTCTCTTCAAGTATTCAGCAAGTATTCAGCATTTAGAATTATTACAGGAAATGTTGTTTCACTTTTTGCAAAGTGAACAATGTTGATGTCTTTCATATGTATATAGTTTTTAGAGCACAATGATACTTTCTGCCATGTTCTCTCTCCTCTCCCACCCGCTCCTCCTTCTTTTCTTATTCGTCTTGATATTTTCACAATAATGCATTGTTAATGATCTTTTTTAAAGACTTATTTTACTTTTGTTGGAAAGTCAGATATATAGAAAGTAGGAGAAGCAGACAGAAAGATCTGTTCGTTGATTCACTCCCCGAGCAGCCATAACTGCCAGAGCTGAACTGATCCGAAGCCAGGAGCCAGGAACTTCTTTTGGGTCTCCTAAGCAGGTGCAGAGTCCCAAGGCTTTTGGCCATCCTCAACTGCTTTCCTGGATCACAAGCAGGGAGCTGCATGAGAAAAGGGGCTGCCAGGATTAGAACTGGCACCAATATGGGATCTCGGCATATGCAAGATGAGGACTTTAGTCCCTAGGCTACTGTTCCGGGCCCTTCAACTATCTTTATACTCATGAGTTTAATCATCTACTAACATGAGAAGAAAATTTCTTACAGCAGGACATGGGTTACCCAGGAGTCAAACCAGTTGCGTAACAAGACAAACTTTGGCAACACGCTCACAGCTGGATGAACCACTCCGAAAGATGAGAGGGGGCACGTTCATGGACATGAACAGAGCAGAGTAAATATTACTTGCCAAAGAACAAAGTCAGGCTCACATGAGACTTGTCTCTGTCGCATTAAAAAGTAGAGCAATACTGATTTTTAAAAAAAAAAAGTGTGAGAGAAAATAATTCTTTTTCTGTATTCAGTCAAGCTAAAAGTTAGTTGTGGGAAGAAAGGTATTCAGTAGTAACCGTAATTCTTACGTGTCTCCCACACCCTTTGCAGAATAGTTTCTTAGGGGTTTCTAGTCCTTTCCATCAAAATCAGTTATACACATTTTTTTTTCAAAGAGCTGATGAGGGGCCCCTGCTTTCATCTTGTGTGCTGGTATAGTGCGTTGAGAAAACAGAATCAGTCACGTGGAAACGCCTTCTTGTCCTGGAACACAGGCTTGCCATTTGCTACATGTGTAGCTCTGGTCTCAAATCAAACAACATTCCTGATCTCTCAAAGGCTGCCAGCGCTCTCCTGACACCCTCTCTCCTATTTCTCTTTTTGCCCCAGTCTTCCTTTCCTTCCTTTCTCCTTGATGGCCCCTCTGAACGCTCTGGGAGCCTCCCGACCCCAGAGCAGAGCCCTTCTTTCCGGGCTCTGTTCCTAGACCAGACTGTCTGAAGTCGGCCTCGGTCCAGCTCAGCGCCTGAACTCTACTGCTCCCACAGGGAAGCCCTGTCTCAGCTACCCAGAAATCGCCCTGTTTCTTTTGCCCATTTCCTAGAAGAATCCAGATCTTTTAAGGAGGGTGCCCCTTTGCTTCAGGGCCTTCTCTGCTTTTCTTCTTGGTCTCTCTCTCTCTAAGCATCATGCTACCCATGACTTAGCCCTGGTTTCCCTTCGCTTCACACTATAAGCCCATGCTGTTTGCCAGGTGGCACCTGCTGTCCCCATAGCTTCCCAAACAATGGAACCACCTGATTGAACTCCTCACACAGCAAGCTAAATAGCCTCTTCTTCCTTTATTAGTAACTGACCTCAGATTTTTAAAAAAACTGTCACACGGCACTGGCTGGTGGGTTAGCTGCAAACTAAACTATCTTATAAATGTCTAAAAAAAAAGAGAGAGAAAAGAAAAAATCATGCTTGCTTTCTTGCCTCAGAGCAGTTAGTGCTATGAAGCTGGTACTATTCCCCTCTGGGATGCAAGCCTGGCGAGGGTGAAGGAGACAAAGATCTCATTTCTGTCACCCACCACCAAATCTCAAGGGCAAACAGCAGTGTTTGGTGAGGACAAGCTTGCAATCATGACTGAACGTGTCGGTAAATTACTAAGATGCCCCAACACCTGTAAACGTGCGTGTTTGACCAGGTGGCTATGACGTTGGCCACAATGCACACCTTCCATGTTCTTCCCACTGATTGGAACTCCAAGTATTTGTTCTGCATTCAACAAAGATAGTGGCAAATGAACAAGCAAGAAAAGGCAATTTTAGCAGAGTTGATTGGAAAATGTAAAGGGATTGATATTCCTACAGCTGACAAACTAGGTGGGCATCTCAGAAAAGGACTGCACACCCAACCTGCATTTAGACTGGGCTTTCATGGTCATTAGCCGGAGTCCCCACTCCTTTGCCCCCCCCCCCACTTCTGGGAAAATCTGGGTGGGAGGAGTTTCAGAAGTGGAATTCCTGTAACAACCCCCCCTGGACATTACTGATCAACCAAGTTGTCACCTATTGGAGAAGCTAATGACTTCTTTAGCCCACTGACTTCGACCTGGCCAGACCAGGTGTATGACATGGTTCATTCAGTGAATTCCTTGTGGAGAGGAGAGGAGAGGAGAGGGGAGGGGAGGGGAGGGGAGGGGAGGAGAGGAGAGCAGACGGGAGGAGGAGGGAGGGGAAGGGAGGAAGTGAGGAGGGATACTTTTTACCTAGGCAGTCTACAGTGTACCACATTCATTAACTTTATATAACAGAAGAGGATTAGTATCTATAACTCTTGCCTATAGTCTACTGAACTATGGCATTTCAACTTTTTATTCGTTTAAATCTTTATTGAGCGGTACATTAAACCTTTGTAATGAAAACTTCAAACGCTATCTCACAAATTTAAATTTCAAAAAGATGTCATCTACCATGGGAAACTAAAATAAGCGAAGAGAGAGGAGAAAGTGCCTGTGTGGTGGTGTCAAATTCATGATTAATTCGGTCTACTTTTTATGTTTCAAAGCAAAAAGTCCATCAAATAATCTTCCTTCAAAGCAGTCCCTGAGATTGCATTTCCTCCTCCACCAGGGGTCAGCAGAGGGCTCCATAACTTTCTACTCATGAAAACAAAATAACAGCTTGAAGTCCCGCCTCAAAAACAGCCTAGTATTTGAATCCACAGAGGCTCCCCGCACCTCCCCCTTTTTCCATTCTTTTCTAGATACGTGTTGATGCTGTAGAGTCGCCGTTAATTAGTGCACGGCGCATAGGACCCGAGGATGGCTGCAAAGGAATTGCCTAGGTAAAGGGAAACACGAGGGATGAGAAAGCGAATTCATAGCTCGGTGCTGGTGAACAGATTTCCATCCTGTGCGAGCTAAGGTTAGGTATCTCAGGATCTCACCTTTCTGAAAAGGCCGTGGCATTACCATCCGCATTTCTCCTGGCTGCATCTCCTTGTCCCCCCAAAAAGCAAGCCAGGGTGTGGGGCACCCTCAGCGCACTGCCTCACTCCAAGGAAGCAGTGGTTGCCCTCTGTTGGGAGGGATTCCAAGATGTCTCTGCCTCTCGCGCTCCAGCCTGGGAGCAGCTGTTTAACTTACTGGACCCTCCGGATGCTGCCCTCTCTTCTCTGTGCAGCTTTCGGTGGCTCCGCCACAAGGGAGCAAACCTAGGGCGTGTGCGCCCTCGGCTTGCCCGAGCCTGCTGATCACAAAGCTTGCTGGAGGGCAGGGGAGTCGCCAGGCAGCGTGAGCTCCCTCAGACCTCACCAGGAACAGCGGATCGCTGACAGCCATGTGCCAGCCCTCGAGTGACGCACCGTCAGCGACCTGCTGCAGCCCCCTCTCCTTGGACAGAAGCACAAAGCTAGGGCTTCCTACACGGTGCCATAGACAAAACAAAACGGCCTTGGTTCTTGCTTCACAAGAGGAATTTCCACGTGGGCAATCGGCAAGCAAAGCAAGATTTATGAGGAATGGAAACTTCCTGTTGCCGCAGCCAGGACGGGAGCTGAAACTCAGGTGGAAGCCGGGTCGTGGAGACACGAGTCTGGGAGGAAAATGAAGAGCATCTTGACAACCGATTGGAGGATGGGGACAAAACTCAAAGGGCCTGAATCTTGTCTAGTAGATCTTCAACTGTCGGTTCACCCCCAGGTGGCCACAACAACCAAGGTTGAACCAGGAACCAGGAACTTTTTTTGAGTTCTCCCCCATGAGTGGGAGCTCGGTGTTTGCTTCTTTCCCAAGGCCTCTATCAGGGCACTGAATCAGGAGTAGCTGAGACGCAAACCACTCCCCACGTGGAATACCAGAGTTACAGGAGGAGGTGTTACTTGCTATACCACCGTGCCAGTTCCTAAAAGAAGTGTAACTTTCAGTTTCGCTTTCCCAGCCTTGAAGGATCACACTACATAGACATTGTCCAGGTGATAATAACGAAAGCATTCATCATTAAAAACGATGTCTTCACTCTAAACGCTGCTGTCCTTTCCGCATGTCACCTCTGTGCCCTGCGCATGACAACGCGACGGGGTCATCTGTTGTTTGCAGGCCTACCCACTCAGGGCAGCTGGATGTCAACCAGCAGGTGCTTTCAGCTCCTATATGTGCACAGTGCCCTGGGACCGCAGACGATGGAGGAAAGCCGCCTCCCACGCCAGCGCAAGGCTGCTGGGTTCTAATGTTTCCACCCCTGCCCCTCACTTCCCTGGTTAAGATAAACAGTGTTCCATAAATCCCTCTGAACATGCGATGGTACACACTAGTGTCTGTGTGGCTAGAACACTTCGATCTTGTCTTCATTGAATTTTCTTTTTTAATTTGAAAATCCCTTTGACGTGGTTGAAGGGGCTACGATTTTTTTCTCTGCAGTATGTTTTGAGATTCGTCACTCCAAGTTTTCATGTGTAAATGGACATCCATTAAAGGCAAAATCAATGCAAACATTTCAGAAAACCTTGGCACCATGTATTATGTGTACTGAATGATCTTTCGATGTTCCCATGATGGACTTTTTAAAAGATTCATTATCTCTATTGGAAAGCCAGATTAACAGAGAGAAGGAGAGATAAAGATCATCCGTCTGCTGATTCACTCCCCAAGTGGCCGCAACACCTGGAGCCTGGAGCCAGGAGCCAGAAGCCTCTTCCATGTGTCTCCCATGCAGGTGCAGGGTCCCAAGGCTGTGGGCCATCTTCAAATGTTTTCCCAGGCCACGAGCAGGGAGCTGGATAGGAAGTGGAGCAGCCAGGACATGAAACAGAGTCCATATGCATGCATGGTGAAGACTACCCACTGGGCTACTGTACTGGGCCTAATTGACTTTTTAAGGCAAAGCCATTTTAGTACTAACTAACATTGTCTAAAGCATGATTGAAATGTAATATGAATAATTGTGGGAGATTTACACATTAGAGTAAGAACCTTTAATCCCCATTCTCCTTACTCACTTTCTCTCTTGTCCTCTGTCGACAAGTGATTTCACAGTTTCTTCTGTCTGTTGAAGCTTATTTCTGACATTGACAGGTTAAAATGAAGAAAATAAGTAAAATAAGTGTTAATTGTGAACTAATCACATGATTCCTTCTTGAATCTTTAGTTTCTAAAAGTCTTATATTTTCTCTCATAATTTGCTATCAAGATCCAATTGACATTTGTACCCATCTTAGACTGAGCACCATGTATATCTTTTGAATACAGAGCTGAATTCAAAGCCAACCATTGAGAATCAAGACGGGACCCAGGCCTCCAGCCTCGTGGTACTCAGAAGTTGTCCATCTGATTCTCCCCACATTGCAATTTAATCACGTAAAAAGTATAAGTGAGGTATCTTTCTGTTCGTGTTTGACCTGAGTGATATGTGTGCGTGATACTGTTCAGTCAATGCGTGGATGCGGTGTCGGTCCTTGGTGAGATGTGTGATGTTTCTTAGGGAGAGTGGCGGTGTGTGGAAGGTGGCGCTGCTCGGGAGCAGGTGGCGGTGTGTGGATGGAGTATCAGGAGGGATGCCATCTTCTGGAAGCCTGTCTCAGAAGCCCAGCATTCCTCGGAGAGCTTCATTCACTGCGTATGCTTCGGGAAAACACAATCGCCTGCTCTGTGAAGCTGGGCATTCCCCTCCCTTCTGCACACCTCACTGCCTAGTTGAAGTAGAATTAGCTGGAGAAAAGATTATGAAGGTACTTGAGGGAATAGGTTGCTGTTTCACATTCAAAAGGGACTGTGCAAAGACCCCCTAAGGCTCCAAGGAAAAGCCAGGGTTATTTTCTTCTGGCACCTAATTGCTTCTTTGAGTAGCAAACTTAACATTTATTTTTTTTTTTCTAAGATTGAGGTAGCTATTAAGTAGAGAGTGTATGAGGATTTTAAAAAAATAATCAATGTAATTGGTAAGAGGATACAATTAGATGCCTCCATTTAGCAAATAATTATACAGAAAAATTAATCTTGATTATGTTCCTAGAGGTCTCCCAGGAGCTAGATAGCTGGGAGAATATTATAAATGTACAGTCACAGAGGAGCAAATGTAAATTTAACTAAATGTTCATTTGATTCACACATAAAAAAAGTGAGACTGGGAGCCAGATTTGTGAATGTGGTGATGAAGAAAGTTGGCTTTTCACATCATGAATGCAATTAATGCATAACTATTCAAAGTAGTGTAGATGAGGCATCTTGAACACTTTCACACAGAATGCCTACTATTAAAAATATGCATTTTTAAACTGCACAAAAACTAATACATCTTTTAGTTTCATTTTCCACATTTTTTGCAGTATTGTCATAAAGGATGACTTATCCATAAAACACCATGTATTAATGTGGACTTAGGGCTCATTTATTGTGTCAATTAATCAATGTGTGATTTTTCATGATATGTGATGATGGAATCCTTGGGAAAACAGAGATGTGACTCTTACACATTTCACTATGTCATCGATAAGTAAGACACATGCACACTGAGGAAGATTGTGCAAAATACTGAAGCCAGGGATGACACTGCCTGATCAGAACAAGGGGACGCGATCGCATCACCTGGGCACTGCTGCTGGTCTTCCCTGAGTTGAAAGAGAACGGTCCACCCTGACTCTGGTCTGGGCAGTCTATGAGCAGGGTATTGACTTAGACAAAGCAAGTGAGGAAACACAACCTCCCTCCAATCCTGCTGCCAACCTGCTTAGCTCGCTGCAGCTGTGTACCAAGAATCTTCTGTTGGGCAGGTACTTGGCTCTCGGAAGGAGGTAGCTCACCCTGTGGACAGGGATGGAGAGAGAGGCTGGTGAGAGGATGGTGTGCACCCTATAACCGAGAGAGGTCTTCCCCCACCCCATGACTATGGGAATCCTGGGAATGTGCAGCTGCTACATACGAAAGTAAAGAGTGTGTTGTCTCTGGGCCTCTGGACCATCAGCCAGTCCACTCCAGAAGCTCAAAACTCTGAGTGCTGGGAATGGACCTTGCTAAGGATCATCGCTCATGTGACAGAATGCAGAGATTTTTTTTTTAAGATTATTATCATTATTATTGGAAAGCCGGATATACAGAGAGGAGGAGAGACAGAAAGGAGGATCCTCCATCCGATGTTTCACTCCCCAAGTGAGCCACAACGGCCGGTGCTGCGCCAATCCGAGGCCGGGAACCAGGAACCTCTTCCAGGTCTCCCACGTGGGTGCAGGGTCCCAAAGCTTTTTTATTATTATTGCTGAAATGTTAGAAACCCAATTGTCTTAAGCTTGATTGCCAGAGTTCCCTGGCCCCACTACTTACATGCCTCTGAACATCTCCTGTAAACTGCAGACAGTCTGCTAAGCTGTAGCGGCATATTCCAAGAACTGAGACTCCAGAATGGCGTCAAAAATTGGTGAGATGAAAAGTTGGTTTTTTCGCAAAAACAGAATTGTAAACTATTTTCACAACTGACCCAGAAAAGGGAGATTACCCAAATGAATAAAATCATAGCTGAAAAGACATTGAAATTGCTATTCCAGAAATAAAAAGAACAATCAGAAATTATTGCAGAAAGTTATATGCCAAAAATTAGTATATCTGGAAGAAAGAAAGACGAAAATTTTAGATAAGTATCCCTGATGAATATAGGTGCAAAAATCCTCAACATAATGCTAGCAAATTAACAATACACCAAAATTATCATCCATCCAGACCAAATGAAACTTACTGCAGGGATGAAGTTTTACCTCAGTACATACAAATCAATTAACAAATTGAACAATAAAAACTGTAAGTTTATCTCAATAGACATGGAGAAAGCATTTGATAAATTACAACACAATTTAACTATTAACATTGTTAAGCAAATTGTGTATAGAAGCAAGCGTAGCAACACAACCAGGAAATATATGACAAACCCATAACCAGCATTGTAATTATCAAAAAAGTTGGAAGCATTTCCGCTATGTTCCAGAAACAGATAAGGGTGCCCATTTTCATCACTACTTTTCTGCATAGTTCTGGAAGTTTTTTCAGAGTCATTAAGCAAGAAAGATAAACCAATGAGACAAAAAAAAAAATCGAAAGGAGAAAGCCAAAATATCTCTGTAGATGGCATGATTCCATACCAGAGGAGCCAAAAAAAAAAAAAAAAAGCTCTGCTAAGAAGCTACTGGAAGTCCCTGTGGGAGACTGTCCCTGATCTCTGCCTGCTTAGCCTATGTGGGAGCTGTCCCTGGGGGAACACCGTGTCCCTGGGGAAGCCCCTGACAGTGGTTTCGGCTAACTGAGACCTCAACCTGGCCTGTTCCCTGAGCATTCAGTGAGAGTGGTGGACTGCACCCAAGTCTCTCTTCTCTGTCCTTGGACAGGCTGTGTTGGGACTTCCTTGATACACAACTCTGAGAAGTCAAATGCGACCCAGTCACAGGTGGTGAATGTGACCTGAGGTATAGCTTCCAACCTATGTGCCGGACCTTCCTGTGACCTGGAGGCACAGCTTCCAGCTGTGCATGCAAAATGTGACTGGAGACTTGATTGGAGGATCCAGAGAGAAAGACGTGTCTTCCAGCCAGTTACAGTGTCATTGCTGGGTAGGAGGACTGCTGGAGAATACCCTTCTGCCTTCCCCTTTCCTAGTCTATGTAAGCTGTGCTCACTTTACAATAAACAGACATGCTCCGTCAGACTGTCCCCAGTGGCTCTTGTGGCCGAAGAACACCATCGCCCCACCCCCTCAGGGATTCATTTGGAGGGACCCCAAAGAAATTTAGCATGGAGCGATCCCAGACTTGACTTATGTTTACTTGTCAGCATGGGGCTCAACTCAATCTGTCATCCACATCAGACTATGTACATACAGGTAGTGGCAATTGCTGGTTCAGTTCTGTCTCCAGGCCCATCTTTTATGTAAACCAATGGGTGATGCAGCCCAGCTGAACCCAGCCCACCACACACTCAGCCCTCACGTATACCAGTGGAAATGGCATCCTAGTTGCAGTGACCCCCTATAATTCCCACCAGGCCTGCCCCCAGCCCTGACTCTTGTATTTCCCAGTATATGCAGTAGACTGGTCTAGTCTGTCCTACATCCCATTCAGCTCTGAGACATGTCAGTGGATATTGAAACCTAGCTCAGTCGAAATGACCCCACTCTCCAGCCCACGCTCATGCTGGTGGGTGCCACCACCTGTTTAGTCAGGCCAACCCTCAGATCTGGTTCTAATGTTCATCAGTGGGAGTTACAGACCATCAGAGAGGTTCCTACCATTTCTCTACTGGACTCACTCACAGTCCTAGATCTTGCACTTTCCAGGTGGTTCTGCAATCTAACTTGGCAGGATTTGCTCCCAGTCCCAGCACTGGCCAGGCAATGCTGCAGCAAAGCCCAATCAGCCTGCACTTACTCTGGCTCAGGCACACACCAATGGATATAGTCACTTAGCCCAGCCTGGCTCTCCCCCAGCCTAGTTCACACACAGGCCAACATGTGTTGTGGCCCTTCTCAGACTGTTCTGTGCCCAATTCCAGGTCTTACACTCACCAGTTGTGGCAGTGGCCCAGCATGGCAGCCCCCTGCAATCCCCCTATCACAATTGTACCCCCCAGGTTTCCTGTGTACTGGCAGGTGCTGTGGCCATTTGGCATGGCCTGCCTCACCTAGGCATCTGCCAGTGGGTACTGTAGCCTGGTCCAGCCCAGTCTGCCCCAAATCCCAGCCTTAATGTGACTTGGTTGGTGTTGTGGTCCTAGCAGCCTGTCCTGCACACCATCCTGGTTCTCAAATCTGCCAGTAGGTGTTATGAACTGGCCCAGCCTGGCTCTCACAGACCTAAGCCACATATCTGCTGGCAGGTACCATAACCTGGCTTGGGCTGGACTGTTCCCAGCCTTGGTTCTTGTGCTCACCTGCAGGGATTGCATCTTGACAAAGAAGTTCCCCAAGCTCTTCTGCCATGTCTTTTCTTCATGGAAGATCTTACTCACACAAGTGGGTCTTAGTCCACTTCCTGTCCTGGAAGGAAAAGTGGCCGTGCTCAACCAGCCCACACCCATTCCGGTTATTACTGTTGGGTGTTACAGCCCAGCCACACCTGGTCTATACCCAGACATGTTCTTATGTGGTTCAGCAGAGCAGAGATCTAACCCATCTCATCCTATACCCACCCTGGTTCTCATGAGCATCAGTGGGTATAGGAGTCAAACCCAGTCTTGCACACTTCAAACCTGTCCACATCCATGCCGAGGGACGTTGCAGCCCTGTCCAGCCCAGATCATCACTCCAATTCTTACTCTCATGCTCACTAGTGAGAATCACTCCCTAGCCGGGGTTTCCCTACCTCCTCAACCAGGCCTGTTCCCAGGCACAGATCTTGTGCATGCCAGCAGTTGTTCCGACCTAGTCCACCAAAACGCATTATAGGATCCAGACATCCCACTCTCAGAAATTTATCTAATGAAACTGAAATCAGCATATGAAAGAGTTACTTATGCCATCATGTTTATAGCAACTCAATTCACAATAGCTCAGATATAGAATAAACCCAGATATCCATTAATTAATGACTAGATTAAAAAAAGTGTGGTATATACACACAACATACCACTATTCAGCCATAAAGAAAAAAGGAATTTGTCATTTGCAACAAAATGGGTACAGCTAGAGACTAGCATGATACGCTGATGCCTTGTGACTGTTGTTTATGACCCTCTCTGCTGAACTTTCTAATTGGTGCATAGGAAAGCTTCTTGGCTCCAACTATTAATCAAAGGTATTTGTTCTAACACTCAACGAAGCATACAGTCTCTGTTCTCGAACCCTATTGTGTCTACACACCCTGCTTTCATATGTGTGAACTGCTCAACTTTGAGTCAGTGTTGTGGCCTTAACAGAGAGAGAAAGAGGAGAGAGACAGCTCTTCTGCTTGTTGGCTTGCTCCCCAAATGGCCACACTGGCCTGAGAGAGGCTGCTTGAATGCCAGGAATCAACAATTTCATCTAGATCTCTCTCTCTCTCTTTTTTTTTTTTAGATTTATTCATTTTTATTACAGTCAGATATACAGAGAGGAGGAGAGACAGAGAGGAAGATCTTCCGTCCGATGATTCACTCCCCAAGTGAGCCGCAACGGGCCGGTGCGCAGGGATCCGATGCCGGGAACCTGGAACCTCTTCCGGGTCTCCCACGCGGGTGCAGTGTCCCAAAGCTTTGGGCCGTCCTCGACTGCTTTCCCAGGCCACAAGCAGGGAACTGGATGGGAAGTGGAGCTGCAGGGATTAGAACCGGCGCCCATATGGGATCCCGGGGCTTTCAAGGCGAGGACTTTAGCTGCTAGGCCACGCCGCCAGGCCCTAGATCTCTCATACCTGTGAATGGGGCTCAAGCATCAGGGCCACCTGCTGCTGCTTTTCTCTGACGCACAAACAGGAAGTGGGATCAGAGTAGAGTGACTTGATGGCCTGAATCAGTGCTCTTGTGGGATGCTGGCATCGCGGGCATCACTGGAACCAGATGCATCACATCAGCCCCAGCTTTGAGTTGTGCTTCCATTTCTCATGCCAAAAGATCCTAGGCTGGCTTTGTTAGCATTCTGTGTAAGCAGTCTACAACAATACCCTGTGTCATCAACCTTTGTTTAGAATGATAGAAATTGAGCTGACTATAAGGTAGGAAAGGATACTAGAATTTCCCACAAAAATGATCTCCTTGATGCCATCAAGCAGTGGTTTAAAAACAATGTTGCAGCCGAATATGTCCATTGAATATGTCCATTGTTTTAAAACAATCAATCTGTTTGGATATTAGAAAAGCAAAGAAAAGCTTTAATCAAATGGAACTTTCTCCAAGCACTAAGCAAGACTTACAACCAGAAAACAGAGACAGAAAGAGGTTTGAATCATCTCTGTGAAGAGCCTCCCTCGCCGTACGGGTGTTGGCCTGGGTATCAGGACATCAGATGAAGAAAGATCGCAGTAAAACAGGTTTATCCCAAGACCAGGTATAACATTGACTGGACCACACTGAGTCTGCCAACAGAGTGCTAGGGTAAAGGTTCTCCTAAGTGCAGGATACTTAGAGAATGAAGCCATTTCATCAGCAGAGAAATCAAGCATTTTTCTTTCACAATTTCTAACAAGCAAAGTGATGGAAGAACTATTCCTTATTCTCTCATAATCCTTGGGCCCCTCTGAATCAGCCACCCTCAGTGGCACCCCGCAACAACTTCCTCTCCCAGCCTGTGAGGTCACAGAAGCCATGCACCTCACCTCTCATCACTATCTGATGTGAAACTCTACGTGTTGAATGCCACTCAGCCACTGCATTGTCCCCAGTTGGAGGTGCTGGGTTACATGCTCTCTGGTGCTGCCCCTCGTGTCTCGTGAGTGGCAACATCAACATGTTGAATAGGGCTGTCTAGCCAGTAAACCCCTCCAAGAGACACCAACACTGGGTTAGCAACCTCGGTGGTGAACTAATGCAGTTCCTGAAAAACTTAGGGGAAGCAGGTGTTGTGGTGTAGGAACCTCCTTAGTCACAGCTTGGGGAGCCCTCATCACACATTACTATGCTTGAAGTTTTGACTACACTGTTTCCAATCCTTCTTCCTGCTAAAATGAGCTCTGGGAGGCCACAGGGATGGTTCAAGTACTTGAATCCTAGGTAACCCAGATGAAGTTTTTAGCCCTGGATTCATCCTGGTACAGCTCTGGTTTGTTATGGGTATTTTTGGAGTGACCCAATGATGAAAGAAATTTCTCTTGCTCCTTCCTTTCCGGTCCCCCTCTCTTGTTCTTCAATTTGACAATGACTGGATGATGAATGAATGAGAAAGAAAACTTTGGGAGAGGGAGGGGAATAGGCCTTATCAGATAAGACGAAAACAACTGGACCATAAGGGAGCCCGCACATGTATAGTCAATTAATCTTTGACGAGAAAATGGAAACAATCCAGGGGAAAAGCCTGGTCTATTCAACAAATGCTATTGGGGCAACTGGACAGCAGCTTGCAGAATTAAGAAGCAAGACCCACACCTGTCACATTACATTAAAACAGCTCTCAATGGATCAAGGACCTAAATGTATACCCAGAAATCATCAAAATGTTAGAGAAAAACATATGAAGCACTCTCCAAGATATAGGAACAGGGAAAGACTTCTTAGAAAAGACGCCTAAAGCAACGGCAATCAAAGCCAAAATGAACTAATGAGACATCACACTAAAAAGCTTCTGTACAGCAAAGGAAACAATTACCAAAGTGAAGAAGCAACCAACATAATGGGTGGAAATTTTTGCATACTACACAAGTGATAGGAGCCTAATATCCAGGACTTACAAAGAGCTTCAGAAACCTAGGAACAGTAAAAAAAGAAAAAAAGTAAAGGAAATGAACAGACATTTTTCAAAAGAATAGATTCAAATGGCTAACAGACATATGAAAAGATGCTCAGGCTCCCCAGCCATCAGAGAGATACAAATGAAAACCACCTTGAGGTATCATCTAACTCCTGTGAGACTGGCCTACATTCAGAACTCGACTAACAACACCTGCTGGCGTGGATGTGGGGAGAAAGGCACCCTTCTTCACTGCTGGTGGGAGTGTAGGCTAGTACAACCATTGCAGATAGCAGTATGGAGAGTGCTTGGAAAATTGCAAATAAACCTCCCTTATGACCCAGCTATTCCACTCCTAGGAATATACCCAATAGAAATGAAATCTGCATATGAGAAGGGAATCTGTAATTCTATATTTGCAGCAGCACAATCTACAATAGCAAACACATGGAAACAATCTAGATGTATGTCCAAAGAGGAGTGGCTAGAGAAACTGTGGTACATCTACTCCATGGAATATTATTCAGCTATTAAGAAGAATGAAATTATTCTATTTACAACCAGGCGGT
Organism: Ochotona princeps; assembly: GCF_030435755.1. Taxonomy (NCBI): domain Eukaryota; kingdom Metazoa; phylum Chordata; class Mammalia; order Lagomorpha; family Ochotonidae; genus Ochotona; species Ochotona princeps. The sequence goes on from NC_080851.1 coordinate 37,625,270, forward strand.
CCCAACTACAGACCATTATGCTCAGTGAAATGAGTCAATCACAAAAGAACAAATACCATATTTTCTCTCTAATATAAGGAAATCATTATGGAAAATGTAACGTCAGTAACCCGATTCATACTTTTTTTTTCTGCAACCCACGTGTTTTGATGTTTTAATTTCAGTATCATTTATTCCAAATACTTTCTTTTCTCTTGTCAAATCCATCACTGGCTTATGCATTACACGATGGCATCATTTTTCCCAAGAGACTTTTGTGTTTCCTTTTTGTCACCCATGTGTTGGTTACTCAGTGGCTTGCTGTTTCATGGTGCTGCAATTTGTTGTTGATGTTGTTCTAATTCATACCAGTTGTCAACCTTGTTTCATGTCTTCTCACTTATGGAAGTGTGTAGTGATGGAGTACTGGGGACCACTGCATACAGATGTGGGGGTGCAATGCAATATGCATCCCTGCTTCCAAACAAAAGATGGACTCCCACTGAAATTGTAGGAAATGTGTAGACAATGGGATGCTGGACTGTTTGATGCTGCCTGTACCGCTAATGTTAGGGCACACTTAAATAAGAGACCGATGGAATCATAACTTCATATGAAGACCTATACTAGCATAGCAACATGGCGAAAATCTGTCAGGGGGTGTAAGCTATGGGAGGGAATACCAGCCTATATGAAATTGTATCACAGCATTCAAATATTCAAAATAAAAATCGAAAAAAAAAAGGACAAGAGAAATTTAAACATATATAATTTATGTAAAATATATTTTATAAATCACATATTTTTAAATTATAAATATAACATTTTATATTTATAAAATATACAAATTTTATATTAAATGATAATATACATCAAATTTACATATATGATAGACACGTATATATGTATATATATATGTGTATGCATATATATATGTACTTTTTTATGATTATGATTACATGGTGACCAGGGTGGGAAGGATTGAGGGATTAGGGAAAAGTGGATGAAATCTGCAAAATTCTCTATTTCTTTTGTTCTCCCAGAGGACAGATAAATAAGGAAGCCACACCCAGCCTCCCAAGTGTCCCAGTACCCAGGGATGGGGAACCAACAACCAACATTAACCCAGGCTATAGTGCATGTTCTGAGGTTTTTGACCAGGTGGTTTGGATAGCTCTGAAATTTTGACAATTTCACTGATTGAAGCGTGAGGAAGCACTCTTGGAATCCATTAATTTACATAGTTAACCTCAAGTCTCCATTCACTCAAATTTTTGCTGCTTTTGTTTGTTGGGGTAGTTGTCCAATTTGCTCTCTCCTCCTCTGCGATGGTACCAAATGAGCTGCCATATTTTCCATGTGTATCAGGGTTTGTGTCCACTGCCCTGCCTTTTTCACTCATGAGCAAATTGAAGAATCAGGGCCAGGTAAACCAAGTCCCACTGGATTCACCCCCCAACCCTGCAAACCCAGTACGCACCACTCAGGCAGGCCAAGAGACCAGGGCCAGACAACCTGAGCCCTCCCAGCTCCTCTTTCCCTGGGGCTCATGAAGAAAGCACCCACTTTGCAGGCAGACCCCAGGACCACAGGCCAGGTGACCTGAGCACAACAGGATTCCCCTGCCCCTGGAGCTTACAAACCCAGTATCCATTGATGCAAGGTTGGCATGGCTTGCCTCTCCTCAGCAACCACTATCACTTTGCCCCAGTGCGAACTGGCTGGTGTTGCAGCTTGACTTAGACCCTCTTACACCCTGTCCCGGTTCTCAAATCTGCCAGTGGATGCTATGAGCTGGCCCTTGACTTGGACGCTCTTGCACCCTGTCCTGGTTCTCAGATCTGCCAGTGGATGCTATGAGTTGGCCCAGCCTGGTCTGTCCCCACACATGACCCAGATGTATGTCAGCGGGCACTGAACCTGGCATGGTCAGGGCTGCTCCTTGTTTTGGTTCTTGCGCTCACCTGCATGGGCGGTGTCCCTGCAAAGGAGTTTCCCAAGTTCCTCTGTCAGGTCTCCTCCTGGTGACAGATCTTGTGTACACCAGTAGGTCCTTGGCCCAGTTAACTTTGTCCACCTCTTGTCCTGGCAAGTACAGTGACCTTGCTCAACCAGCCCACCCCCATTCTGGTTTTTACTGTTGAGTGATGCAACCCAGCCACACCTGGTTTGTGCCCAGACACTGCGTTCATGTGCCTCAGAAGGATTCAAGACCTGGTGCAGCCTGTTGTACACGCATCCTGGTGTTCACGGGTACCAGTGGGTACTGGAGTATATCCCAGTGTGTCACTTTTACCCAGACTGAGTCCACATTTCTGCCGAGGGAGGCTATAGCCATTTACAGCCCAGGCTACTGACCTCAATACAGCCTTCATGATCACCAATGAGAATCCCAACCCAGCCAGGGCATCCCCTTAGCTCCTCAGAAAGGCCCGTTCCCATCTACAGTTCTTGCTCATGCCAGAGGAGACTGCACAGTGCTACAGGACCACCACAACTCTTAAGCTAGCCAGCAGAACTTGTATTTCCACAGGGTTGGGCCCACATATTCCCCAGAGTCTATCCCCAGACTTAGTTCTCTTGCATGCTGGTTAGTGCCCTGGCCCTGCTTAATGTGACCCATCCCCTGTTCCAAAACTCAGTCAGGTACTGGGATCTAGCCCTGCTAGAGAGGTCCTCAGCTATAGCTTTCATGTGGGCTGACATGTGATTATCAATGTTCTGTGCTAACAAGCCCAACTCAGGTGTCCCACATGGGCTGGTGCATCAGTCTGACCCATACAGGTCTTACAGTCTCTCCCCTCCAAACCACCAGGTCTCCATCTTCTCAATTACCTGCAAGTACAGTGGCCTAATCTAGAGAAAAAAAATTGGGAAACAACGTCCAGGTTGGACACAGAACTCCCAACAGGCTTGACCAAAAGTGATCTTCACCATGATATATGATAATCAAGCTCTCTTCAACTGAACATAAGGAAAAGATCCTTAAATGTATATGTGAGAAAAAAAAATCAATTGACATAAAGGTATGCCAATTAAACTCACAGGAGACTTCTTGCAGTAAACTTTACAGGACAAAAGAGAATGGAGTGGCATATTCCAGATTCTAAAAGCAAAAAATTTTTGGCCAAGTATAATGTACCCAACAAAGCTTTCCTTTGTCTTTGAAAATGAAATAAAATTCTTCCCTAGTAAAAAAAAAAAAAAGAAAAAGAATATGTCTTTTCCAAACCTGCGCTACAAATGATACTTACAGATGTTCTCTTGACAAAGAGGAATAGCACCCACCCGAACCAAAGGCAAATGCAAAGAATCCCAGTAAAATAACAACAGAAGACTAAATCAATTAACAACGCATTGGTAGAATGCCAGGGCCAAATTACCACCCATTCATGTCAAATCTGAATGTAATGTAAGTGGCTTAAACTCATCAATCAAACATCAGATTAGTAGACTGGATTAAAAAATCTATTTGTTGCCTATAGGAGTCATATCTCACCAACAAAGATCAGTGGAAAATATTTTATTGATTTTGATGTTTTTGTTTTGTTTCATCTCTTCAAAACTCTCGTTAAATTCTTCGGTGTCTCATATATCATACTGTAGCATCATTTTCTTCAGGAAGGTTCTTGATTTTCTTTTCCATTTCTTCAGCCACACATTCATCATTCAGTAGCATGTTATTTAACTTCAGGGCATTGCTAACTCCTTTTTTTTCCTGTTTTTTTTTTTTTTTTTATTGTGGCTTTTCATTTAAGGGGATACATAGTAACAGTGTAATGAAGACTATCATATCCAGATGTGAGGATACAATGCAGTATGCAGCTCTATTTCCAGACCAAAGTTGGACTCCCAATGAAACTGTTGGCTGTGTCTTGACAATGGGATGCTAGACTCTCTGTCATTGTTGATGCCTGCAATGATGGACATATGACTGTTTATGAAGAACCATAGCATAATAATAATATAGGGGAACTCAGTAAGGGGGAAGGGGGCTTGGCAAGAGGGTAAGGGAAATCCCAGGACCTATTGAACTGTAGCATAAAATAATAATAAAAAGTAAAATTTAAAAAAAAATAGATTTTAATAATAAATAGAATTGATTGGTATTAAATGTGAATAACTAATACAAAGTTTGAATCTGAAATTCATTCATTAGATAATGGAATGTTTTTAACAAAGAAATAAAATAATAAGTGCTAACTAAGATGTGCTTGTAGCCTTTATGTAGGGTGGCTGCTGATTATAGACACATGCCTGCTGAATGTTCCCCGTTGCAATGTTTGACCTTTACCAATGCAGCAGTATGGCCCCGGTAAAATTCTAAGGTCATTTTCACTAGTCTTTGGAAGAAAATAACAGAATACAATGCTTAAAAAACATATTTTAATCCATGGATGCTTTACTTCATTTTAAATTTCTTTTATGTCAATGAATGTGACATTATATATATTATATTATTATATTAACATATATAATATATTATATATATAGGACTTACTTATTTTTATAGGAAAGGCAGAGCTTACGCAGAGGAGAGACAGAGAGAAAGATCTTCTGTCTGCAGATTGACTCCCCAAGTGGCTGCAATGACTGGAGCTGAGTCAATCTGAAGCCAAGAGTCAGGAGCTTCTACTGGGTTTCCCACGCAGATGCAAGGCCCCAAGGCTTCGGGCCATTCTCTACTGTGTTCTCAGGCCACATACAGGGAGCTTGATGGGGAGTGGGGCCTCCAGGACAAGAACCAGTCTGCGTATGGGATTCTGGCGCATGCAAGGCGAGGATTTAGGCACTGAACCATCACTCCAGGCCCTGTGCATGCATATTTTAAGAACTGAGATAGTATATGTGCATCTCTTGGCTCAGTGTCTGTCATGGGAATGCAAGTTAATGGATAACTATTAATAATACATGACAAATGAAGAATGCAAAAGTAGATTTAGTAGGTCATAACCTTTCATAAACTACTTCATAACAGTGGCTTAAACAGAAAAGAATATTAGTCTCAGAAAAACCCTAAGATTCATTGTAACGAGAGCTTATTAACCCTCAGTAAGAACTTCTCTTTTGCAACAGCAAATAAATATTTTAACAAACTGAAGGCTTGATCAGTCAGAAAATGGAAGGAGCTTCACTTTCTCATCTCCAGAAGGACTGTTATAAATAGCACATCTTCTGTGGTACAGGCTTTCATGTGCAATACAGAAGACTTTCTGTGATGATCTTACCTTTTGTGGAGCCTCGTCTCAGAAACCTTGAAATACCAATGTTGTCCATCCAATGATGGATACGAACAGTAATACTTCTCCACATGGAAGCGTGGTGTGGGGTTGCAAATCCTCTGCTTAGCTGCCAGTGAGGAGGTGGGCATTGTGATCTATGGGTTTAGCTACCATTTGTAAAAGTGACAACCTGTATCCAAGAAGCAGGAACCAAATCTGTCCTCTGCTTCTGATCCCACTTCCTGTCCATGCACCTGGAAAGCAGCAGATGATAGATCAAACACCTGAGCTCTTCCAGGTGAAATGAAGCTCCTGAAGGCCTAGCTATGGCCATTGCAGACATCTGGGAGCAATAGAAGTTACCCAGCACATGGAAAGTGTGTGTGTGTGTGTGTGTGTGTGTGTGTGTGTGTGTGTGTGTGTGACAGAGAGAGACAGAGAAAAGGAAAGAGTTGAATGTTTGGTCCAGTGATGGAGACAGCAGTTTAAACACTCACACCTAAGTACCTGGTTTCATTCATGGCTTTGGCTTCTGACTGTAGCTTCCACTAATGTACACATTGTAGTTAGCAGATGATGGTCCAAGTAATTGAGTCCCTACTACATATGGGAGAGACCCAGATTGATTTCCTGGATGCTGCCTTTTATGAGTTGCAAGCACAAATAGATCACCAAAGTTCACATTTCAAATAAGGGCAGTGTCAATAAATGAAGTGAATGCACTTCTAGTGTAAATGTCGCTGTAAGGGAGTTGCAGTCTACCACCGTTCTGGTAAACTCTTGGTGTGTGAGTCACCTAGTAAACATGTGTTGTAGAAATAGGATGAAGTGGGGACTCCCATCTCCAATTCCCCATATGCACACATGAGTAATGTCCATGATGGATTAGAAACAACTCCCATTAGCCCAACTTCAATCCTCAGTCATTTTCATAATGACCTTCAACTACCATTGAGATGAATACTGGCAGCGTCATACCCTATTTTCACTACCCTACTTACCAGAGTTCTCTTTGGGCAATTAACCTTAGATTAAATGAAAGTACTCAACAGAGACACACACCTTCCATCATCTGTCATATTTGCATGATTAATTATATTAATTTCAGGTTACAGACTATTTAACTCATTAGCAGCTACAACAGAAATAGATTCCATTTATTTAAAGAAGAGAAGGAAGTTCTCCTAAGACTATGAGGAAGCGCATCACAGCATCCTAGGCATTCCTAGGGAGGTGGGCATGGTTGGCAGCCTCTGACTTGTGTAGTGCTGTGACCTGGTCCACATTGCCCTAGAGGGGAGTTAGGTCACCCTGCAGACATCAGAGCTGCAGCCAACACAAATCATAACCTGCAGCTCATCACCCGCTGAGACCAGGTCACGAGTCCTGGCTGTCTAAGCAGGTGCACTTGCAGGCTTCTGCACTGGAAGCTGAGCCCACAGGAGAGGAATAAACTGTAACCCTAACTCCAAACCCTAACCCAAGAAGGGGAAGGGTGGGCAAAGAGTCAATAAGCAGGAGAAGGGAAGCTCTTCACGACAAAAACACAGTGCACAACTTCTTAAAAAAGATGATGATTTTACGAGATAGAATATTTTGCAGCCTGCTTACTTAGGGCAACACTTTCTGGCCAAAACAACCCTGGTTTTCAAAATCTGACTTTGTGAAACATTTTTTTTATAAAGAAACTGGTAACATTTCTGAGCATACATAGCATTTGCATATTGACCCAATTATCTACTATAGTATGTAATTGCAAATAATAGTTGTAGTAAGGGAAATAATATTAATGTTTCCGTCTCTAGGTGTTACTCATAGAAGTCATCAGCTTCCATCAACATCCTCACAAACACTGTGGAAATAAACAGCGATACTGATGCACTTGCTCAGACTCAGGTAACGGTGCTTCATTTATTGAACTATAAATTATTGTCTGTAGTTTTAATATTGCTGAAATAATTTCTCTCCATATCCTAACAGCATTTTTTTTTTTTTTTGGCCCACCGCCACTCTGAGGTGAATTGAAGCCTCATTGCGGTTTTCATTTGCATTTCCCTGATGGCAAGTGGTCCTGAGTTTGTTCTCATTTGTCGGGCATTTGTATTTTATCCTTTAAAAAAATGCCAGTTCATATCTTTATCCTGTTCTTACTTCTTTTCGATCCCATTTCTTAACTGGATTTTTCATTTTGTTGTTTCTATAGAGTTGCTTGAACTCCTAATATATGTGCTATTTATCCCTTGTCAGATGTATAGTTTGGAAATATTTTCTCCTGTTATTTTTCTCTTTGTTGAATGTTCTCCTTGCTCATTAGCTTGTCTATTTTTGTCCGAAGTCTTCAAAAAAGGTAACATCCAAACTAATTCAACATGTGTTATTAAAACCTATGATGTAGTCACAGTGTTCCAATTATTGAAAATGTGGCAACTAAAAATCAGGACAGGCTTGCTGAGCCTCATGACAGGTATGTCTAGTTCACAAAATTAAAAGATTTTCTACCAATGATATGAATCTCTTAAAGGTTTTCCTTTATAAATGTTTAAAGATTTTTTAAATATAGAATTAATCTCATGTCTGAGTCCCTTGGCTTAGAAGGATTAATGTGGCAATAATAATACATTCTTCCTATGCAACTTGATGCAGAATAAAGTGAGACTAATTCAGCTTCCATTAGAGGAAATGGGTTTAGAAAAAGTTTCTTAGATGTAAGTTTTCCCTTCTAATCATTAGCTGTATATTGAAGCACACTTTTTGAAGTGTCTCATCACACAGCATATTTTGTTTAATAATTCCATGAAGTCCTTTGTATAAGATGAACTGTGATAGTTGGAGCATTTCATGTCTCTGGCATGAATCCCTCAGCTCAGAGGTGCCAGGCACTTTAGCGATGAGCGTATAGCGCAGCCTGTTTCCACCTGGCCATGCACCTGACCATGAATGCCTGGAGGCTGTTGTCCAGAAGACAGGATTCTGCAGTTATTTCTCTGTTCAGGTCATTGCAGACAAGCATGTAGGAGAGATGTCTCTGAACCTCCTATGGTGTCGCATTTCTTGCTGTGAGGTCATAATTGCTACCATTCCACAGATCACAAAAATCCCTGTTACTCTGAAAATCAGCCTGAAGAGAGTTGCCAAAAGCGTTACTGAACTCCTTGTTTTTGTTCTAATAGAATCAATATTGGGATTAAAAAAACCCTGATACTTACAAACAGCTATAATTTATTTGACATGTTGCATTTAAATACATAGCTACACGCCTCCTGGCCCAGGAGAGGGGTGGAGACCCGCTGCCATTCTCCCACACAGGAGAGCCAGCCAAGGGGTGGTGGAGGGCCCAGGGGAGACTGAGGATGCAGGCTTGGGTCAGGGGAGAGCTAGGAGCATAGCACAGGTGTCATGTGGGGACCTGGGAGCTCATCTCTAAGCAGTGTGAATGAACCTAGGGATTTCTCCCATGTGCTTGGGCCTAGGTGGAGTGAGGAGAGAGGTGTGGAGAGCCCCTAGGTCAGCAGGCTGCCCTGGTGTGCTGGTGGATCAGGCCTGGCGATTTCAGTGAGCCTGGATATTGGGTGTGGGGAGGGGTAAGGCTCCAGGCCAGTACATGTACCAGGAGCTTGGGACTCTGATGGGTGGACAGAGCTCTAGATCAGCACACCACCCACTGGGCAACCGAAGGCTGGGCTGGAGAACTCAGGCACTCCTGGGCTGAAGATTGTAGACTGATTAGGTAAAGGAGCAACGGGGTATTGGGTAGGGATGACTACTGTGGGAATACCTTGCAAGTGAGGAATGAATTCTGAGGGACTCTGAAGGACAAGACCAGTGTACTTGTAGATAATCGAAGAAACTGAGACTAGTGGTTTGGAGGGGAGAGACCCTGATGCAGAATGGTGTGTGGATCACTTTGAGTCAGGCTGCAATACCAACCAGTTCACACTAGGGCCAGGACAGGGGTCTCACTGGGATGGGCTAGACTGTAGCCCCCACCAGCGTGAGCTAGAACTGGGGTTGAGCTGGGCTAGATTACAGCATCCACTGGCAAATGCCGAGGTGAGGCAGGCCATGCCAGACTGGGGTGTAGCACCCAACCAGCATACATGAGACCTTGGGGAATGAAGCAAACCCAGTTGGGGGACTGTGGCATGCTCCCTTGCCAGGCCAGTACACCCACTGTTGAGCATGAGAGTTGCGATCAGGGGCAGACCAGGCTGGCAGGGCTACAACACCTGCTGGCCTGCATGTAGGCTGGATTGGGGAAAGCCAGGTTAGGCTGATGCTCCTACTGTTGCAAGCCTAAGTCAGAGTGGGCGGGGATTGGTTGGGCTTTACCACAGCATCAGTTAGCAGGTGCTGGCAAGGGGAGCAAATTCTTTCAAGCTGAACTGCAGAACCACCTGCAGAGTGCAAGATCTGTGAGTGGGAGTGGACCCAGCAGGGAAATAGTGGACACCTCCTTCTTCTGTTGCTATTCCAACTGGTGAACATGAGAACCAAGACTAGGGGCAGGCATGGCTAGACAAAGAGTGCCACCTGCTGGCACCAATGTGGACTGGTTAGTGGGGCTGTTCGAGTTGTACTAGGCTTCAATGCTCACAGACATGTATGAAAGCTGAATGGGATGTGGGACAGGCTGGACCAGTTTGCTATACATACTGGCAAGCACAGGAATCATGCCAAAGTGTGGGCCTGGTGGGAGTTATTGGGGATCACTATGACTAGGATGCAGCTCCTTATTCAAGCAAAGCATTTCTTTATTTTACTATGTTTCATGTGATGCTACCCCAGCTGGAGCTAACTGCCTAGGTTGCCTTGTAGCTAGGCAAGTCTCACACTGCTGGGAGAAAAGAAGCCAATAGATGACAGGCATTCTGGGCCCAGTTAAGGTCAAACCTGTGTTAACTATATCAGTATACCAGCATAGCTACCTATTCCATTTTTTCAAAAAGATATGTGGAGGGCCCAGAGGCGTGGCCTAGCGCCCAAAGTCCTCGCCTTGAATGCACCAGGCTCCCATGTGGGTGCCAGTTCTGATCCCGGCAGCTCCAGCTCCCATCCAGCTCCCTGCTTGTGGCCTGGGAAAGCAGTTGAGGACGGCCCAAAGCCTTGGCACCCTGCACCCGTGTGGGAGACCTGGAGGAAGTTCCTGTCTCCTGGCTTCGGATCGGCACAGCATTGGCCGTTGCGGTCACTTGTAGAGTGAATCATCGGATGGAAGATCTTCCTCTGTATCTCTCCTCTTCTCTGTATATCTGACTTTGTAATAAAAAAATAAGTCTTTTTAAAAAAGATATGTGGAGAAGGTGGGGAGCACAGGCCACTGTGGTACCTAGGTGGCTGGGGGGGGATGCTGCAGATGGCGCCAAAGAAGGGGGCTTTGGGGACCAAGTGTGTGATGGGCAGAATCAGCTGGTTTGTGTATAAGACAGGTATGGAGCCAGAACTGACCCAGCAATTGCAACTACCAGTGCATGCAGAGGCTGATTTGGGTATTGGCCTGTGCCAGGACCCTGTATTGGTACACACACAAGAATCAGGTCTGGGATCATATCAGATGAGGTTTCTTTGAGGTTTCCCCCAGATGAACTGCTGGACTCAGAACTCCAACCATGGAGATAATTACAAGGTTCCACAGTCTGACTGTGGAGTGCATGTGTCAGAGCTGGGCCTCCTCAGTGTCTGAGACAGAGCAGTGGACAGCATATCCAGATGCACATGGAGGATATGGCAGTACATTGGAGCCTGCAGGAGACACCTGGTACCACAGCAGAGGATGAGGATGGAACAAATTGATCAACTACCCCAGCCAAGTATTTGCAATGAATACCTAGGCAAATGGAGACGCTAAGGTGGACAATGTCAGCCAGTGGATTCTGGAGAGATTTCATCGTGATTGGTGTGGTGAAATAGACAGCAATTCCGAACTATTGAACTATCAAAACCTCTTGAGCAGGACCCTCAGAGCATGCCCCACCTCAGGGACCCTGAGATGGCTTGGAGGCTGGGTGTGGCTTCTCCCTTTTCTCTCTCTTTCCCCTAGATCCAGGAAGGATCTTGCAGATAAGAAAAATCATTTATGCTTTCCTTCACTTGAAATGCTGGCGTGCTGCTAAATTGTGTAGCAAGAATAAATGCAACTACCAGCACCATGACTTCACAATGATTTTACACTGTGAGTCACTCACCGTGCGCCCGGTATCTACACATTCTGCGCTGACTCACACTGCTGCCTCTTCACAGAGATGCACATGGCGACCTAGATCCTCTCACATGCTGTTCACAAAAGGAAAGAGAAAAGCCTTTTTTCTTCTGATCTCATTTTCCCAGATGGCATTAAAATTAAGTTCAAGCTAGATCAGCACCTGTGTGGGTAGTGAAGCTTTTCTTTTCCTTTCCTTTTCTATTCTTTCCTTTTCTTGGCACAATACGTTTATTTTCTTATAAAGGATCTGCCAGTTTAAAGAAAAACATGTTTGTATAAGTAAAGAAATGGTATTGAAATTTAAATGTAATATAAATTAAAAATCCACATTTTAAATTTCTCTCTGGAATATTTTCGGGGGAGGTAGGATGTAGCAAGTAAAGCTGCTGCCTGGAAAGCTTGATCCCATTTGCCCATCAAACTGAGTCCTGGCCACCCCCTTCCCATCCCACTCCCTGCTCATGACCTGGCAAAGCAGCCGAAGATGGCTCAAGTCCTTGGGTCCCTGTACCCACATGGGAAACCCTGTAAAGGCTCCTGGTTCCTGGCTTGAGATCAGCCCAGCAACAGCCCTTGTAACAATATGGGGAGTAAACCGGCTGGTGGAAGCACTCTCTCTCTGTCTCTCTTTCTCTCTCTCTCTCTCCCTCTGTTCTGGTGCATTTCTTTTTTTTCCCTCTCCATAACTGTCACTTTCAGGTAAATAAATAAATCTCAAGAAATCTTTCTGAAGGTACCCTGAAGGTAGCAAAATATAAAATCGTTCTATTGAAGAAAGATTACATTATGACAATTTAGGGATGTGCATACCATATGTAACTGGATGATAGATCAGTATGCAAGAATTTGGGAATCTAAAATAACTGCAATGGTTTTGAGGTTTGATTCTTTTTCTATTTCTACCACTTTGTGTATTTCTTAGTAGCCAAGGGAATGTGTTATCTTTTTGGTGAATAGGCAGCATCCTGGAAGCAGGGAAATAAATGAAATGAAGCTGATTTAATTACAAAATAAATACGTAACCATGACGATTATCAAGGGATTCTTTGTATCAGATCAGAAGAGGGAATTTAGTAAATATTTATGGAGGTTGTGTGATGAGGAATGCCATGAAAACTGTAGCAGTATTTTGTGAGTTTCATTTATTTGTTTGAAAGGCATAGTTACAGAGATCTGCTGATTCACTTCTCAAGTGACTGCAACCTTCAGGGCTCCATCAAGCTAAAACCAGGAGTCTGAAATGCCATCTTGTCTTCCATTGGGATAGCCAGGACCAAGCAACTGGGACTTCTAGTGCTTTCCCAGGAGTATTGGAGGGAGCTAAATTAGGAGCAAGCTTCCAGGACTCCAACTGGTGTTGATATGGGATGTGACATCTAAGGTGGTTGCCTAACCCACTTGGCTACAATCTTGGTCCTGTTAGTGCTTTCTCAGAAAAAAAAAATGAAAATGGAATGTCTCATTTGTATTATATGAATTTGTTACAGAAACTGGTTCTCTGTGTTTGATATGAAAGAGAAAGAGAGAGGGAGAAAATAGCTCTGAGAGATCTCCGTGAGTATAGAATTCGACAATGGGAAAGTTTTTGACAAGAGCTAAAAATGGATGTGAACAATATAACCATGAATGGCTCATATTTTCACTCTTCTTTTTTAAATTAAAATTAATATGGAAATAATGGTTTGGCAGTAACAACCTAGACCTCTGAAATGAAGAGGAGTAGAAAACATCCTAAGGGGGGATTCTGGTGCAGTGTTAAGCCGGTGCGAGCAACTCATACCTGAAGCACTGGTTTGATCCCCAGCTGCTCTGCTTGTCATGTAACCCCTGCTAATCTACCGGGAAAGACATAGTGGAGGATGACTCAAGTGTGTGGCCCTTGCCACACCTACCAGATGGAGTTCCAGGCTCAATGCTTCTAAATGGCCCAAACTTGGCTGTGGCAGCCATTTGGGGCGTGAATCTGTGGATGGGAGATTCTATCTCTCTCTCTCTTTCTGCCTTTGCTCTTTGCCCTTCACATAAATGAATTTTTCCAAAACAAAAGAAGAAAACAATGTCCTAACTAATCACATTTCCAAGTCCTAACTATTCACAAAATGGTGTGATGCTGGAATCACTTTATCAAGGTGGGCTTTTTCTTTAGTGTGCTATACTTTCAGCTGTATGTCAAAACCTTAAGGCAATGAGGCACCAAGAAAGCAACATCTTGTAGTGAACCACCCCATAATGGGGAGCAGACCACTCAGTGATGACCTCATTGCCTCAGGCTGCTGTCCTGCCCCTTCTAGGTTCTCTAAACAGCAGCTCAGGAAGGTAAGAGAAGGAGAGTGGAACTCAGAGGCTCCCAGTATGCGGAAGAGCAGCAGTGTCACCCTGAGAGTAACTGCAGGCGACCAAGTGCCGGGACTGAGCAGGCATCCAGCACTGTGCTGAAAATGTGCAGGCATGGCTACCAGGTGGCAACTTGCTGGTTGGGAGCTTACTGCTTGCCTCTGTCGCATCACTGGAAGCTGATGAAATGGATTGGGATGGCAAGATGCAACAAGGCACAGAAGTCACCAACATATGCCTGTTGTCTCCTTGAACACCAGATGTAAGAGGAATGATGTTTTAAATACACAGGTTTTGTACAGAAGGGTCTCATGGACAAACATCTGGGCTAGTGGTCATGTTTCTGGTGCGACTCCTGCACAGCATCTCCATCTCTATGTCTCTCAGCTTCTCATAAGAAATAGTAATCCAAGACAGCACTACTGTGCAGCTGGCTGAACTGCTTCCTACAGTGCTGGTATTACATATGGGGAATGGTTTGAACCTCACAATTACCACTTTCTACCCAGCTCCCTGATAATGCCTTTGAGAGAACAGTGAAACACAGCCAAAGTGCTTGGTCCCTTGAGCAACCTAGAAAAAGCTCCGGGCTCCTGACTTACAACTGGCTCCGTTTTCACCCTTGTGGCCATATCAACCAAAGATTGCTATAGAAAGTGAAAATACTAATCTTTAGTGGTCAAAATGGGAAAGAATACCATTAATATTAAAAATATGAGTGAGCATTTGATATAAAACTTAAGACGCCATTTGAGAACGCCACATTTCATTTCAAAATACCCAGGTTCAAGTCCAAGGCCACTGTCTAATTCAAGTTTGAGAGCCACCAAGGGTGCCTCAAGTCCTTGGTCCCTGTAGGAGGTGCCTATTTACTTCCAACTCCTGACCTTGAGCCGATCCAGACAGGTTGCATGTGCATGCACGTGCACCTTCTGAACAAAATGAAAATTCACAATTAAAAACCATATAAAATGCACTTAAAACTCTTTTATGTTCCTCCTATTGGGTCTGTAAAATAATTTCATCAGAATTGTTGACTTCAGGACTAATCAGTAATTAGAGGAGTGCATTTTTACTTTTAATATTGTTTAATTTATTAGTATTAAAATGTTGTATATTTAGCAGTATTGTAACCAAGACTTGTGAAAAGGCAACTTGAGCTGTGTGGAATCTTCTGATTTTTTTTTTTCAGCCAAGTTCAAGGCAAAGAATCTGGTTGATAACAAACAGATGTAGACAGTGTTTTCATGGAACCGAACGTCCCTCGTAGTGTGAGTTGGAGGTGTAAGGAATTGAGGAGTGCCAGGGGGTGTACAACAAAGTAAATGAGCCATTGAAGCAGATAGATAAGTATAAACATTATATATATAATTACACATATGCATGCATAGGTGAAGTGCTATTATAAGGTCCAATTTTGTTGCACATGGTAACTTGATGTCGTACTTAAAAACCAATATGTGCATTGGCAGCGTAATTCTTAAGACACCTCAAGTTCCACAGAACAAGCAGTTTTTGCTTAAAGAAATATTGAAAAAACATATGCTAATTTTACTATAAATTTGCTATTAGCAATTTATTTTCTAGAATGAATAAGCACAGACACCTAATTTGGTTCAATCAATATTAAGCAAACACTTATGCACATTGCAGATTTACTATAGTACAATGTATTACAGCACAGTACTGCACATTGTACCATTTATGTCACATGTTGTCTCTATTCCTCATCAACAAGGACGTGGTACAAAAAATGTCATGAGATTTCATTTCAGTTAAGGTGAGTCCTCAAATGATCATAAATCAAAGGCCAGCAACAAAATCTGGATGACGATGATAAGGACACATTTAAAAAGACAGAGAAATATTAGTCAGGGTAAAGCCGAAAGGGCACATTCCCAGAAATAGGAGAGGACAGACTGACAACAGACTGGAGACAGATGGACATGGGAAAGCAGCAGAGAGGACAGTCTAGTATTGCAGTGATCAGATAACCCAGGGGCAGTCAGTGAGCAGCAATTTGAGCTCCACTGGCAGCCACGTGGGAAGGGGAGTTCTCTGAGAACTCAGGGGGTAAACCTAGACAAAAAACTGCTCGTCCTGTTGGCTTGTTTGACTTGGCTAGGAGCAGAGACAGAGAAGCAGATCCTAAATACACAATGCAGGAAAAGGGTGGATTTCACAGCCCAGATCCCCACTAGAACCAAATTGGGCACCATTTTGTGTAGGGAGGCATAGGCTATGGGACAGGACTGGGCATGCACTGATCTGAGAGCAAATTCAATTCTGGCTCAGTGAATTGCAACAACATGGCATCCTATAGGTTCCACCTAAAATAGGTCCGAGTATCCCCCAGACCTAATGGCTAGCAGATCCAGAGCACCACAAGTGGCACATCAGGAACCATTTTGTACAGTGTGAAAAAGGCTTTGAGACCACAGAGACAACAGTGAGCTACCAATGTACTGGGCTGGGAACAAACTCACTTCCAGCTCAGGGCATTGCACTAGTCCCACATCGAAAATAATACTGACTTTCACATTACACAAGTCAAAATAGGTCCATATGGAACTGCAGCAGGTTCCAGCAAGATCAGCACCATCAACAATGTAACTATTTAGGACATCCACTGTTTCCTTAATCCTGGAAACTGCTTAAACAATAAGAGAGAGTAAGATTGTAGAGACAACAGTGCAGTCTCAGCCTGGGATCATTGGAGGTAAAGAATGATGAGCCAGGAGATGGGACTCCAGAGTCTGTGGTTCAAATCGAACATAGGAGCCCTGGTCTGAAACTCACTGGAGGAAGGGGCACAAGTGACTGCAAGCAAAGAGCGATGTACCATTCACAATAAGTAAAATCGAATTGTAGACTTTTGAGTGACACAACTTGGAAACCTGACCTAAGGAGAAAAATCTGCTAACCAGACATACAATGACCAAGAGCAAAAGAAGAGACAGAGGCACAGTGACTATGCCTGAAGAGTCCCCTGTAAAGGAGCAAAAGCCTTTGCCAACCTCACAGTTAACTGAGGAAGACATCAAGAAAATGTGGGATACAGAACTTGCTACAAAGTTTTTATCAAGCACATGCTGTTCAAGGAATTTAAGGTGTTCATCACACAGGGAATAGTGATACTGAAACAAAATCAAACTGAATTATTGGGAATGAAGGAGCAATAGAGCAAATTAAAGATTCAATGGAGCCTCAATAATAGAATGAAGGAGGCAGAAGAATGAATCTCAGAATTGGAAGATATTTCCTATTACCAAGAGGAAACAAACAGCTGAAAGTAGAGCTGGGTCAAGCTAAAAAAAAAAAAAAAAAATTCAAGAATTGAAAGACACTATTAAAAGGCCAAATGTAAGAGCCATGGGAGTTCCAGAAGGTGCACAAAGAGAAACTGGGTTTAAAAATGCTTTAATGAGGGCCCGACGACGTGGTCTAGTGGCTACAATCCTCATCTTGCATGAACCAGGATTCCATATGGGCGCCGGTTCTAGTCCTGGCAGCCCCACTTCCCATCCAGCTCCCTGCTTGTGGCCTGGGAAAGCAGTCGAGGACGGCCCAAAGCTTTGGGACCCTGCAACCCGCGTGGGAGACCCGGAAGAGGTTCCTGGTTCCCGGCTTTGGATCGGTGCAGCACCGGCCGTAGTGCTCACTTGGGGAGTGAATCATCAGACGGAAGATCTTCCTCTCTGTCTCTCCTCCTCTCTGTATATCTGACTTTGTAATAAAATAAATAAATCTTTTTAAAAAAAGCTTTAATGAAGTAATAAAGGAAAACTTACCTAATCTGAAGAAAGAATTGAGAAATAAAATACAGGAGGGACACAGAACTTCCAACAACATTGACCAAAAGCAATCTTCACCACCACACATGATAGTCAAGCTCTCTTCAGTTGAACATAAGGAAATGATTCTTAAACGTGTACATGGAAAAAAAATCAAGTGACACATAGAAGAATGCAATTAGGTTCACAGATGACCTTTCAGAGAAAACTCTACAGGCCAGGAGAGTTTGGAGTGACACATTCCAGATTCTAAGAGCAAAAAATTGTCAGCCTAGTATAACGTGCTCAGCAAGGCCTTCCTTTGCATTTGAAAATGAAATAAAATTCTTCCACAGTAAAGAAATATTAAAAGAATATGCCTCTTCTAAACCTGCCCTACAAATGATACTTAAAGATGCTCTTTTGACAGAGGAGGAATAGCACCCACCAAAACCAAAAACAAATATTAAGGGCATCCCAGTAAAATAACAACAGAAGACTAAATCAACGAACAATCCATTGCTAAAATGACAGGATCAAATAACCACCCATTCATATTGACCCTGAATGTAAAAGGC
This sequence comes from Ochotona princeps, assembly GCF_030435755.1. NCBI lineage: Eukaryota > Metazoa > Chordata > Mammalia > Lagomorpha > Ochotonidae > Ochotona > Ochotona princeps. Next base: position 37,643,355 of record NC_080851.1, read on the forward strand.
TTAAACTCATCATAGATTAATAGACTGGAGTAAAAATACAAAATTCATCTATGTGTTGCCTATAGGATATACATCTCACCAACAAAGATCAGTGGAAAGTAGATTTCATGGATTTTGATGTTTTTGTTTTTAGTTTCATTTCTTCAAAACAATTTTTTTCTTTTTAATTTTCTCACTGACTATTAGGTCATATGGTAGCATCATTTCCTTCAAGAGGTTTTTTATTTTCTTTTTCATTTCTTCAGCGACAGATTAGTCATTCAGTAGCATGTTACTTAACGTTGTGGTGTTGTAAACTTTTTTCTTCCTGTTATTAATTTTATTTTGTGGCTTTTCATTTAAGGAATTATATATTAACTGTGTAATGGAGACTATCATATCCAGTATCATGTTAAGCTTTGTGACATTGTAAATTTCTATTTTTCTTCCTGCTGTTGATTTTATTTTGTAGGTTTTTTTAAGTGGATGTATAGTAACTGTAAAGGCGACTATCATATCCAGATGTGAGGGTATAACACAATGTGCAGCTCTACTTTCAGATCAAAGATGGACTTCCAATTAAACAGCTGTATCTTGACAATTGGATGCTGGACTCCTTACCATTGTTCACGTCTGCAATGATGGACTCACGACTTTTTATGAAGAACTATACTATAGTAATAATATAGGGGCATTCAGTTGGAGGAGGGGTTTTGTTGAATGTGGTAAGGGAAATTCTAGGGCCTATGGAACTGTCTTATAAAATGATCATAATTAAAAATGAAAAATATGGTTGATTTCGGTAGCGACATTCTGAGGTCAGTACCCCACAACATGTTCATCATGCTGTGTGATCACAGTCACTCTGATAATTCAACATCACCTTGATCACTTTAGCTGCCAGGAAAGTTATTCAGATATGTCATCTCGTGTCCTTATTTGCTTTCAGTGGGACTGTGCATTTTTGTCCACGATGCTTTCCTCTTTGCCTCCCCAGTTGTCCAGGAAAGCATGGTCAGTCATAAGACAAATGAAGGAGCATTTCCCTTCTCCTTCACTGCCCTCAGCCTTCAGTACAGCTGGGTTTTCAGATGGAGTGAGAATCTCTCATGGTGGGAATTAATGGCAGAATTCTGTGTAATAGGAGGTACAAACTGGTTTGAGTGAAACTGGTAACTGTTAAAACAGAAAGAGGAAAAGAAACATATGGAGCATCATGTAGTAATATTTGAGTTGGAATGGTGAACAGAATCCTAGCAAGCAAATATAACTATGTGGCAGCAGAAGGAAATAATAATGGAATTTAAACAGGAGAACAAAAGAAGCACAAGCACTGCTTCTCCTTAAGGTCAACTTAGCATAATTATCCCATCACGGACTTGCTGCTCTTCCATGAATAGGAGGAGATAATTCTATTTACACTCTTTGATGGCCTTGGTTGACACAGGAATAAATCTGGCTCATGTTTCACAGATGATATATTCATGTTATAATTCCTTAGAGGGCACATCCCCTCTCCCCTTTAAACACAGGATGAGTGGATTAATGCCTGATGAGTGGACTTTCCTTGCCTCCCATTCAATTCTTCCGTGACTCCCATACTAATGAGTCCCTGATAAAAACCATCTGGGTAATAAATGTCTAATTGTGACCTTTAATTGGGTCATGGGAGTCAAAAAGAGAATGCAAGGTAAATGTTCCCCTGCATTTGATTATTCATTGATTTGAAAAAAATAGAACTGGAATGGACCTTTGGGTAGTTTAATGATGCCTTCTTGTCTAAAATGTGAAGCATGTTTGGTTGTAAGGTGGTGACCTTCATAGAGACTGAAAAATCAGGGTGATATAATTTTGAGCACCACTCTGATTAGACGCTGGGCTCTTTGTTGCATTGCCATCTGTACCCTCTTCTTTGCCTCTGCTGGTTCCCAAAGGAGGTGACCCAGTTCCGGTCGGCAATGCAAGTTGAAATCTGTGGGGAGAATGACCTGCTCACAGCAGACCTGGCAGTGGTGCCTCAAAGACCGATGTACAGATGTATTGATGAACAGATGTGGTGAGCATGCTTATGTTGTAACAGCAGGTTGATTTGTTGGCAGAGGAACAGCAGATGCTATAGGATGTCGTCAGGCCTCTTGTTCCCCACCATATGCCTGTATGTATGTAACACCTGTGCAAGTGCAAAATGTTTCCCAAGCCCAAGAACTGCTGTCTGCTTACTGCTACCGAGTTAAGGATACTCCTAGCCATGGAACAGGGTTACCAGCCTCCCTAAGTATGGTTTGTGCAGCTGCAGCAGGCAATGCGTTGAATGGCAACCAGTGATGGGTAAGATGGACTGGCATTGACCAACCTAAGACAGGAGCTCCATCATGCTACGGAGATTCCCGATGACGGGTAAGACTGATGACATGAGAGTCCACAACCTAAGACAGGTGCATTCAAGTCTGCTTTAAAACAAAAAAGGGGGAACTATTGTGGGTAAGGAGTTTTTAGTGTTTGTTGAGCTGGGCAGGAACTTGAACTGGGCTTGTGGCTAAAAACACTTAGACTAATTGGACTCATCTGTATCCAATATCCTGGCTAAATTAGGACTTGAGGGGGAAGAGTATATAAGGAGAAGTGAAGGAGCAATAAAGAGAGACTTTGCAGAGACTTCCACCATCACTGGTCTCCTGTCAGTGCTTCATCCCCAGACCCTTTGCCCATCCATGTTACTGGCTCTGCTATTCGGAGCACATATATATGTATACGTATACATAGACACATGTAAATATATATATATATATATATATATATATATATACATACATATATTTTCATGTAAGAGTGTGTGTATGTGAAAAGAATTTATTCTTTTGTTGATTCCAAACTACTAAAGACTTTACTGACAAGACAGAGGAAGCCCTGAAGTTTGTCCTTCACTTACGCAAGCAGAAAATACTTTATGGAAAACATTTTCTCCAACTGCATATTACAAGTTTTTACACAGTCTTAGCAAGTAAATACTTTTTTAAAAAGAATCTTTTAGCCTGCAGAGGCAATGGACCAAAACTAGAAGAGCTGCAAAGACGAGCAATAAGCCATCATTTCTTTTCTGTACTGCATAGAAGTGTTAATGATAGCAAGGTAAACACGGGCTTGTACAGGGATAAAGATTCTTTTCTTTATTTCTGGAACAAAGTGTAGCAGGTGCACATACAAATTGAAGCCCATTCAGAATATGGGTACAACTTGTAGAAATCCATCATCTCTAGAGGACCGGTTACTGGAAAGGAGATTGCAATGTTTGATTTTGCTTGCTTTACTCCCTGTATTTTCATTTTTGAAATTGTATGATTCAATTCCATGGCCTCTGGGATTTGCCCACCCCATCACCAAGTCCCACTCCACCACTGGTTTCCCCTACATCATTACAACAGCATAGTTCTTCATAAACAACCATAAGTTCATCATTCTGCTATTTAAGTGTGTCATGACATTGGAGATATGGACAATGGCAGAGAGTCCAGCATCCTGTAAAAAGATATAGTTAACAGCTTCAATTGGAGTCCATCTCTGATTTGGAGGTAGAAATGAATATTGCATTCTATCTTCAGATCTGGATATAATCATCCCAATTACACAACTATTATAAATCCCCTTAAAAGAAAAGCTCTAAGACAAAGCCAACAAGAAGATGAGAAATAGGAAACTTATAACAGCATGAAGTTAAATAACATGCTACTAAATGACTAATCTGCCGTTGAAGAAATGAAAATGAAAATAAAAACAATAAATAAAAAAACAATGCTACTGTATGACCTAAGAGTCAGTGAGGAAATTATTTTGAAAAAAAACTTTTTTTGGAGAAAATAATATAAAAACAAAATTTCAAAACCCATAAGATGTAGCAAAAATAGCAGTGAAAGGGTTGTTGATGTTATATTTTGCATGAAGGTCACCTTTTAGCAGAAAAAAACATATGATATTTGTTCTTTTGGGATTCAATCAAGAGACTGTTGGAACTTGTAAGAGAATTTGGCAGGGTAGCAGGATAAAAAATTAATGAGCATAAATCGATGGTGCTAGTGTACACAGATAACCCCATAGCTGGGAAAGAAACTGTCAGTACAGTTCTCTTTAAAATAGCAGAGAGCAATCTCAGAAACCTTGGAATTAACCTAACCGAAGATGTGGAAGACCTCTATGACAAAAATTACAAAACATTGAAAAAAAAGAAAGGGCCCAGCAGCATGGCCTAGTGGCTAAAGTCCTCGCCTTGAAAGCCCCGGGATCCCATATGGGCGCCAGTTCTAATCCCAGCAGCTCCATTTCCCATCCAGCTCCCTGCTTGTGGCCTGGGAAAGCAGTCGAGGATGGCCCAAAGCTTTGGGACCCTGCACCCATGTGGGAGACCCGGAAGAGGTTCGGCTCTTCCACTCGGCTTCGGATCAGCGCAGCACCGGCCGTTGCGGCTCACTTGGGGAGTGAATCATTGGACAGAAGATCTTCCTCTCTGTCTCTCTTCCTCTCTATATATCTGACTTTGTAATAAAATAAATAAATCTTTAAAAAAAAGAGAGAGAGAGAGAGAAGAAGACATTAAAAGATGGAGAAATTGGGCCTGGCGTGGTAGCCTAGTGGCTACAGTCCTCATCTTGCATGTACCAGGACCCCATATGGATATAGGTTCAAATCCTGGAAGTTCCACTTCCCATGCAGCTCCCTGCTTGTGGCCTAGGAAAGAGGTCAAGGATGATCCAAAGCTTTGGGACCCTGCAACAGCATGGGAGACCCGGAAGAGGCTCCAGGCTCCTGGCTTTGGATCGGCTCAACTACAGCCACTGCAGCCGCTTGGGGAGTGAATCAATGGATAGATTTTCTTCTCCATCTTGCCTACTCTCTGTATATCTGACTTTACCACAAAATAAAAAATGATGGAGAAATTTGCCATGTTTCCTGGATTGGCAGTATCAACATCATCAAAATGTCCATATTACCAAAAGTAATACACAGATTCATTACAATCCTAACCAAAATCCCGATAACATTCTTCTCAGAAATAGAAAAGATGATACAAAAGTTTATCTAGAAACACAAGAGACCACAAATCACCAAAGCTACCGTGCAGAACAAAAATAAACCTGGAGGAATCACAATTGCAGATTTTAAGTCATACTATAGTGCATGGATCATCAAAGTAGTCTGTATTCTCATGATTTATTAAGCACCATCTTGAAGGAAAAATAAGTGCTCTATTCAGACACCCCAGAAGGCCATAATTAATGAGACTGCATATTTTTAAGGAGATGTTTTTTCAGGCTCATTTCACATAATTCATAATGTTGAAAATTAATTTGGAATTTACTCTTATGCACATTGAGTTATTTCTACTTTTTTCCTTTTTTAAAAAGAAAATTAGATGTTGTTAGCACAGTTGATCAGATTGAGGTGATCAAGGATTTGGGAAAAGTGAGTGTGATCATAATAGAAACAGAAATAGAAAATCGAAATCTTCTATTTCTCCTTCCTGTTTTGAGGGGAGAATGATAAGGGGATAATCGTACCCAGCTTTTCAAACACCCCACTACCCAAGAATGGGAAATGGCTACCCAGTGTGAACCCAGGCTCCCAATGCATACTCCGAGGGTTCTGCCCAGGTGGTTTTGATAGTTCTTAAATGTTATCAATCTCGCCCATCCCAGCATGTAAGACCCCTTTCAATGTCCATTGGCTGATATAGTCAACTTCAGAGTTTCCGTTAGCCCAGATCATTGCTGTTGTCATTTGGCTGGGGTAATTATACAATTTGTTTGTCCTCCTTCCTCAGGGATGGTTCAGATGTTCACTGCAGATCCCAGGGGGCTGCCATATCCTCCATGTGGATCTGGGCGAGCGTTCACTACTCCATCTTTTCCGGTGAGGAGGACCAGTTTTCACAGGTGAGCTAAGGATTTGAAATAGTTTCCCAGGCCCCACCGAAACGACACCCACAGGGCTCAGAAGCCCACACCCACAGTGCACGCAGGCCTGAGGACCTATGCCGGGGAACCCAGGCGCCACTGGTACCATACTGAAAGGGTTCATGGAACCAGTCCCCACTGCACAGATCAGCCATAGGGCCTGGGCAAGGTGACCTGGGCCTCTAGACCCCTCCACCCTACCCAGGGCTCATAGACCCAGCACCCACCATGTTCGCAGGCCAAGAGCCCAGGACAGACAAACTGGACACTACTGGAACTCCAATGCCTTGGGCTCCTGGACCCAGCACCCACCTCCCCTGACTCTCATAGCTTACCTGCCCTTGGCATTCATCAGCAGATGCTGCAGCCTAGCTTGGTCCAGCCAGCCCCCAGTCCCAGCTCATGATGGTGTGTGCTATAGCCTAACCAGCTCCAGCCAGCCCCCAGTCCCAGTCCTGATGTGAACTGGATGTTGTGGTCTGACCTGATCCTCCTACACCCTGTCCTGATTCTAAGTTATTTCTACGTTTTGAAAATAGGCTACGCAAAAGATGAATGCTGATATTTACAAGGAAAGGGAAGTGAGGAAGCAGGGAGGTACCAGAAGAAGTGGAAAGTATACAAGGGTGACTCAAATCAAGAAAAGGGAGGGAAGGGGGAATAAGGGTAGGAGGGCAAGGCAGAGAGGCTGGTGGGGGATGCCGATGAGGAGGAGTTACCAGAGAGGACTCAAGGGAAGCAGGAGCAAAAGGGGGCAGGAGAGGCAGAGTGAAGGCACAGAGAAACAGGGAGAGAGAGGGAATGTGGTGGAAGGGAAGATGAGAAATGAGGAAAAGGAAGACATGGGTAAGGATCTTGTATAAAATGATGTTGGGAAAGGGGAGAACCCAAGGCAATGGGGTTTATAGGTCCTGTGTGGTTTCACATGGCAGATGACTTTGATTTGTGAAGGAAATAGACTCCTGCAACAGTGTCTAGGAAATCCAGATTAATAGTTAAAATGAATTTACCTTAAACTGCGTAATAACAGGGCCCATGCTGGGATATAGCAATAAAGCTGGCTTTTTGGGCGCTATCATTTCATGTCAGAATGATGAGCACCGAATCTCGCTTTGGCTTTGTTCCAGATTCCTGACAATGGCCACCCTGCGGCACAGCAGTTAAGGCCACAAACATTTGAGCTACTCTCACCATGCTGGAGACACCACTGGAGTTCTGGGTTTCCAGTTGTGGTGTAGCCCAGGCCAACTACTGCGGGAAACCAGAGACAGCCAAAGCATGAAAGATCTCACTCTCTTTCTCTCTCTCTCTTTCTCATTTTTTCTCTCTCTCCACCCCCTCTCTCTCTCTCTCTCACACACACACCTTTTTAAATAATAAATAAAGGCTTAAACATTAACACCATATTTACCACACATATAACTTTCGAAAAAGGAGTTATACACAAAGCCTTTTTAGTTTTATTCTTATGTTAAATATTTAGTTTTTCTCTAAAATATGTTCCCTGCAGTGGCATTGCTAGTATTCTAATAAAAACATGTCAAAATTTAGAAGATAAATTGCTGCCAGTATTAAAAGATGCAACATTTTCTTTCATAATGCGACATAGAATTTTTTTCCATTTAATTCTATTTAACTCCCGAAAATGTGAGGATTTTTTTGGCCTTTCAAAAAGAGATTATAGTGAACAATGTTGCAATAATCTTTATTCAGCTAATAATTCATATTTAATTAAAAATTCCTTAGCATGCACCTTGACTTTAAATTTTTTTAAAGATTTATTTATTTTTTATAGGAAAGTCAAATTGATAGAGAGAAGGAGAGACAGAGAAAAAGAACTTCCAGCCACTGGTTTACTATTTAAACAGACCAATGGATGAAGCAGAGCCCATCCAAAGCCAGGAAAGATAAATACATCTGATTTATCTTTCCAATAAAAATAAATAAATAAAAATATATACTTTTGTGAAAGAAATCACTAAAATGTTGAAGCTAGTTACTTATGAATAAATACATTGTGAATATATAAGTATTTTCTTAGGTATTCTCTTACATTCTGAAAATGTCAATGTGTCTTGCTCTACTGATTGTTGCTGCAGCGTTTAGTTAATATTTTATTTGTAAGCAACAGGCTTTATTTATTCTAAACATTTTTTTTCAGTATTACACTCTGTCTCAGTGTCTAGTTTTGCCCCAGAAGGTCGACTCTCCCATGCAGGTGGCAAGGACCCAATGCCTTGAGTAGCCATTTGTTGCCTCCCAGAAGGCTCATTAGCAGGAAGGAGCAAGGGGAGCTGGAACCCCCAACTCAAGCACTCAACAGGAGATGCCGGTGTCATACGCAGTGCTTTTACTCCTGCACCAAACGCTGGCTCCACTCAGGCCATGTTTAAACAGTAAGGGCACTGCTCAGTTTTTGTCTCATGGTCAGACTGACAAAGTTCTTTCAGGGTAGAACTCACCTGGTGATGAGCCCTACCTGCTCTCCAACCATGATTGCCGATGCTTATGTAACTTGTGGCCAACATACCGGGGTTCCTCCTTGGTAATGGCATGCTTTTCCTTCTCTTCTCCCACTTGGTGGGTGAGAATTGCCAAGTACAAGAAAGGACTGGATAAATTAATGGAGATGAATTCAGACTCGCTTCTCGAGGGCTGAGCGCCAGCAATGTGAGGTCATTTGCTCAACTCATCACTGCGGTATGTCAATATTGGGAAGAGGGGCTAACGTGGAGGTATGCACATCTTCTGCTTCTCCAGGAAATAATTTATTAGCAGACAGAAAAACATCAAAAGTATCCTCACACCTAAATGTCTTCAGAAAAGACAACCCTGTACAGCACGGGGCACACACTTCCTTCCTGTTTTTTGTTTCCCCTAAAGACTCTCCATAAAAGCTGTACACACCAATTTTATTTCTCAAATCTTAATTTTTCTATTCTTAGAAAACATGCACAGTCATTCCATCTCAATGAGACACAGAGTGGGAGAGAACAATGAGAGAGAGAGGGCAGGAGGGAGACTATACTTTGCTTTTTTTCTGAATTTTTTTCTTATTTTTTTGTGAATTTCTGGCAAAGCATACTGTAACTACTTTATGACCAGATTTCTGTATGTCCATTTCCTACTTTCCCAACTCTCCTTAGGAGCATATAACACACACACATACACCCATCCTGGACACACACAAGCTATCTCACACTCCCAGCCCAGCTCACGCCCATCACACCTGGGACTCTGACATCCCTAACTTGCTCCCCAAGCCCTTCTCTCATACAGAGTGATTTACTGAATCAGAATCCACTGAGAATTATCTGAAGCTCTGAACATTCTTGAAGAGTCCCTAGATGTGTGCAATGATGAAACATGAGATGATTTGCAAAGGATTTTTGAATAGCCAATAAGCCAATGCACATGATACTGTCATGTACCCTACCGATGAACGTATGGGAGCTGATTGATGATTCCGGAAGATTGATTTTCAGTTAGACAGCAAGAGCAATTGAAATCGGGGAATGTCATCTAAATCAGGGAAATCAAATCCATTGTCCTGAGCAGTTATTTGTATCACGAACAGGAGAACTGAGAGCTGTTGCAGGTGTCCGTGTCTTTGGACCACATGGCCTCTAAGTTGTGCAGATCTTTTCTAACCTACAAGGAGTCATTTTAAGCTACCTTCATCTCATACTTTCAGGAGACCAGAGGAGAGTTCTCCGTGAATTCACATCACTGTTAAGTGTCACTTGAGGGGTTTCCAGTGGCGCTCCTTGGGGTGCCAGTCTCAGCTGGATGGCGGTGCTGCTTGAGGGCGCCACAGGGGGTCAATGGAGGATGAAAATCTACCCCACAGGAAATGGGAACCTTGCTTCCTACACAAGATTCCAGCAGTTACTCTAAGCGATATTTGCCTAATTTTGTTTTAAATTTGCATAAAAATGGAAATGCGAACCAGCGTGCAATGTTCAAGCTTTCTGATCAATTCTTAGTTCACTATGGCTTTTGACAGAATGTTCTGTGTTTCCATAGCAAATAGTCATTGTTAGTTGTAACTGGCTTATTTATGACGGCCCCTTCACATAAGCAAATTACATAGACACTGTCATATTCCTCACTTGGTGACTGGATACAAAAGAAAGTGTCCAGTGTTGTCATCCAGTGTTTATATTTTGTTAAATTGTTGCACAATTCACAGTTCATCAAAGGAAACCCAGGCCATCCTCTGCTTGACATGGATTATTTAAAACGTGCTTAATAAACAGTAACTGGATTCGTTATGGAAACGAATCCAGTATTCATGACAAAATCCACTTCCTGATTTAAAAAAAAAGTAAATAACACAACCTAGCAACAACTCTAGGGCTAGGATATTGTTGGGGCTTTCTTAAACATAACAAGGAAAAATTACTCATCATTAAATTCACTCTAACAGTGTCACATTCTTGGTTTGTGGATAAACGGGATAGTGACAAATTAGATGTTTGATGATCCTGAACTCAGATACATTTCAAGGATAAAACTCACTTTTGGAAAATTGAAATTTGTGTGGAAGGAACTGGCTATTACACCGATCTGGAAGAAGACACAAATTGAATGAAAGGTGGACTTAAGAAGACAGAAGACAGATTTTTAGGGACAAATATCTTCCAAGAGCACATCATTGCAGCACTATACAGGTAAACAGACCCTCAGGGAAAACAACTAACCCTTGGTCTCTGGTATTCAGTGATTTATAAACACTTCCACTCTGGGCTGTGGGTGCGATGATATCAAACATGGGGTTATGGATAATTAGCGTCAAGGGTCCTCTCTTCTGAGCAGGTGTGAGTATAGTTCAACAGGACCCATCCCATCCCAAAGTTAGAGAGGTTCCTCAGCCTCATAGCTAAAGGAGGTTCACATCCCAGAGATAATAGCTTTAATGTATTTATTTCCATTGTATTCAAAAGCAATGGAAATAGATTAATTCATAATGCATACTACATAATTTTAGTCCTAAGCTTAAAAGCAAACAAGAAATAATTGTTTCCTAAGCACATATAAAATATAGCAGGAAAGAAATTCAACAATTTATCAATGGTAGTCATTTTAAATTAACTGGATTATGTGTGATTTTTGTTTCCTTTGTAAAAGTAACTTCTGGGCCTGACACATGGTTCAATGGGATGATCCTTCCAGTCCAAGTGTCAGGTTTCCATATGGGTACCAGTTCAAACCCAGCTGCTCCACTTCCTGCCCAGCTCCCTGCATATGGCCTGGGAAAGCAGCAGAGGATGTCCCAAAGCTTTAGGACCCTGTACCCATGTGGAAGACCAGAAGAAGCCTCTGGCACCTGGTTTCTGGCTTCTGGCTCCTGGCTCCTGGCTCCTGGCTTCAGATCAAGTTAACTCTGGATGCTGTGGCCACTTGGGGAGTGAACTAGCGGATGGAAGATCTTTCTCTTTGTCTCTCCTTCCTTTTGTAAATCTGCTTTTCCAATAAAAATAAATAAATCTTTGAAAATAACTTCTACATTTCAAATGCTCAAAATAAACGATTCATGTCATTCAACACATCACATAAATAAGCAATGGTTGGAAGATTCCTGGGTGAACACACCAAACTGGATCCTTGAATATATAATTCCAAAAGTTTAAAATTTTATACCTTATGGTATACATGCCATATTTCCACATATGTCCCAAACACAAAGCACATATCACAGTGAAAAAATTAGGAATATAAAAAAAATTAGGAATATATTTGAAAAGTCATAAAAACGATTATACTTTTACTCAATTATCTAATGTTATAAGCAATAATATAAGTGAAAGAATGGTGAGTATACTAAGATTCAATTGTGTTACATAATAAAATGCTTTATAATTAGCAGCTCATATAAATACCAGTATGATGAAGATAACAAGGCTATTCCTCTAACCCTTCCCTAAGATCTCTCTGACATGGGAACTCGGGGTAGCTGCGCCAGCCTCGTAGAATGCATTCCAGTTTAGTGTGGAGACCGAAACATTCCATTCCTCCCCCTTTACAGTCTAATGCTTGGCGTCTAAATAAGAAATAATTCCTTTACTTGAAAGCATTTTTCTTAATTTTTTTAAGATTTATTTATTTATTTTTTTATTACAAAGTCAGATATACAGAGAGGAGAGACAGAGAGGAGGATCTTCCGTCCGATGATTCACTCCCCAAGTTAACTCTATGGCCGGTGCGCGCCGATCCAAAGCCAGGAGCCAGGAACTTTTTTCTGGGTCTGCCATGTGATGCAGGGTCCCAAGACTTTGGGCCGTCCTCAACTGCTTTCCCAGGCCACAAGCAGGGAGCTGGATGGGAAGTGGGGCTGCTGGGATTAGAACTGGCGCCCATATGGGATACTGGTGTGTTCAAGGCAAGGACTTTAGCCACTAGGCCACTGCACTGGGCCCAAAAAGTTTTATTGAAGAACTTCTTAAAGTTATGAAACAGATGGGATTTAATTGGAAAAGAAACCCCACAGAGTGAAGCAACTGATAACTCAGTGGGAATTTCTGAAAAAAGAAAGCTTCCCAAACAGACTACCAGAAAACCCACCAGGATGGGAGAAAGTTTAGATGGCGAGCCAATGGAATCCCAGGAGCAATTGGCAAGGTAATTAATTAAAGTGCTGGGGAACCGCTGTGCTGGGCACAGCTCTCCAGACTAGAGGGCTCCAAATGAAGTGGGGACCTGCCTCAAGGAACTACCAAGGTGAGTTTGATGCCGAAGAATGTAGGACAAGGCTCTGGTCAGCTTCTAGCTATCCCTTTACAAGAATCCGTGACACCAAATGAGGCTGTCTGCAAGGAAGATGAAAACCCCAAGAGAACTTTCGAAACTGCAGTGAGCAAACCTGTCATGCTAAATAGATTTCACTATTGGCGTTACCTCCTTCCGGGCTTAGTTTATCATAGAAATGATCAAAAATAAATGAATAGCCCTCATATGCAGTAAAGAAAATATGATTTTCCGACACACAGGGATTGCTTTAAATCGATGATAAAAATATCATTGGATACAAAAAGCTCAATGAGCAATAACTCACTTAAAACTAAAGGAACAAAAGTGTTTTCAAAAGTTTCCGTAATCCAAGTAAGGTAAATAAAACTCATCCTACAACACAAGGACAAGTTTGAACAATTCATAGCACGAATTTTGGGGGAAAATACGAGGAAAATGTCTCATTTGTCCTCTGTTGAGTATAAAGTACTACAAATTTTTGAACTACATTTCTCAGAATTTACCGAAGTATTTTTGATAAAAGATTAATAAAATCCATGTCCTTTTCCATGAGAAATGGACCCTAAGTTCAGTAAACTTTCCCTCTTTTGTCAGAAATTTGGTAAAGCTATAATGTCAAAGATTACCTTTTATAATTATTTGAGGCAAAAATAACAGGCTGCATTTATGAGATTTTCATTGCATTGATAGAACTACCGAGAGCAAGAAACTCTAATTTGGCTTTTCAAGTTGAGGCAACTCTCTTGAAAGGAAATCACCTGTTTGGGTTTCTATAGCCTTCTAAGAATATGGCACTACCTGTGCCTCATGTTCATAAGGTTAAAATAGGAAAAGTAACTTAAGACTTTAGTTGGCCTTTGCAAATTTGCATAATCAATCTAAATTAATTGAACCTAAAATATATGCCAAAAAGTAATAAAATTTGTTTAAATATGGAAATATAAAAAATATTCAAAGTTAACAAAAGCAAGAGGTATTTTAAGCAACAATATATACCACATAATATTTTCTACATTCTAACAAGGAAATTTTTTATCATAATTCCACATTGGTTTTTTTTTTTTTTTTTTTTGTATGTTTGTTTTGTTTTTAGTCCACATTGTTTAGTGAAAAGAAAATTCTGCAAAGCAAGGTGTCTGCTTTGTTGAATGCACTTGTGTGCTTCGTGCTGTTGGAGCATCCAGGCTGCTCTGGTCCCTGGGTAATTGATCTACCGCTCCGTCAGAGCTTTCCCACTTGCTGTTCCAGCCTGTCAGGGAGTAGAGCTGCTCTCTTATTTCGACTCCAGGCTTATGCTTTCCTGTGGATGCTAGGCTGCTGACTTAACATATCCTATCACTCAACCAAAGGAATCTCCAGTGCGGAGCCATCAGGGAGCTCTTAAGGAATTCTGATTCAGGGAGGAATGTCAATGAGATTGTTGAATAGGAATAATGATTTCGCAACTGTACGGAGAACAAATTTTACAAAATGCATTTGTAGGAGCCTTAGGATCCAATTACAGGCTGCAAACAGTGCAGTGCTGGGCCATGGATGGCTTCTATGAAAAGCAGGACTGAGTCCTGGTGGTGGTCTCAAAGAATAGTACCCCAGCTGCAAACTTGAAAGCAGCTGATTTTCCAATGGGCTCAGCTCTATCCTGCTTGGTAGAGATGTTCTTCCATTTGCCCCTGTGTCCAGGATATGTGGGAAATTAACATCTCCTTTTTTTTTTTTAAGATTTATTATTATTGGAAAGCCGGATATAAAGAGAGGAGGAGAGACAGAGAGGAAGATCTTCCATCCGATGTTTCACTCACCAAGTGAGCCGCAACGGGCTGGTTCGCACCGATCCAAAGCCGGGAACCAGGAACCCCTTCCGGGTCTCCCACACGGGTACAGGGTCCCAAAGCTTTGGGCTGTCCTCAACTGCTTTCCCAGGCCACGAGCAGAGAGCTGGATGGGAAGTGGAGCTGCCGGGATTAGAACCGGCGCCCATATGGGATCCCGGGGCATTCAAGGCGAGGACTTAAGCCGCTAGGCCATGCCGCCAGGCTCAACCTCTTCTTAATACTGGGAACGAACTTCCTGTCTGTGAACTGGAGATAGCTGTGTGACAGGCCCCAGCCCTGCTCCCCACCTGGGAGGTAGCTCGTTGATTCTAGGACTTGCAGAAGATCTTCATCTGTTGAATTCAATGTGTAGAAATTCTCAAATGTCAAGAAGAGAATTTGAAAGCAACAAGAGAAAAAAAAAAAAAAACTGTTACATAAAGAACCTGCTTAAGACCAACGGTGGATTTCTCTCCAAGCCTTGAAGGCCAAGAGTGAGACATACCTTCAAAATGAGAATAAACAAATAAAAAAAAAGGTACTGACAAGTAAAACTATTTTGTTCAACAAAATGATTGTGTAGAGATAAGGAAGAAATGGAGACTTTCCCAAACATTAAGAGATTTGTCATCACTGGAAATAATTTATGGGAAGTGGTAAAGGGAGTTCTTGAAAGCAAAATGAAAAGATACTAAAAAAACATATCAGCATATAGAAATGCTAAAAATAGATATCATAACAAGCCCAGAACTTAGCCAACTTAGTGGTGTCCTATAAAACAATTGTGAAAGAAGAAAAACAAAAAGTTGTAAAAGTAAGTATGAGAGGGCCCGGCGGCGTGGCCTAGCGGCTAAAGTCCTCGCCTTGAATGCCCCGGGATCCCATATGGGTGCCGGTTCTAATCCTGGCAGCTCCACTTCCCATCCAGCTTCCTGCTTGTGGCCTGGGAAAGCAGTCGAGGACGGCCCAAAGCTTTGGGACCCTGCACCCGCGTGGGAGACCCGGAAGAGGTTCCTGGTTCCCAGCATCGGATCGGCGTGCACCAGCCCGTTGCGGCTCACTTGGGGAGTGAAACATTGGATGGAAGATCTTCCTCTCTGTCTCTCCTCCTCTCTGTATGTCCGGCTTTCCAATAATAATCAAAATCTTAAAAAAAAAAAAAAGTAACTATGAGCTCTTAAAGTTTGTGATAGAAGCAAAACATAGGAAGAAGATCTGATATCAAATGCACAAAGCATTTCTGAGTATGAAGGACAATCACATTTATCAGCTTAACAAGGAATACTGCGATACTCATAAGGTAGGTGAAACTTCATCAGCATCATGTTTGAAAAGCACACTGGATGGTCAGCTACTGTTCACACAAAAAATCTTTTCACCTGGGCACAGCATGGTAGCCTAGCGGCTGAAGTCCTCACCTTACATGCACCAGGATCCCGTATGGCTGCTGGTTTATGTCCCAGCGGACCCGCTTCCCATCCAACTCCCTGCTTGTGGCCTGGGAAAGCAGTGGAGGATGGCCCACAGCCTTGAGACCCTGCACCCGCGTAGGAGACCTGGCTTTGGATGGGCTCAACTCTGGCTGTTGTGACCCCTTGGGGAGCGAATCGGATGGAAGATCTTTTCTATTTATCCTCCTCTCTCTATATCTGACTTTGCAATTAAAACAGTATCTGTCCACCAATAATCATTGCGGCTTTATTTGTAATAGTTCAAATCTGGACACAATCCAGATGTCCTCAATGAGCAACAGATAATATACACTGTGGTGCATCTGTGCCACAAACAGCACTGAACAAGAGGCCGTGTAGATGTGTAGCAAGTAACGCTGCCACCTGCCGTGCCAGCTTCTCACATGGGCACCAGTTTCTGTCCTGGCCACTCCTCTTGTGATTCACTTCCCTGCTAATGCACTTGGAAGAGCAGCAGAACATGGCCAAGGTGAACCTCACCGCCAAAGAGGGACAATTGGGTGAATTTCCAGGTTCCAGCCACACCCAGCACAGGCTCTATGGGCACTGGCCAGTGAGTGAAGGTCTCCCCTTATCTCTGTAACCCTGACTTTCCAAACAAATAATATTAAAAAAGAACATTACTGATCAATCAAATTTACAAATTATTGATGCATATGCCAACCTGGGTACATCTGCAGAAAGTTATACTGCAGAAAGTTATATCTTCAGAAAGTTATATCTTCAGAAAGTTATATCTTCAGAAAGTTATTCTTCAACATCAAGAATTCACACTCCATGATTCCATTCATGTAATATCTTTTCAATGACAAAAGTAAAAAGGAAAGAACAGATTCATGTTGCCATGTGTGGTTGGGCAAGTAAAGGCTGTATGTGTAGGATTATAAAACCGAAGCATAGAATTGTTCTGCGTTCTGATGTGGTACAATACACACACACCTGCACATATGATGACTTGTATACAAATAAACACACACACAAATATATGAATCAGTTTGTGTAATACGGCAGAGGTGTGAAAGATGCGACTGAACTGTATTGATGCTAATTCCTCATTAAAGATTTATACCATAGCTATAAAAGATGTTACGAGCCACAGAAAGTAGGCAAAGGTCATACGAGAACTTCCTGTATTTTATGTAATACATTTTCCTTCTAAAATTAGCTCAGAGGAAAGAAGTTTTTAAGATTTATTTTTATTCTTCCTCTCTGTCTCTCCTCCTCTCTGTATATCTGACTTTGTAATAAAATAAATAAATCTTAAAAAAAAAAGATTTATTTTTATTGGAAAGATTTACAGAGAGAAGAAGCGACAGAAAGACCTTTAGTCTATTGGTTCATGCCCAACTGGCTACAATGGCCAGAGCTGCGCTGATCTGAAGCCAGGAGACAGGAGCTTCTTCCAGGTCTCCTACGCGGGTACAGGGTGCCAAGGCTTTGGGCCATCCTCCACTGCTTTCCCAGGCCACAAGCAGGGAGCTGAATGGGAACTGGAGCAATGGGGACATGAACTGGTGCCCACATGGGATCCTGCCACATGCAAGGCGAGGACTTTAGCCAGGTCCAGAGTAAAGAGGTTTTAAGAAAACATACTTCCATACTGGAAATTACGATTTGCATTTTCTATGGTGTAGGCAAAGAATGTGCATTTTCAAATAAAATTTTTAATCAAATCTGTGCAGATTTCACAGAAACATATTTTTGTTCCCACTGTTCAGACTGAGTCTATCCATAGGATTTTTCAGAGTTGCATCTGATTTTTCCAACCTTGGGCAATGGTCATCGACTGCCTGGGTGCTCTTTAGGGCTTCAGCTGCTTGCTGTGGGCTCCATTTCTGTAATCCTGTTTCTCTCCTCTCTCCCTCTCTCCTCTCTTTCCCTCTGTCTCTCCCTTTTCTCTCTCTTTCCTCAGTCTGAAGCTGTTTCTGTCCCGTTGCAGACCATATTTCTTAAAATCTGCTGCTGCTCTACATTGCTACTTTAATACTCTATTGCTTAAAACCTGATACTGGGACCCAAGTGGTAGTATAGCGACTCAAGTCCTCACCTTGCATGCGCCAGGATCCCATAGGTGCACTGGTTCATGTCCCAGCAGTCTCGTTTCCCATCCAGCCCCCTGCTTGTGGCCTGGGAAAGCAGTGGAGAACAACTCAAAGCCTTGGGACCCTGCATCAGTGTGGAAGGCCCAGAAGAAACTGCTGGCTTCTGGCTTCAGATCAGCACAGCTCTGGCCATTGGGGTCACTTGGGGAGTGAATCAGCAGAAGGAAGATCTTCCTCTCTGTCTCTCCTCCGATCTGTATATCTGCCTTTCCAATAAAAAAAAAAAATAATCTGTAAAAAAAAAAGGGCTCTACATTGTTACTTTAGGACTCCTATTGTCAGCAATATAATAGTGTTTTCATTTTAATATTGATGTAACATGTAAACACATATGATATAACAAAAATAACACTAGAAATATTTATAAATCAGAATTTAAGAGTTAGTTACTGTAGCAATTTTAGATTTGTATTTTGACTGCTTTCATATATGCAACATGAATTCAGCCTTATTAGCAGGCATTTTTCTTAAAATGTGAATTTTTTTTTTTTACGTGGTTCTGAATTATTTTTTTTTCCCAAAACAAGTTAGCTTGTTACTATAGAGACTGGAAAATACTGGTAACAAGTAAGATGGAAAATTAAAATGCTAAAATGTTAGGTCCTGGGGCAGCACAGTTGGAATGCAAGTGCACGGGCACATAAACACCAAACAGGTGCTTTTCTCCCTCCAGCTGTGGTAAGCGGTTCCTGATTACATAAAGTGAGCAGTCCTACATCGCCCGTCGTAATCCCATCTGGCCTGACCCACAGGAGAGTCAATTAGAGGTTCAGCAATCCCCAAGTGTTTCTGTGGGCAACGGCATTCTAAAATAGAGATGTTGTCAGAAGGAACTGGCGAATCATTATGCATTATAATTACGAACCCCCACAGCCTCTGCGCTGCTGTTGGTTGAGCTGCACTGCTTGCCTGGGGAGAGTGCAAGCGTGGGCCGTTCTGGAGGATGTGGCATGAGCATTGTTTTGTGGATTGTGATTGCTGTCACTAACTCGCCTAATCTCTGCATTTCTTACAGAACCTCTTCCCAACAGCCTTGTTGCATGCCCCGTCTGCACCAGGCAGAACTAATGTCTGCACAGTTTACTGATGTCTCCAGCCACTGTTCTCTGACTACCAGGAGGTGCAATTGCATTGCTATGATTACAGTGTTGTGATCCAATGCAGGAATCAGAGCTGAAAACGGACCTTGCCCACCTGCGAGCAACTTTGTGATGTACTGTTCTGGATTTAAAGCTTATGTCATGCTTTTGTCACTTGATAATATCTGTAAATAAATATGAATCACTGAGCTTATTTAAGCAGAGGAGCCCAGGAATGGCAGAATGCTGCAAAAACCAAAGCTAACTAATCAGAATGCTGCCCATCCTGGATGTTTGTAGAAATATAGCCATTCTTTTATGAAAGATAACAAATTGTCATAAGAGTTTTGGGAGATTGTCTTCTTCATCAAGCTAAGGAAGTTTGATAGTGAACCTTTGGTTGTAAGGCCCTGATGCTGATTGAATTGGTACAGTATCTGAGAATTTCCTGTGGATTGCAATAACGCCAGGCAATGGATGGATGTCCATGACAGGCTCTGAGACAACTTTCCGCCACATCCTGAATCCCAAACTGGGTCCAGTCCTTTCCTTCTTGACGTCAGCACAGCTGGGAGAGTTGGGATTCTGCTCTCCTCCTACCTAAGTCATCCCTTTGGCCCAGGTTTTCTTTCTCTGCACCTTTTCAGGAAGAAAAATATGCCTGGGATGCCAGGAAAAAAAGAAACTGGGTGAATTCCTTTCTTTTTTGATCTAGTGTGAGCTCTGTATACTTGGAAAGGAATGTTTGGAGCAAAGTAGAAGTGAAATAAAGGAAAGGGACAAAAAAATCTTATGAATTCTCTTTTGCTCACTTTTCCCTGAGTGAGAAAGCATTTCCAGTTGCAGATCTAAGAAAGAACAATTTGAGGTTTGAGTGTTTCTGTTTTAGTGGACCACTGCCTCAAATAGTGAATGAAATCAGGAGAATAAGCAAAACTCTCAGACTGTGGCATGTAGAAGTTCACCCAAATGTTCCAAGTGTCAATTCCTGAGCCTGTGCTCCAGGATTCTAGTTTTGACTGGGAGCCCAGGCATCAGATTCCAGGTCTAAACAAAAGATTCCATAGAGTGTATAGCAAAAGGAGTAAGGGTGATGAGCACAGACCATAGCTCCAATGTCAAGTTAGAGGACCAGGCTGATTTAAGACCATAGTCAATGACCTGCACATTCCTGGCTCAGTTCAATTTCTTGCAAAATTGTGCCAAAGCTGCTACATTGAAACAGAGGTCCATATTTCTACTCTTTTATCAATTTATATTTCTAAGAACAACTTAGCAGATGCAACAAAAATCGACTCTCTATGTTCATTAGGCAAATACACGTCTGTGAAATGGACTCATCAAGGATCAGCCAATAGGGAAAGCCAGCTGCCTGAGGACCAGTCAGGATGCTGCACGCGAACCAGAAAATCAATTGACATGACATTCTCCCTAAACTGTTTCAAGGCATTTTGCAAATACATTACTGACTCATATTTAAGAAGTAACAAAAATAGACCGTAGCTTCACAGGAGTAGGAATAAGGGTTAAAAACAACATTGAAATCTCAAGACGTCCAGATAGATATCCTTGTACTTATTATGCGTTCTGTATTAAAATATTGCTCACGTGCCTGGCATGGTAGTCTAGCGGCTAAGCTCCTTGCCTTGCAAGTGCCAGGATCCCATTTGGGCATCAGTTCCAGCCCAGCAGCCCCCACTTCCCATGCAGCTCCCTGCTTCTGGCCTGGAAAAGCAGTTGAGGATGGCCCAAAGCCTTAGGACCCTGCAACTGAGCGAGAGTCCCAGAAGAAGTTCCTGGCTCTTGGCTTCAGACTGGCACAGCTCTGGTCTTTGCAGCCACTTGGGGAGTGAATCATGATAGAGGATCTTCCTCTCTGTCTCTTCTCCTCTCTGTATGTCCAACTTTCCAATGAAAATAAATCTTTAAAAGAAAAAAGTCATTGTTCACACTCAGTGTGTCCAAAGCGAGGGGCTCCTGGCACACCATTAGCTTCAGCTGGCTCACTGTGTCTTAAGATCTGACTGTGCCACTGTCTGTGCCTGATGCCAGTCCAATGGTCTTGAACTGCAGAATGGCTGTGCAGAGGCCAACATGGATGCAATAGAGCCTAGTATGGTACGTTAGAAGAGAAACTCCTTTGTTCAACTCCAGCTTTTCTCCTCCAGTCTACTTCCTGCAGAGAACATAGGTGGCCAAGACTGAGAGGCAATTTTCAAAACCTGAATGTGCAGTGAGATGGTGAGAGGAAAGAGGAGGAAGAATGTTTTACACACAACCACAAAGCGATCTGGGTGGGACTCCAAGTGAGTGTCTCATCAGGTATATCAGGTGACCTTCATTAACTATGTAAGGATTTAATCTCATTATTATTCAATGGCATATAAATAAGGGTACTATAATATTTTGCATCTATTTAAGCTAAAAAGAAGGTAATACATGGCAATTACCAAAAAAAAAAAAAAAAAGAAATTATAGCGATAATCAAATGTTAATAGTAACAAAAGCAGAGTAGGGTAGAAGGAAGATGGGCAGGCTGGTGTCTGTTAGTCCTTAACACAGAGGCCTTGAGTGATGAAATATGCTCAAAATCTTCCTGACAGTGATGCCCTGTGGAAGGAATAGAGTTTAAGAGAGCAATCTGTCCCAAAGGAAGAGACAATTTTACTACATTTGATTTGGATCCTTGCCACCATGTGATGGTAATAAAAAGCAGGCCATTTTGTAATTAGTTTTGAGGTTTAATACTGCTTTTTAAATCCCCATGAAAAAATTCATGCATTCATTTCCTGCATTACGGAAAACTACCTCTCATCTCCAGTCTCAACTCATATGTCTTAGCACTGTTATGGCTTTCTAGCTGGTTGTAAGTCTCTGGTTTCATAGGGGAAGCAGAAGTTACTTCAACACCCAGTTCGATTTTTACTAAAGGAAGAAATTGTCACTGGGTCAGAAGACTTTTCAAATAGTAGGAAGCACCAGACATGCCCTGTGGAGAAAGCACAGTTTTAGCAGTTGTAGTATACATGTAACATCACCAACATGCACCAACATGAACCAACATGCAAGCCTTGCGTTACTCATTCGTCTTTCTTAGAAAGAAAAGTATGTGACACAGAATTAGTGCAAGGAGAAGCTAAGACTCAAACAAAACACTGCCATGCAGCATACGGTGTCCCCAGTGGTGCCTTACCCGCCTCTGCCACAGAACTGCCCTCTCCTCGTCCAACAAAGACTGTTTTATATATATCTATATCTATCTATATATATAGATAGATATAGATATATATAAACTGCTCATTGATTTAGAGTAGATTTCAAATGCATCTGTTCATTTGTTTCCTTTTGATTCTTACCAGCTGGGCAATCCCAGGAAAATTTACCAAATTCTCTGTGTCTCATATTTCTCAACTTGAAAAAAACTGAGATTAAAAAAAGGAACAAAACGAAACAAAAAGCAAAAGAAGAACAATACTCCAGGGGTTGGTGCTGTGGTGTAGTGGTTTAAGCTACCACCTGCAATGCCAACATTCTGTATAAACACTAGCCCCACTCTCAGACGCTTTGTTTGTCATCCAGCTCCCTATACATACACCCAGGAAAGCAACAGAGGATGACCTGAAGCCCTGGAGGAGTCTTTTGACTCCTGACTTTGGCCTGGTCCAACTGAAGCTGTCACAGTCATTTGGTAATATTTTGTTAAACTGATTACCAACATATGACTCTAGCATTGATTGGTTAATTGTCTTTTATTCAGGATTGTTCTGGCTATTCATGCTCTTACAATGCCCATACTGTCTGATGGCATTCCTCACAGTATCATGAAAAAAGTGAAAAAGTCAATATGAAGTCAGAAATAGCTTTCACTTTCATTGCAAAGTAAACATGTCCTAACAATTATATATACAGTCGTAGGAGTTTGCAATGGGCTGACTCATTAGTAGATGTCAGATTGAGTAGTGATTATGAAATTTTTTTGTTCATTAATATTTATTTAACAAACAATATATAGCTATTTATTGATTTACAGTATAAAGATTATTTGAAAATTTTTACACTACATTGTCTACTTAAAACTGTAAACTCAAAATGCTGATGAGTGATTCCCAATTAAGTCCATAAAACAATCTGGCTGTCTGCCTTTTTTTTTTTTTGGTTGGTTTTTTTTTTATTTATTATTTTTAATTCATTAATTACATTGTATTATGTGACACAGTTTCATAGGTACTTGGATTCTCCCCACCCCTCCCCAAACCTTCTCACCATGGTGGATTCCTCCACCTTGTTGCATAACCAAAGTTCAAGTTCAGTTGAGATTCCCTCATTGCAAGCATATACCAAACATAGAGTCCAGCATCTTATTGTCCAGTCAAGTTCAACAGCTTCTTAGGTATACCCTCTCTGGTCTGAAGACAGAGCCAGCAGAGTATCATCCCGATCAATTAAAAGCTCCAACATACCATCAGCAAAAATTGGTTACTCATTACTATGTCAATTAATTCCATAATGATGTAAATTTTTGCTGATTATGAAATTTTAAGACAGAATCAAGTACATTTTTCTCCATGACTTCTCAAAGACTGTGGAACCATATTCCTTTTTAGCTCTCATGGCATAGCGGTGGAGGAATTTAATTTATGTATTCAGCATTTTTAGTTACTGACATTCAAATAGTGCTGCATTCCCTCATTAGAAGAAATCGATCCTAAGATCTGAGTTCCAGCCAGTCAATTGATGCTTGATCTGTGTTCCACACAAGCAAGGCTTAGAGATCGTTATTAAGCAGTTAAGAAAAAGCTGTCTTATTCTAGTTTCCGTGTTATCATCAATGGCCCTATCATCATTTTTGTAGAGAACATGGCACTTATATTTAAAAACACAAAATACTATTTCGTACACACTTCTATCAAATCTCTGTTGACTTTTGGCTCACTGAAGCAGAAAATAGTTTTTGGACTATTTTGCAACAATGGATATTAGAGTGAATAAAAGCGATTTATGGCACAAAAAATTTTCATGAAGCATCTAATATACTGTGAGAAACAGTTATTCAGATTGGTAGGTAAAACAGGACAGGCAAGGTGAGCAGGGCACAGAAGTACATCATTCCATCAAATTCACAGAAAAAACAAAGAACAATTTTTGTCAAGATTTTGTAGTATAGCAGTTCTCAACAGTGAGCCAGGTAGAACCACAATGTTATCATGTACAAGGTAGGATGAATTCCAGATTTTTCCTCAAAAAATTATTTGAAAAAAATAGAGTTACAGAGGGAGAGAGAGAGAGAGAGAGAGTCAGTCTTGATCTGCTGGCTCTTCAGATGAACACAGCAGCCAGTGTTGGGCCAGGCTGAAGCAAGGAGCCAGAAGCCAGGAATTCAGAACCACCTGAGTACAGGTGCCCATGGACTTGAACCATCCTCTGGTGCTTCACAGGTGCAGTAGTAAGGAACTGGACCAAGATGGAGCAGCCAAGACACAAACCAGCATCCAAATGGAATGCTGTCATTGCAGGTGGTGAAATTGAATTCACTGTGCCATAATGTCAAACCATGCATCTCTCAAAATAATAAAATGTGCAACTATTTACTCTCTCTGTGTGTAGACATTTCCTACACAGGAATAATTTCAACTAGGGGTGAATTTCTAGGTAATCAAACAGCAATAGCAGAAAAATAAGTACATGTAACTCATTCTGTTTAAGCGGATGGCTTGGCAGTGACTTGATAGCTACCAGCTTGCTTCTGATTCTCCATCACTCTGACACCTCATGTAAGTTTCATTTAACTACCTATTAAATAGAATTAACCTAATTCTCTACATGCCTACTAAATTATTGTTAGAATTATGAAGAACTAGAGAGGTGGTCGATTCTCAGAAGGCTAAGGACCCAAGAATTTTCTCTATCACTGTCACCATCATCTCCTTCTATAAATTCCCCGTATAAAAGCAATTTCTTCGGAATGGAATTATGATGCAGTGGCAGCCACACTGCCTGGAACACATCTCACACTAGAATACTGGTTTGAGTCCCAGCTGCCCCACTTCCTATCCAGCTCCCTGTAAATGCTTCTGGAAAGGCAGCAAACTACGACTCAAGTACTTTGGTTCTCCTACCCACATGGCTCCTGGTTTTGGCCTGGCCCAACGAGGGTCGCTGCAGCCACCTGTGGAGTGAATCCAGATGGAAGATTCCCCTTCCCCCTCATCCTCTCCCACTCCTTCTACATTTGGCTTTGCTTCTCCTTCTCTGCTTTGACTCTTTTATTTTTTAAGATGTATGTTTTTATTGGACAGCACCAGTGAAATTGAGCTGAACACAGCTGATTCTTCGAAATTGATGGAACAGCCTGCAGGAGCCATGGACGCTTATCTTCCGCTGTGTCTTTCACACCAATATGTCTGTTTAGCAGAGGAACAGATCTGATGGCTGCAAGATTTGGTGACAGAAAAGAGAGTTAGGTAAATAAATCAAGTTACTTGAGAATTTATAGTGGGACTCTCAGAGCAGACTTCACAACACCGCTAATATCATGAATACTATAGATGATTATGAAGATTCAAGAAAACAGTACCTCAGAAAATTATAAATTTTTTATTAAAAAGATCAAATAAACCATTAAGGCATTTTAACAATCATTTGTAGAAATTTTATCTGCAAAGTATTCATCAGAGCCTTGTAGAGAATAACTATAGTACTAAGATATTACTTTTCTTCTTAAACAGGTTACTTAGTCATTTGAGTGATAAAGAACAGATATACAGTTAAAGTCATAATGTTTTTTGAGGAAAATATCCAAGCACAGATATAATATTCAAAGCCGTTTTAAGATTTTTTTAATCATAAGACTCAAGAAATTTCTCTAAAGTTTTACAAAAATATCACAAACTGCAAGCAAGAAAACGGACCCCTGTTTCCAGTAAAGGTATATATATCATATCTATTATATTATATCATATATCATATATTAAATATTATATATCATATTATGTATTACACATTAAGTATTATGCACAATATACAATATTTTTCTTTAAACCACCAAGGAATCACATTTAGGAAATGTAAGTGCATAGTGCCCGGCAAATATCCCTGAAGACCCTTAGCAGTTAGATTACCCATCTTGACTATTGGCTCAGTGATTTAATCGTGAAATACACACATGTTGTTCTTTATGACACTCACTCTGTGAATGTTTTGATTTCCATATACTTGTTTAAGTTCATAGTTCATGCATGGATAAATGACCTGCGCCGTACAGAGTTCCTTCTCACTCCCACTAGGGTCTGGACATTGGCCCCAAGTTGCAACTTTCACCCTACATACAGGTATGTACTTAGACATACATGCACAGAAAGCCACAGTCCCACACATACCATACCAAAGCCCCTGGCACTTCTCAACAAACCTTGACACTTAAGGGACTGTGTCAGCTGTCTTCAGAGAGCTTTGTCTTCTTGTTGGAGTCAGTCATTAGCCCTAGGACCAACTATCATTGCCTTGAGGACTTGAAAGTGATACTGATTTTTGAAGTCGATTTCTACTATCATAGTGTGATCATGTTACAGATTTCATGGATTAATGACCACATCAATGATGTTTTGTGTGCTTGTGTTATTTAGGATGGAAAAAAAGTTCAATGAATTTATGTGCAATCAGTTCTTTTGGAGATAGTATTAATTAGGAATTTCAGTAGTAACAGCAGAAAAAATAAGAAGTTAAAACAAAGAGGAAAAACAGCAATAATTAAATCTCTGATTATCATGTGTAGTAAAAGAGGTGCTAAGTGAGTAAACCACCTGGACCTAGTCCACTTGGTCTTGCTTCTTTATGAGGTGAGTATTGGCATTTAACTAGCTCACTTCCTGTGATATCATAAGAATTTCATCAGTTTTATGACTAGTTATAAGACAAACAAGTTAGTAATTTTCCTCCATTACTATTTAGACACATACTGTCCTCATCATTATTAATGAGACACAGAAATAGGGAAAACTTAAAAACCTATCTAAATTTACAATTAAATCTATCATCTATCTATCTACATATCATCTATTTATTCATCTATAATCTATCTATCTATCTATCTATCTATCTATCTATCGATCGATCACACTCATTGTCAGCCAAACCAAACCCCTGATTGAACAAGAGATTTGGATTATGAGTTCAGTGATTCCCTGTGGTTACATTTCAAATCCAAGCACTTGATGGAGTCCAACCCTCCATCAATGGAGAATGTGCTTTGACCAGAGGCATGCTGGGTGCTGCCGTCAGGCTGTTTGGACACACTTGGTAAGCTACTACCGCTTAGTGTTCACAGTCCTGACCGGGGGGTGTCCGTGGCATGTCTGCTCAGTTCACCTTTCACTGTCCCCATCCGTGACCAGGATGTCCATGGTGTGTCTGTCCAGCTTAGTGGCCTTCCGAGGTCTTAACTCACCACCTTCAGCTACTTAGTAGAAATACGCTTCTGAGCTGGTTTCTTAGAAACGTAATTTGTGTCTGAATTATTTTGTGACAACATTTCTAAGTGGAAAAATAAAAAGCATCAGATTTACAGCAACTGCAATGAATGCATAAATATGTTTGTCATTCTACTGGCAGCATGTGTAGTCCCTAGAACCAATGAAATTTGGATGTTAAGATGACAGTGGTTTGAAACCACATGTTGTCCTAGGAAACCTCTTTCCTGGATATATTGCTGGAAAACACAACTTAGAGAAATTTCGGAAAAAAATGTTCTTGGTTTCTTTCCTATTTTCTGTAAAAGTTTAACTTTCCATTTCCTTGCCATGGTTTGGCAGTGATTTATGACATCATTTACACCAAATTAGGAAAGAAAGAATGTAAGGAGATCCGACTTTATTTCAAGATAATGTGCATGTGGGTACAGAGTCCCAAGCCTTTGGGCTGTTCTCGACTGCTTTCCCAGGCCACAAGCAGGGAGCTGGATGGGAAGCGGGGCTGCTGGAACATGAACTGGCACCCATATTGGATCCCAGTGCACATGCAAGGCGAGGACTTTAGCCTCTAGGCTACTGTGACAGCTCTCCTGAGCCCATTGCTTGACAGAGTCGTTTGTTTTGCTATTGCGGAGTTTCCGGAGCTCTTTGTGACTCCTGGATCTAGTCCCTTGTCTTTGGTATAGTGTACAAAGATTTTTCCCCACTTCTGTTTGTTGCTTTATTGATCACTTCCTTGTATAGAGGCTTCTTAGTTTAATGTAATCAAACTTGCTTATTTTGATCTTGACTGATGTGCTTTTGTTGACTTTTCTGAGTCTTCACCAACGCTTGTATCTTCTAGAGTGCTTCCTAGGCTTTCCTCTTAACAGTTGGGTGGTTTCTGCATGCAGATTTAGGTCCATGATCAATTTAGAGCTGCTTATTTATATAAGGTGGCAGGTGGGGGGTTTTGCTTCTTACCTCCACAATCTGCAATCACTATCGAATTGTTCCAATAGAATTTGTTGAACGGACCAGGCTTTTTCCCTGGATTATTTTCAGTTCTTTGGTCAGAGATTAGTTGATTGTTCATGTGTGAGCTACCTTTTGGTGTTTCTATTTTTTTTTTCCATTGGTCTTCTCTGCTTATTTTTTTTTTAAGCCAGTAATAGATGGTTTTGGTGATCACTGCTCTGTAATATTTCTTGAGGTCTGAAATTGTGATTCCTCAACTTGATTTTTATTCTTTAGGATAGCTTTGGCAATTAATGGTCTCCTGTATTTCCAGATGAATTTTTGCATTACCTTCTTTTATTTTTTTAAAGATTTATTTGTTTTCATTGGAAAGTCAAGTATACGGAGATGAGGAGAGACAGAGAGGAAGATCTTCCACCCACTTGGGAAAGTGACAGCAATGGCCGGAGCTGAGCCAATGAAAAGCCAGGAGCCAGGAGCTTCCTCTGGATCTCCCATGCAGGTGCAGGGTCCTAAGGCTTTGGGCCATCTTCTTCTGTTTTCCCAGGCCACAAGCACGGAGCAGGATGTGAAGCAGGGGAAGCAGAGCTGCTGGAACACACACCAGTGCCCATATGGAATCCTGGCACAACCAATGAGAGAACTTCAGCCACTAGGCTACCATGCCAGGCCCTGTATTATCTTTTCTGTTTGTAAGGAGAATGTTGGAATTTTGATTTGGATTGTATGGAATCTGTATATAATGTTTGGTAATGTGCACATTTTTATTATGTTGTTTCTCCTTATCCAAGATCATGGTATGTTTCTCCATTTTTTTTAATGTCTTCTTCTATTTCTTTTATTTAGTGTTTTGCAATTTTTCTCATAGAGGTTTTCCATGTCTATGGCTTAGGTTTATTACAAGGTGTTTAAGGAACAGTTCATTGTATGGTATTTTCTATTTAGCTTCCTTGGTACAGGGAATAATGTATTTAACTGCATATATTTCATCAGTGATAATTTCTGATCTTTTGGAAAGAATGTGGAATGTGATATTTATCTCCTTTTTCATAGTCAACATCAATCAACTTGGGCCAGCAAATAAAAAATGTGAATTTTTTAATGCAATAGTACATCTTACTATAAGGCTTCGATTTATTTATAAAGATAATCCGATGAACTAATAAAAGTAAAGAATAATTTTAGAGTTACATTCATTTTTCCCTGTTAGAGAAAGCCTGTGTATGTTGTGCAGTTGTGTTTATGAGTGAAACTGTGAGTTAAGATTTTGTAAGTCTTAGGTCTTTGTGTCTGGGCATTCTTAAAATCACTAAGTCGCAGAATTTATGAGCGATACCATCTCTACTAATCCCCTAGAGACTGGTTACCCCAGTAAAACATTAAAATGAGTATAAATTGATTACCCAGGAAATTCAATATTTGCTTTTATTAGGCAAAATTTTCCAATATATAAAATCTGCACATATTTCTTCTTAATTATAAATGGCATGATTGCTCCTTTTGAATTGGATGGGAGAGATAAGTTTGTGGAAATTAAGAAAATCCCAATTGATGAGGGTAAGCTATTTCTGTTTGGAACAGTGATCTGAAAAAAAAATGTTACAATACCAACAGCATTATCAAATAGCTAGGAAACAATCTAATAAGGAATGGGCAGAAAGTATTTGAAACATAAAAACACATCTGAAAAAATTAAAAACATAAACAGTCAGAAGTTACACATCTTTTGGTAAGGAAAATATTGGGATTTCAATGGTTTTGCCACCAACTATTGATGTGATGCAATTACCAGCAAGCCTGATGCATTGTTTCCTTAATCCAGACATTCATGGGAATACCAAATCTCATCCCATAAATATATGCAGTTATTGCTCATCATTTAAAAATCCAGGTTTCTGGACCCATGCTCCTGGTCAGAGGTGGAACCTGCTGCTGAGTTGCCTGTGTTCCATATGGGTGCCAGTTCCAGTCCCAGGTACTCTATTTCTGTTTTCCTGCTAGTGTGCTAGGGAAAATAGTGAAAGATAGTTCAAGTTCTTAGGTCCCTGCACTCACGTGGTAGACGTGGAAGAATCTCCAGGCTTCCGGCTTAGACTGGCCCAGAATCAGCCATTTTGGCCATTTGGTGAGTGAACCAGTGGATGGAATAACTCTTTTTTTTGTTGTTGTTTTTCTGTCTCTCTGTAAATCTGCCTGAAATGAATACATCTTCAAAACCAAGAGTACAAAAACATTATTTGTTTTTTATGTTGCTTTCTGTTCAGTTTTTCTGAATGGCATCGTGTTTTTGGAGATTAATTTATTTCATGATTCAGATTCAAGTCTTGCACGATTTTATATTCTTCAAAAGATCATGTCTTTTGCAATTTTCCTCTGAATGACCCTGTCTCATCTTAAGACAGCTTCTGACATTCAGTTCTCTCATGCATGCTTTCGCTTTGTTTTTGGCAGTTGATAATTTCCCTGGCTCATTGCCAGCTTTCTTTTTTCTTCTTGAAAGACACTTACACATTATCCAGCTAGTTTAACAGTACAAGTTGATTAAAGATCACAGAGAGAAAAATCCCCCCACTATACCCTTCTAGTCATTTTAATAAAGCCATCTTTTCTCCTAATTTCTTTAGTGAAGGTGTCTAAATAGGGAATAAATAAGATGAAGTATACAGTTTCAATTACTCATTTTAAGTACAAATACATACTGTAAGTGAAAAAAGCATACAATGAAAAATAAGCATAAATAAATATAAAATAACAGGAAAATGGAATTCCCCCTCTCCATTTCTGATACATACATATTTTCACTGTTGAAGCCAGTCTAATGGCAAACTTATTACAACAATATGCTCTGGATACAAAATTTAATCAATATAAGATTAATTTTAAACTGCAAATATGACAGTGTTTGCATATGAAGCGGATGACTATTGTGAGGGATTGGAGCATACCACCTTGGATTCTGCGCAGCTCATGAAATTAGCGCTATCCGGTTATCCACCAATCAGATGTAACCTGGCGCCTTACCTGAGCATCCCACTGCCCAGTCTCTTCCACCCCTCCCCTAGTCCTCACGCACCTGCCTGTGGCTCAGATCATCTCAGTCTCCAGTCCCTGGGGTCAGCACACAGCCCCTCCCTCTCCTTCTCCACTCACTTCCCTTCCCTTCTTCTAGCTCTTCTCGTCCCCTCCATCCTTCCCCTTTCCCCTGCCCTGGCAGCCCCGTCCTGCCACCAGGGCAGGAGATGTGTCCCTTCAGGTCCATCCGCCCCATTCTACCCCGTACCTGTCCCTACCCCTGTGGAGTGAAAGGACCACCTGATATCGCGGCTGGTGTTTCGGTTCGTGGTAAACATCATGAAGAAGACTTGGCTGCGGTAATTAGCTGAAAGTAGCAACCTAAGGACTTTAACCGCGTTTAAAACCTAACAACTGTTGTACAAGGAAACTGCATGCCTGAATCCTTGACATCTGTGGATTAAGCACCTGAGGTAGAGGAGCTGCCCGCTGCTCCTCGTGCTGCCTACGCAGCCTTCTGAGGGGAAAAGGCGTCGCACCTGCCAGGGCAAGGTCAGAGCAAGGTCAACTTGCCCATCTGATCAGAAGTCAGGAAGGGAGTTGTGGGTGTGTAGGAGGGAGGTGCTGGGTGGAGCACCGGCGAACAAAGTTCTGCTTAGCGGGACTTGGAATCCTTCAGTCCAGTCCAGAATTTTTTTTTCCCCCGGAAGGAAGCAAAAAATCTCCTTAAGAAATAGAAACTTTGACCATCAATCCTCTTTCTGTTGCTGACTCATCAATCCTAACGCTTTGGGGGCTGGGATCACTTGATCTACTTTCTGCTCACCAGGGGCGCATATTTGGGATCGAACAACAACATTGTTTTGTATTTAAATAGAATTCTCTGGTTCCAGGGCTTGACATTTGACGACGCCTATTTTGCGTAAACACAGTCTTATTATCTGTTGTAAATAATCTAGAAATACAAAACATGATCCCTTGGAACAACGTGAGCATAATTTAAACACAGCCACAGGAATTGCAATCAGAATTTGCAAGTCTAAGCAGAAAAAGCCTCTGGGGCTTGAAAATAGTGGATCAAGTGGTCGAACCAATCCTCTCCCCATAATTCCTGGAACCATGGAGCCCTTTATATTATTTTGTTGACCAGGTTGCAATTTCCCCAGAAGTATTTATGTCGGTATATCAAGTGATATGAGAAATTGCACAAACCGCTTGTTTAATGTAGGCAGCCCAGTTACTGTGTCAGATAAGGCTGTGTTCCAGCACTGACTCGGAGCTACCTGGAGCTCACTCATCTTAGATCAGGTTCTGGCTCCAGTGCCGATGCAAAGTACTTCCTCCAACATCACCAGCACACCCAGCTAAAGCATCTCCTTTGAAACGGAGGCCCTCTGTAGAGGGGGCCATTCTGGCAGTCACCTGTGAGACTCGCTCTCAGGCATACGGAACACCCCCTCACGGTCCCCCAGCTTCGCTTTCAGGTTGACACAAGTGACGCCATCTTGATTCAGATACCCTTTATATTCTGAACGGTGATGGGCTAATCACTGGAGAGGAGTGTTACATTCAGCTTCATCTGTTCTGGTGGCAATGGTTATCATATCCAGATGCAGTATTTTGTTAGGAGTTGTGCTTCTGTAGAGTCATAACAGGAACCAAGTCCCATAGGGAAACAGAAGACAAAACTAGCGAGTTTACCAAATTGAGTTTGCAGCCTCAGAACAATGAGTAGCAGTGATCTAAAGGTAAGTGTATTACATTTGTTCTGACTTTCTGCATAAACGCAGCAAGAAAATCAATTTCACATGCAGTAATTCAGATTTTTTTTTAAAAAAATATGTATTGGGAACAAAACCAAAGTTTAGATTTTAACCTTAGGGCTTAATAACTTGATGTTTCAGGGCAAATGAAGAACTGAAAATTTAATTATTCCTAATTAGGCTGGCAACCATTGAAGCCAGGCACTTTTGTAACTTACTGTGAATAAACCAGACATTTTACTGAACTTAAAAGGACAGTCACAAGACCAAGAAAAAACAGAAGTATTAATGATCTTTAAACTTTATTGAAATTAAGTAGTGGGGAAAGCCAAATGGGTTCTATCTTTGTTTACCTATTACACTTTACCAAAGTCTTGTAAGCCACAGAAATCTCAAGGCAATATCACACTTTCCTTCCTCCCCTGCTGCCCGGAACACCCCCTCCCTCCCTTCCTTGTCTTCCATCGCATTTGCACAGAAGCTGGCCTCTATACCAGATTTTAAAGCACTTATTTATTTGAGGCCACTGTTGTGGTTTAGGGGGTAAAGCTGCCGTCTGCAGGGCCACTATCACATGTGGCTGCAGGATCAAGTCCCAACTGCTTCACTTCCAATCCAGGTCCATGTTAATGAACCTGGGAAAGTAGCAGGAGGTCCAAGTACTTGAGCCCCTGCACCTGTGTCAGAGACCTGGAAGAACAGCCAAATTCCTGGTGTCAGCCTTCAACAGCTGCAGCCATTGTGGCCATTTGGGCAAGTCCTCTCTCTCCCTCTCTCTCTCTCTCTTTCTCTCTGTCTCTTCTCTCTCTGTAGCTCCATTTTCAAATAAGTTTTTAAAAAATATGCTTGATAACATCTTATCAGCACTGCTATGCTTTCCAAAATTTTATATATTGTAGAATATTATTTACATATATATTTATATCCATATCTATGATTTTATCAGTATTTTAATAGTTGATGACTTTTTCACACAATCCAAATAAATGTCATCAGGTATTTTCTTTACAAGGTGAGAGTTGCACCCTCTAAGATGTCCAGAGGCCCAGCTGGAAATGTCAACATTAAAAAAAGGACTTCACTTAGAATTTTGAAAGTGCCTGCTTAAAAAAATGGTTTAAAATATTTTATGAAAACAGGATCCTAAGTCATTTGGAAGTATTTTAAGAATCAACTTTTTAAATAATCAAAATCTAATAATGGCAGCAGACAATAAAAGATACAAAACCTAGAATCATTTCCTTGGTCTGTTACCAAAGGGTAAAAATATATATTTTAAAGAACGTATAAATAATTTTAAATTATAGTTGAATTAACCACATAAAATTTTTCTTTAACTCTTGGTAACTGTAAAGCAGCCTTAACTTCATCACATTCTAGCAGTTTATCAAAAAGTATCATATACCCAAATATGTCATGTGTTTATAAAAGCCCTAAATATTGAAATTTATCTTAGAAATATTTATCTCCTTCATGTTTACTCAATTCATTTTAATAAACATATTTTGATTACTTATAACAATGATATTATGCTGCCGTAAAATTTAGTTTACGTTTTCTTTAAGAAAAACGCCAGATCTTAATTATTATACTGTGTGCGATGATCATTGCATTGTATTTCACCTGCGTTATTTGTTTTTAGGTAAAAACTATACTTTCATGATTTTAAACATTTAACAGACAAAAAGATAGTTTTTTCTGGCCAGGAAACCCAGGCACAACATTGTTTTTACCAAGAAATGTTAAATGACTCATCTTTCAGATTTATTTATGTGACACAAACCAGCAGTAATTTTAGCTAAATTCACAGTTTATTGAATAATTTATAAATGTGGAAGACAGAGTAGCAAAAAAAGGAGAGAATGAGAAAGGGAGAGTGTGTTGGGGAGGGGAGAATGAGAAAGAGAGAGAGAGCGCCCCGCAGTGGCCAGGGCTGACTCCAGCCAATCCCAGGAAGCCAGGACTCCCTACTGCTCTCCCACAGGAATGGAATGGGCCCGCATACTTGAGTCATCTTCTGCCACCTTCCCAGGTCCAATTATCAAGCATCTGTATTGGCAGAACAGCCAGGACTCATATCATGTCCTCATGAGTCTTACACCATTGACCCACAACACTGGCCCCAGGTTTAACTTATATTAAATGCATTTGTCTACAAGGCAATCCTAAATAGGATTATTTAGGAGTTTTCTTTTTTTTTTCATAGAAACACAACATGTAAAAAGTGCAACTGCGTAATATGTGTTATAAAAGTGTATATTCTAACTTTGTTCTGTCTCATGTGTGTTCCTGAGAAAGCAGTTTGGCCTTCGTCATGAATTCCTTCATTCCACATGGCCTCTGCTCTTGGCTGGAGCCATGTGTGTATGTATCGGAATAAGGAGTGTGAAATCAGCTAATTCCTCTTAGCATTGCTTGTTTTTGCTTTGTAAAAATGACACACACAACAGGAACAGCACGGGTCACGGTAGACTCTTACCAGTGACAGAACCCATACTTCAGGCTACAATGAATCCAGTAGATCCTTGGCAGCCAGACTCAGTCTTGCCTCTAATTAACAAGATAGGGAGACTCACCCCACTGAACCTATAGAGGGCTAGGCGAGAATCACCAAGGGACCGACAGGAACAAGGAGAGACAAGATTGCTTTTTGAGATGGCTGACTCAGAGACTGCTTGCTCCAGGAGCTGAATAAAGCCCTTAAGGCCCCTGCCATTGAGTTGGAGAGTGGACTGCACAAAAATATGTCATGGGCTTTGCATAAGTCACCTGTCCTGCTGCAAAGGCACTGGAAAGCCCCCAGGCCACACATCAGGTGCAAAATCTATTGCTGAAGGAGCTGAGTTTGCTTCCTATTTGAAATCTCACCCTATGATGTCAGGCTTCTGAATAAAACTCCATTCCTGGCCACTAGTTGCAAGAGAAATGACTCCAATCAGATCCCAGCTCTATGGATTAGGTAGAATGGAGTTGGTATTCTGAAATACTGGAAAGGCAAGTTCTGATTCGAAGGGCTGCAAATTAACCAGCCCCACATAATTACCTTATCCAGTAACTTTGGAGAGAAAGCAGAAGCTGAAAGGGACAGTATGGACAGTATCTACTTCACAAAGCTGAAATCAACCCTTGGACTAATTTTAATTCTAATACACTCAATCGTAGCCATTGTCCCTGAGAATAAGGTGTCCAGCTACCATCACATCACCAAGAGTTACATCCTCAATGATAACAAGGCAGCTCTCCAGGCTTGGTATATTTATATTTTTATTTTTTTTTTCCAGAAACTCTTAAAAACACCTTTGTCTCTAGTAACACATATTTTGAATATATATTTAAATGCCTTCTTGCTGTGCTCTGATTTTCTTTCTCAGATGTCAAATTTTGTGTGATTTTATGCAAATATTGCTCTGTGCTGCATCAGACATAAGAATCAATGGGCTCTTCTGCCTTTCTAGTCCGAGGTGACCTGGGCAGGAGCACAAGTTCCCTGAGAAATGTTCAAGAATCTTTCCCCCAGGAATGCAATAGTGTTTGAGTGGAAAATGACTTGAGTGAGCCCTTGGACTTGGAGAATGGGTCCCCATTTGAGAAGTGCAGAAAGAACCACACAACGCAAGTAATAGAAAGAATCTCCATACACAGTCTATAGAAACAACCTTCACTCTACTGGTGAGACAGTTTAAAGCTCGGAAGCAATGCATTGTGGTCTAAAATTACCCTATGAAGTAAATAGACTCCAACTTTGAAGATGAAGATATTGGGTCATTACAGATTGCTTATAAGCTCAGAGTTCATAAAGAACAAACCCAACTCACATTCCAAGCGTGTTTCCTCCAAGCATGACGAGCTCACTGTTTATGTACTGAAAAGGAATGGCAGCATACAATGGATTTCTCTCCCAAAAAAGTTCTAGAAAGTTACTTCTTTAGTTCCATTACTTCCCAGTTAGTTTTATAAGAAACTAATACCAATTTTCATGAATGAGCCTGTAATCTGGCTCAGCAACGATTAATTTCTGTGTTAGTTAAGCTTGGAAAGCAACAAACTGTGTCAGCAAAATACTGCCTCAATGTAATCACCAGCAAGAACGTCAGTTATACCCTCCAATAAATCAGAATGTATGCGATCACCTCTGATAAGCCGCAGCATGGTCTTAAGCCAATCTGCATTTATTAATACTGTGTCTATTTAAAATCTCTTCCTTTATCTTCCTCTGTTGATGCTCTCATCTTTCTAAAAGATATTTTATTACTTTTGAAAATTATCCAAGCCCATGAATAAATGAGATAGACTACATTAACACCTAATGGCTGCCATTTATGTATATATATATATTTACATAAATATAAATATATAAATACATAATATGCATAAATATATATAAAATACACATAAAATACATAAAGATATATATATTTACAGTCCCTTTTCTTTAGATTTTATGGACAGAAGAGTTTCATCTAAGTGATATTGCACTTTCAATGAAATAATAAAAAGACAAAATTTGCAATGACTCTGAGATTGCAGATTTTATTGAATGATTTTCCCGAACGGTGAAGCAGACTGAACATCAATAACACAACATTGTTATTTTTAAAGGAACATCAACATTGTTAGAAATGGCATCCTTACTGACCCTTATTCCTTGCAGGGACCAGGAGTCAACATTCTTTGTCTTGAGCACCTGGCCCCGAAACTCATGATGAAGACTTGTCACTCATCTTGGTATATAGAACATGAGTAAGAGTGGAATAGACAATAAGGAAATAAAGAGTTATAAATGTGAAACTAATGAAGGAAATAATATTCTTTGACATTCAGTTTGTTTTTCCTAATATATATAAAATTTTATGTGTAGAATTCTTATGATATTAATATATATTTCAAATATAATATATATTATATACATATATTTCAAGTATATACATTCTAATATAATATATTTCAAATATATCAAATATTTATATATATAATTGAATGGCAAAGTTTCAGAGTGAGAAGAGACACAGACACACAAAAAAGATTGTGTATCTGCTGGTTCAGTCCCCAAATGGTGTCCATGGCCAAAGTTGAGCCAGGCAAAAACCAGGAGCCAGGAGCCAGGAACTTCTGGTCTCCCCCATGCATACAGGGGTACAAGGTATTGGACCATCCTGTGTCACTTTCCCAATCCAAAAACAGGGAGCTGGATTGGAAATGGAACCGCTAGGACTCGAAGCAGCATTCATATGGGATACTGGTGCCTTTGGGGGGTGAGGAGTGGTGGGGGCTTAACCAGATGTTTTACGGTGCCAGTCCCAACATTAACTCTGTCATGTTCAACGTAGAATCATTTTCTTTCTTCCTCCCTCCCCACCTGAAATTCTGTGACCATGAAATATCTTCCTGGAGAAAAAAAAAAAAGCAAAAAGTGTGAATGTGTGATAGTGTTCAACAACACCAATTGTTCTTAAAGTAAATTAAAAAATGTAATGTTTCTGTGCAAACATACTACTACAAGGCTATACATCCATAACAGCTGCATGGAGTCAGTGTCTGTTCTGTTGCTTGGTGCCTTTGCAACAGCAGCTGGTGATTGTTTTTAATGCCAGGTTTATGTATCTCAATGATTCAAGGGTTCAGTGAAGCAGAAACAAATACCCCAGGGAAAGGGGTATTTTTTTATATTATCTTTGACCAACTTTTAAAATACAACATTCTTTGACCATATAATTTCTCTGATAATAAGGCCTTGAGCAAATATTTAACCAGACATTTATTTTAGAGGAGTTGTTTTTTGTTTGCTTCCACAATTTAAAATGTTTATGTATTCATTTGAAAGAGAGAGCAAGAGAGCTTCTATCATTGACAGTTTCACTCCCTAAAAGCCACAATGGCAGTGGTTGGGATGGGTGAGCTTTGATTGCAGGGAGCTCAATAGGAGTGGCTTGCATGGCAAGACTCCAGCTACTAAACTGTCAGTTGCTGCTTCCCAGGGAGCCCATTCACAGGAAGCCAATCAGGGCTGCAGCCAGGACTCCACTCCAGACACTCAGTATGGGATGTACAAGTTCCAAATGGAATGTTAACTGCTACACCAAACACCTGCCCCTGTTTTCAAGGAATCATTATGTAATTCCTTCAGCATTATAAAACTATGGGCTTGAATACTCAGGATATTAACTTATATGAAATTCATCATTGGAATATTTAATCCATTAAATCTGTTTTTATAATACAGTGGAAAGAGACTGTTCTTACAAATAAATTTTGAGTGATTGTATATGTATTCAGACAAAATCCACTCTAAGCCTCTTAATAAAACAAAGTTTCATTTTGCCCTTTAAGTTTCTTGATATCTTCTACATAACTCTTTAAAAATCTACCTTTGTGATTCAAATGAACCCAACACAAATACTGTATGCTAAGAATGCTTCTGCATTGGAAAATATTAACAATTATAAAGCAGAACGGAAGGGAAATACTGAAAGTGGAAGTATATTATGTCAAACATCTGGAAAATTGCCTGCTTTGAATCAAAGGCCAAGGTTACCATCATCACCTGTTCACTTCACATCTTTTAGCAGCTCTGTAAAATCCTATCCAGTTTGCCTGGCTCCTGCTAGGACACACGTGCACCCAGCATGGGGGTGATTGCTTGACTTTCCTGTTTTACCATATGGAAGGAACATATGAAGAGAAGACATTGTAGAGGCTTAGAGAAAGAAGAGGCATAAGAGGAGAAGCAGCCTTTAAATTCTTGGAAACCCCTGGGAAAAAAACTTCGCATTTATGAAACTTTATATAAATTCATAACCAACTCCATGTGGTCTCACTTTGGGAGTATCATCGTTTATAACTTTTGCAACAGAAAATCTTAGAGAATACAAATTATTTAAGGGAAAAATTAAAATAAATGAATTTCAATTTTTGTAGGTGTTTAGAAGCATTGTACACAGAAAATGAAAGCCAAAGTAGCCAACACTTCATTTATTCAGGAGTGACCTTGGAGTTCTGTTTCTGTTGCAGCTCATGGAGCTATTAGGCATTCCTTTAGAAGTTTTGTTTGAAGGTCAAATAACTTAATGTATACTTTGAAGGAAGATCAAGAATGGCCACAGCTATCACTTGGAATATTAAGGGTAGTGCCAGAGGAGATCAGAAATAAATCCCCATGATCAAGATGGCAGAAAAGGATAAGGACACATTTAAACAGCTGGAGAAACACTAAACAGTATGAAGCAGAGAGGGAACATTGAGGAAACAGGAGAGGACAAAACAACAGCAGAGCAGTACCTGGAGACTGACAGACACAGGAAAGCAGTGGACATAACATTGTGGTGTTGCAGTGACTGATACCCCAGTGGCATTCAGTGAACTGTGAGAGCAAAAGAAGAATCAAAGGCAAAATGAATATTACTGAATATTACTAAAGACTCCCCTGCAAAAGAGCAAAATCCTTTACCAACCTCAGAGGATAAGTGAGAAAGACATCGAGAAAATGGGGGATACAGAATTCAGAAAACTCATTATAAAGCTTCTGATCAACAATGAGAAGCACGTAAAGCAGGCATTCAAGAAATGTAAGGAACTTGTCACACTGGAAATGAATCAAATGAAAACTGATATATATCAGAATTGAAGAATACAGAGGACCAAAGTAAAAGTACAGTGCAGAGTCTCCAATATAGAATGAAGCAAGCAGAAGAAACAATTTCACAATTGGAAGATGTTTCCTGTCACCAGGGGGAAACAAACAAACAGCTGGAAGCAGAGCTGGATCAGGCCAAAAAAAGTATTCAAGAACTGAAAGACACTATTAAAAGGCCTAATAAAAGAGTTATGGGAGTCCAGGAAGGTACAGAGAAAGAAACTGGAATTAAAGGTATACTCAATGAAATAATAAGGATAAAATTTCCCTAATCTGGAGAAAGAGTTGGGAAACAACATCCAGGAGGGGCACAGAACTCCCAACAGGCTTGACCAAAAGTGATCTTCACCACAACACATGATCATCAAGCTCTCTTCAATCAAACATAAGGAAAAGATGCTTAAATGTGCACATGAAAAAAATCAATTGACATATAAAAGAATTCCAATTAAACTCACAGGAGATCTCTCACAGGAAACTCTACAGGCAACACAGACAAGAAGAGAATGGAGTGACATATTCCAGTTTCTAAAAGAAAAAAAAAAAAATGTCGGCCTAGGATAACATATCCAGCAAAGCTTTCCTTTGTCTTTGAAAATGAAATGAAATTCTTGCACGGTAAAGAAAAGTTAAAAGAATTTGCCTCTTTCAAACCTGCCCTACAAATGATACTTGAAGATGTTCTCTTGACAGAGAAGAGGAATAGCACCCACCAAAACCAAAGGCAAATGCAAAGACCATCCCAGTAAAATGACAACAAAAGACTAAATCAATGAACAACCCATTCCTAAAATGACAGGGCCAAATTACCACCCATTAATATTCACCCTAAATGTAGATGGCTTAAACTCACCAAACATCATAGATTAGTAGATGGAATTACAAACAAAAAACATCTATTTGTTGCCTACAGGAGATGCATTTCACCAACAAAAATCAGCAGAAACTGTATCTCATGGATTTTGATTTTGTTGTTGTTGTTAGTTTCATTTCTTTAAAACACTTTCTCATTCAATTCTTCATTGATTCAAAGATCATACAGTAGCATCACTTTCTTCAAGAAGGTTCTTGATTTTCTTTTTCATTTTTTGTCAGTAACACATTAATCATTCAGTAGCATGTTATTTAATTTCATGGTGTGGTTAATTTCTTTTTTCTTCCTGTTATTGGTTTTGTTTTGTGGCTTTTCATTTAAGGGGATGTACAGTAACTGAAATGGAGGCTAATATATCCAGATGTAAGGATACAATGCAGTATGCATCTCTACTTTCAGACTAAAAATAGACTCCCAATGAAACTGTTTACTCTATGACAATAGAATGCTGGATTCTCTGCCATTGTTCATACCCACAATAATGGTCAAATGACTGTTTATGAGGAACTATACTTTAGTTATTGTAGGAGGACATTGTGACCGTAGCTCAGCGAACGTAGTCAGCGAGCACGGGATTACAGTTGATGGGACAATATTTGTATGATAAACAACTGAATGGATGTCTTGTGTGTGACTGACTGGATATCCTTTGCATGAGAACAACTGTATGGCTACCTTTTGTATACCTGATGAGATATCATTTGTATAAGAACAGTTGAGCCGGAAGTAATATACAAGGCAAAAGGACTTCCAAACTAAGGCATAGAAAACAGTTGATGGTTCTGTTGATGAACTAGGTATCTCTACCCTAATCCTGTATGACCTTCAGCATATAAAGTCTGTTGCCCCTAATAAATTTTGGCTATTGATCATCAGTCAGTAGTCCAAGCGTGTTATTATCGGCTCCGTGCACCAAGCCCATCCCTGCAGGACAGCGACAGTTATGACATAGGGGAACTCAGTGGTGGGGGAGGGAATTGGGGAAGGAACAAGGAAATTCAGGGGCCTATGGAACTATATCATAAAATGATAATAGTAATAATAATAATAAAACTTTTTAAAAAAGAAATAAATTCCCAAGGAAATGCAAAGACAGACTATTGACAGTGTTTATTCTCCTTGTCTAACTGCTATGTGAAGCAGTAACTGCTTCAAGACATGTCTTTTCAAATTTTTTATTGTCAATAGCCCTAGAAAAGCAAGAATCAGTTCTGTTTCCTCTGGCAGCCGTTGGTGAGAGAATTTGTAGTGGGACCTGAGTTGCTGCTGACAGCAGAGGCACACCCAGTGTGCCTCCAATGCTCTTTCCAGGATGGCCGGGGAGGTGCGGGACTACCAGCTCCACAGAGGACAAAATGCAGAATGGGCAAAGGAAATTGGATATAAGGATGATGATGGAAAGTGAAAAATGACTGCAGATGTCTGTCTCTCCTGGCTTTCTCTTACAGGGACACGTAAAGGAAGAGTGGAGATTTTCCTGCTATCAGAACTTTAATATCTGATAGTCAATAAATCACATTTTGGTGGCAATCATGAAAATATTTTACAAGAACATTGACTTGCGTCTTCTTTCCTTTCCTTTCCTTTTCTCTCTCGTTCTCCCTTTCTTTTGGGGCATTCTCTTATTTAGGCCTTCTCTTTGGAAAAGTTTGTTTTTTTTTTTAATTTAAAGTGACACTGAGTGACACAGGGAGAGGAAGAAGGAAATCTTGAATTTGCTGATATACTCCCCAAATAGGTGCAAAGGCCAGGCTGGCTACACACCAAAGCCAGGAGCCAGGGGATTCCTCTTGGCCTCCCATGTGGATGGGAGAAACCTAAGCATTTGGGCCACCCTCCACTAGTTTCCAGGCACATTAGCAAGCAGTTGGACAGAAAGTATAGCAAACACTCAAACTGGTGCTCATATTGGATACTGCCTTCACAGGTGGTGGCTAAACCCTATAGGCCAGAATGTTGGTCTCCGAAGACGTAAAATAATTCTAAAACTAGATAGTGATGTTTTAGCGAAAGATGATAAAGAGACAGTAACTGTAATAGCAGCCAGACATTATCAAGAAAGAATGGAATATGAAGTGACGGATGAAAAGGAAGACATGTAAATGAAGACTGAAATTAAGAGAAACAGAGAGTCTACTGTAGACCGGCATGCACAGGATCCAATATGGATGAACCAGAGACAGATAAAAGACTGAAGATGGGAAGGAGGCACAGGGAAAGAGCAAAGAAAAGCATTGAAGACAGCAAAGGTTTGGCCGAGCAAACACCCTCTCTATAAACATGAAAGCATGAAAGGAGCCCCTAGAATGTGGGTCCTGATTTCATTTTCATCAGATGAAAACCATGTCTTGCATATTCTATTCCAGCCAGGCATCAGCTAAATCGTAGTAGCAGAAGTCACTGGCTAATTTAGTCTCTGATGGTTTATACGTGACAAAAT
Organism: Ochotona princeps; assembly: GCF_030435755.1. Lineage (NCBI taxonomy): Eukaryota > Metazoa > Chordata > Mammalia > Lagomorpha > Ochotonidae > Ochotona > Ochotona princeps. The sequence goes on from NC_080851.1 coordinate 37,687,634, forward strand.
GTTCTGATATTAAAAGGTTTACCAGTGAAAAACTGCCTGAGAAAGTGCCGGCCTAATCAAAGCACAGCGGAGTACTGTTCATGTCGTTTTCACTTTCATACATCCAACGAGGTTGTCGAAATGAAGATGATGTTGCACAAAAGTCAAATTTCCTCCTTTCCAAGCAGCATTCAGGTTTCTCCTCTGACTTGTCTTAATAGTTGCTGAAGAAGAGACCGCAGAGGAGGGCTGAGCTGGATTATTCAGGGAATCAGAGACCCGGCGTTCAAACGTGTGCCTGAATGTTTCTATGCACAGATGTTGGAGACCTGAATCTCATGTCTACCTATGCCGACAGAACCAAAAACTAGACAACCCAAAAGAACAATTACATTACCTGACTAGAAATTGGTTGCTCAAAATGTGTTTCAGAGGTGTGAGTTATCAAGAGCGTTGGCTGAACTTCATAAAATCGCATTGTATACGTGAGCTTCACTCAATACACAAGAGCGACTTGAAGTTAACATTAGCTTCAGGCTAATTTTGCTACATCAGAATTTGAAAACCAAAGTACAGCTCCTCCTCCAGAGGCAGGATCGACAGGAAGAAAATGAAAGAACACAGCTGACTTGAGCTCTAGCAGAGAGCTGCAGAGCTAACCAGCTGGTTTGTTTTGTTTCCTTAGAGCTGAGGAAGCTATGTGGCAAAGAGCCTTCTTCCTGATGTTTGTGTGGTATTTTATATGCACCTGCCACATGCAGACAGCCCGAAGCCTGAAGGGGGGCAGGTTCACCCTTCATGTCTTCTAGATGGGAGAGAAGGCTCTCTGAAAGGAAAAAAAGTAAAAGAACTTTTCCTGTACAATCCATGACTGAGGAAGGGAGCCATCAGCCAGGAACACTGTATCGCTATGCCCACATGAAGGGCACTCTCTCCTGCCCTCCTTCAGGCTTCTCCTGCCCAGAGCTGCACACTCAGCAGCTAAACAAACAGCCTTCACTTCAGGATGGTCCCACAACAACAGCCCCCTTTCAACCACCTTGTGATCTCTTAAGTGGAGAAGGTGTGAATCATGATACCGCAAGATACTCGGTAATTACTCCCTAGATACAAAATCCTGGCCAATTCTCTTCTTTCAGTCTGGAAGACACTTGGCTTTGAGAGTACACCAAAAGCACCCCACATAAAAACAAACGAAATAAGGCTGCTGTCAAGTTATGGTTAACAAATGTGATTTGCTCTGTGGGTAACTGATCTTCTAGCTCAGTGCATTTACAAAAAGCTTGCTCCAACCCAGTCACTGTTGACAGCAGCCCAAGCCCACGTGGTATGGCGACAGGAACAGAGGAGAGCAAGAACAGCTGACCCTGTGGTGGGCAGTTTACAAAGAAGACTCACTTATTTTCTTAGCTTTGAAATTTTCCACAGCGTTTAAGATACCAAATCATTCTTCTCTTCATAAAGTTTTACTGGAGGTCAACAAGACACCTCCGAAAGTTGTTTTCTGGAGACTCACAGATTCACTCATAGACTCAGGCTTTGCACCTGTACGTAGGGAAGGGCTCTGTGATACGTGCAGAGAAAAGACAAGGAAGCCAGCAAAAGCAACAAGCCTGTTAAGCCATTACTCGGATGAGAGCAAAGGTCACTGTCAAGATAATTACTGATGAAAGATAGTTGATGAAGTAACAGTTGATTTCATATCTGCCAAGATGCATCTGGAGTTAGGAAAAGTTGACTTTGAAGATACCTACCACTGTTGCTGTGTAAGAACAGTCAGTAGTAGCAGTAACAGGAGGAGGAGAAAGAAGAATCATGGTGCTGGTGGTGGTTTTGTTATTGAGACAGAGAGTGAAAGAAAGAGCTCCTTCAAACCTCTAGTTACCTTCCACATGATGTGGTTAGCAAGATTGAGCAACGCTGCAGCTGGGAGCCAGGGATCCAGTCCAGGTCTTCTGAGAATGTGAAAGGAATCCAACTGCTTAAACCATTCCCCCCCCCCTCCCCCCCCAGAACCTGCCTTAGCTGGAGTTAGCAGCTGGAACTGAGGTCACACCTACAGACTCCGATGTGGGACAGGAGTGTCCCAGTCGAAAGGTTCCGTGTCTACTCCACAGAAAAGCTACTCAAGCTCACCTGAAAACTGAAACGATGCTCAGAGCCCAAGTTTGCGAAGAGATTTAATTATCACCCTAAAGTAAGTTGTCTTAAAAACACATAGATGGGCCCGGCGGCGTGGCCTAGCGGCTAAAGTCCTCGCCTTGAACGCCCCAGGATCCCATATGGGCTCCGGTTCTAATCCCCGCAGCTCCACTTCTCATCCAGCTCCCTGCTTGTGGCCTGGGAAAGCAGTCGAGGACGGCCCAAAGCTTTGGGACTCTGTCCCCATGTGGGAGACCCGGAAGAGGTTCCTGGTTCCTGGCATCGGATCCCTGCGCACCGGCCCGTTGCAGCTCACTTGGGGAGTGAAACATCGGATGGAAGATCTTCCTCTCTGTCTCTCCTCCTCTCTGTATATCCGGCTTTCCAATAATAATAATAAAAAAAATACATAGAGATTTCCAAGCTGGGTGACGTAAGGCATTCAACACATTCTGGCTGTTACTTGTGGTTAAAGTTGCGATGAATCGTTAGAGATGCTAAATGATAAAAATTAAAATCAATAAATCAATGCATTCCAATGTTCTGCTGACTTTTGTGCCATATTGATATTATTTTCACATTTTAAAACATTTCAAGGGCCCGCCGGCGTGGCCTAGCGGCTTAAGTCCTCGCCTTGAACGCACCGGGATCCCATATGGGTGCCGGTTCTAATCCCGGCAGCTCCACTTTCCATCCAGCTCCCTGCTTGTGGCCTGGGAAAGCAGTCGAGCACGGCCCAATGCATTGGGACACTGCACCCGCGTGGGAGACCTGGAAGAGGTTCCGGGTTCCCGGCTTCGGATCGGCGCGCACTGGCCCGTTGGGGCTCACTTGGGGAGTGAATCATCGGACGGAAGATCTTCCTCTCTGTCTCTCCTCCTCTCTGTATATCTGGCTGTAATAAAATGAATAAAATCTTTAAAAAAAAAAAAACATTTCAATAAAAGAGAGACAAAGTTTTAGCCACTGATGCACTCTTCCTATTGCCTATGAAAATGAAGACCAGTGTCTAAGTTCCAGGCAGGAACTGGTAGCACCATCCACGTCTTCCACACGGTGGCAGAAACCCAACTACAGGAACCATCCCCACTGCCTCCTGGGGCCTGAGCTGCCTGCACGCGGGAATCGGGGGGCGCTAAGGCACATATCCAGCCCAGGCACTCTGATAAGCAAGGTGGGCACTGAAACACAAGGAACACAGGCCAGATGCCCATTCAGTGACAACTATTCCTCACACACTAAGTTTAGATGACTTTCTTAGAACAAATTACTTCTTGAGAGTCTTCCTTTGAACACTTTTACGCTTTTAAGTTCATCTTCAGAAAATAACCCAATTGGAGAACTGTAACAACAAAAATTGTGGAGAAAGCGAACCAGACTTAGAACCAAACAGAGACAGATTTCATCCACTGGTTCACTCCCAAATGTCTTCTATTGTAGGCTCTGGGCTAGGCCAAAGCCTGGAGCCTGACGCATGCACGAGCACACAGACTGTGGCTAAGCTTGTGACATTACTCTCACTCATGACATTAAAGGGATTTGGGGTGTGTGGAAGAGTGCACAACAGTCAGTGTGTTGATTCAAGTGCTAATCAGCTCAGCTTTAAATAGTAAGAGACAACCATGGAGTTTCAGTTGCACAGCTCAGAAGGCAGCCATTGTAACAGAAAGCTACCCAAAGTGAAGCATGAATTGGCTGCTAGAACAGCCTGTAAAAGGAAAAATTTAAGCTGTTTTACTTTGATCCCACAGCCCCTGAGCTATTGTAAGGTAAATTGAAAACTTTGTATTTGCACACAAAATGTTGCCTATTGTGGAAAGATTATTTTAAAAATGGGAATGGATTAACATAAGCAAACTCCATGTTCCAGGGAATACTGGTTATTGTTCAAAAGCAATGTATTCACTATTTTAAAACAAGCTTTCCCAGGAAAATACATAAATTGCTTCTGTATTATATACAAAAATGGATTTCAATTTTCTGTGTTTTTGTGTGTGTTTTTTTAGTAAGATTGAAGGAATCCTGGTTGTTATATGTTTGGTACTAAGACTAGAAAAAAAGCATAAACCTTGATGCAAATACATGTAAAATGTTTAATTCTCTTACTGAAAATCTTTTTTTAACCTTTTGGTTGTTGTTTTAATATTTTTAAAATATATATATATTTTAAAAAACATGTATTTATTTTTATTACAAAGTCAGATATACAGAGAGGAGAAGAAACAGAGAGGAAGATCTGTCCAATGATTCACTCCCCAAGTGAGTGCAAGAGTGGTGCTGTGCCAATGCGAAGCCAGGAGCCAGGAACTTCCTCCAGGTCTCCCATGTGGGTGCAGGGTCCCAAGGCTATGGGCCGTCCTCGACTGCTTTCCCAGGCCACAAGCAGGGAGCTGGATGGGAAGTGGAGCTGCCGGGATTAGAACCGGCGCCCATATGGGATCCTGGTGCATTCAAGGTGAGAACTTTAGCCACTAGGCTACCATGCCGGGCCCTATATAATTTTATTTTAACTTCTTTTGAAATCATTATCATCATTCTATGATGCAGTTCCATAGGTCCTGGGATTTCCCCTGCCCCCTCTGCAAATCCCTTCCCCCCCAAAAAAATTCCCCTTTATTATTATTACAGCATAGCTCTCCATAAACAGTCACATGTTCATCATTGCAGGCATGGACAATGGCAGAGAGTCCAGCATCCTATTGTCAAGATACAGCTAATAGTTTCATTAATAGTCCAGCTTTGATCTGGAAGTAGAGCTGCACACTGCACTGCATCCTCACATCTGGACATGACAACCTCCGTTGCAGTCACCACACATCCCTCTGAAATGAAAAGCACCAATACAAAATCAACAACAGAAGGAAAAATAGAAATTTACAGCACCATGAATTTTTCAAGAGATTTTGATAGTTCAACAGTTCTGAATTGCTGGTGATCCCGCCACTCCAATTGTGATGAAATCTCTGCCGAATCCACTGGCTGCTATAGTCCACCTTAGTGTCTCTGTCTGCCCAGATCTTCACTGCCGACACTTGGCTGGGGTAGATGATCAATTTGTTCTGTCCTCCGTCCTCTGCCATGGTCCCGGGTGTCCTTTGGAGACTCCAATGTACTGCCACATCCTCCGTGTACATTAGGGTATGCTGTCCACTGCTCTGTCTGAGCAACTGAGGAGGCTTAGCTCTGACACAGACACTTCATGGTCATACCACAGAGCCTGCAGTTCCCTCCGTGGTTGGAGTTCTGAGTCCAGGGCTTGATTTGGAAGGGAATTGCCAAAGAAACCTCATCTGAGGCAATCTCAGACCTGATTCTTTTGTGTGTTTGCCAATACAGGGTGTGGCACAGTCTGTCACCAAATCAGCCTATGTACACACTGGTAGTGGCAATTGCTGAGTCAGTTCTGTCTTCTGCCCCGTCTTTTACGTAACCCAAGGGTGTTGGAGTCTGACCCGATGCTGCCCACCACATACTCGACCTTCACGCAAACCAGTGGGAGCTGCAGTCTAGTCAGTGACCCACAAAAAATCCCCATCAGGCCTGCCCCTGCCTTGGTTGCCATACTTACTAATACGTACAGCAGACTGGTCTGGTCTGTGCCACATCCCATTCAGCTCTCGTACATGTTGATGGGTATTAAAGCCAGCCCACTATCCAGTCCCAACCAGCCCCACTATCCAGTCCACACTAGTGCCAGCAGGTGCCACCATCTGTCTAAGCCATGCCTGTGCCTGACAGTATTTGGCCTCTGTGCCAGCATCTGCCAGCTGATGCTGTGGCAGAGCCCAATTAATACACACACACACTGGCTTATGCATGTACCAGAAGGTATAGTCAGCCCAGCCTGGCTTTTCCCTGGTCCAGTTCATGTGTAGGCCATCGGATGTGGCCCTGCCCGGCCTGGTCTGCCCCCATTCCGGCTCTCATGCTCTCCAGTAGGAGTGGTGACCCAGCAGGGCACCCTCGCAGCCCCATCACTGGAGCCATTCCCACTACCCCCTGTGTTTCATATGTGCTGGTTGGGTGCTGCAACCCAGTCTGGTATGACCCGCCTCTTCTCGGCATTTGCTAGTGACTGTTGTAGCCTGGCCAGGCCAGGCCTACCCCCAATTCCAACACATGCTGGTTGGGGCTACAGCCTAGCCTAGCCCTGCCAGCTCTCAGTCCCGGCCCTCATGTGGATTGGCTAGTATTGTGCCCTTACCCACACTCCATTCTGGCACTCAGATTCACCAGTTGGTGATATGATTTGAACCAGCCTGGCCTGCCCCTGACCTGCACCAAATGTATGCTGGTGGGTGCCGTATTTTGGCCTGGTCTAGGCTGCTTCCCATCTTGGTTCTTGCACTCACCTGCAGGGAATGTGTCTCAACAGAGGAGTTCCCAAAGCTCCTCCATGAGGATCTCTCCCAATGCCAGAACTTGTGCACATGGGTGGGTTCATGGGCCAGCTCTACTTAGTCCACCTCCTGTCCTAGCAGGAACAGTGGCCTTTCCTGACTGGCTCTCACCCATTTCGATGCTTGTTGAGTGCTACAGCCCAGCCAAGCCTGGCCTGCACCAAGATACAGCTCACACATGGCTCAGTGAGGGCAGAGACCTGGCCTAGCCTGTCCTATACCTACCCTGGTTCTCATGAGCACCAGTGGGTGCTGGATTCTAGCCCAGCCTGCCACATCCCATAGCCAGCCAAAACAAAAGCTGAGGGATTCTGCAACTGTATCTGGACCAGACCGCAGCCCCCACCCTGGCCCTCACACTTTCCAATGGGTATCACAACTCAGCCAGGGCATCCCCTCTGTTCCTCAGCCAGGCCTGCTCCCCTCCACAGATCTCGCATGTGCCAGTGGTTGCTCTGAACCAGCTTGGCATAGCCCCTCATCTGTCTTAGTCTTTGCCTTTTGATGTTGCAAGCTGGCCTAACATAGCCAGCCCCCAATCCCAAATCTCACTGGCAGGTGCTGCAACTTGGCCTTGCTCAGTCTGCTACAATCCCCGGCTCATGTGAGCCAGTAGGTGTGATACCCTAGTCCAGCATGACCTGCACTGCAGTTTCTGCATTCACCAGTGGGCTAATGTCTGCTTGGCCCTGCCCGGTCCACCCCTTTCCAAAACCAAGCCACACACTTGTCAATGGATGAGGCTACCTTGCCCAGCTTGCTTGACCCCTAGGTCTGGAACACATGCTCACCAGCGGGAACTATGGCGCAGTAGGGGAGTGTCCCAGGTTCCCCCACTCAGCCCACTCTGAGACCCAGATCTCACATGCTTCAGCATGTGCTGGGCCTTTGCCCAGCATAGCCTGCTATCTTGTCTTGGCCTTTGTCTGAGCTAGAGGATGTTGCAGCCCAACTTGCCCTACACCCTGTTTCAGGATGCACACGCACATGTCGCATCTTGGATCAACCCTAATACCAGTGAGTGTTGGCGGGTTCCATGTTCACACCTAGTTCAGCCAGTCACCACCCAACTCTTGAGCTATTCAGCAGGTCTTGTGTTTCCATAGGGTTGGGCCCACTTATCCCCCACAGAATCTACCCCAGGACCTGTTTCTCTCACATGCTGGTTAGTGTCATGGCCCTGCCTAATGTGATGTGTCCGCTGTGCCAACACTCAATCAGGTACTGGGATCTAGCTCTGCTAGATAGGCCCCCAGCCATACCTTTCATGTGGTCTGGCGTGTGGCAGTCAGTGATGCTCTGTGCTAGCAAGCCCATCTTAGGATTCCCATGTGAGCTAGTGTATCAATATGACCCATACAGATCTTCCAGTCTCTCTCCTCCATACCTAGAGGTCTCAGTCTCCTCACTTACCTGCAAGTACAGAGGCCCTGTTGTTAGGTGTCCCCAAGGATTCATTCCTCAGTTCCATGTATGGTGTCTTTATACATGGATGTCCCTAGGCACTAATTCGTCACCCCCAGGTTCCCAGAGCTCATCAGTGGGTGGCCAGTGGGCAAAGCCAGATGGGTGCACTGGCTGCCCATAGAGGAAAGATTGTACCAGCTGCCTAAAAAGCAACTGGGGGTGGGCTGTGCCCTCCATTCGTTGGCCAAGATTGGCCAATGAAGTGGAGACTCTGCTCCACACGCCTGACCTGCCTGGAAACCTTTAATGTCAGTTCATGAAGGTCTTGAAGGAGGCCCTACCATACCAGCTTCAGCAAGCCCTCCAGGTGACTCTGCAGCCCTCAAGTGTGAGAGGCCCATTGCTTTACCCAATTACTTCTGCATATTCAACTCAAAACCACTGAGGTGAAAGATAATGCACTAAAATCGTATCAAGTAAATCTTTTCACCCCATTATGTGGCAAAGCCCATAGAACTTAGAAAGATTTATTTCTGTGAAGGTCAGAGTTAGAAAAGGAGAGAGAGACAAATTCTTCTGCTGCTTCACTCCTCAAATGGTCATAATGAACAGGGTTGGCTTAGGCTAAAGGCAAGATCCACAAGCTATCTCTGGACCTCCCATATAGACGCCAGGGGCCCAAGCCCTTGATCTGTCTTCTGCAGCTTTCTCGAGGTCATCGTCAGGGTTGTAAATGATACAGCTAGGTTTTGAACTGATGCCCATATGAAATGCTAACAACATAAGCAGTGTCTTCACTCGCTGTACCACAGTACTAACCCTGCAAATCAAATCTTGAGTTCTATGAAATGTTTTCATAGAAGCAATAATTTGAGCATAAACTTTTTATTTATTTTTATAATTCTTATTATTTTAGGAATCAGTTCCATTGACTCTGGGATTTCATTTCCCCCTTCCCAATTCCTGCCCTCCCTCAATAATATTCCAATATTATTACAATAGTTTAATCCTTCACAAACAGACCTAAGCCCATCATTCTGTTTGTTTAAGTATATCCTGACGCTGTAGACATGGACAATGGCAGAGAGTCCAGCATCCTTGTTGGCATATATTTAACAGTTTCATTGGGAGTCCATCTTAACTTTGGAAGTAGAGATTCACACCACATTGTATCTTCAAGTCTGGATATGACAGTCCCTATTACGCAGTTACTATGCATTTCATTAAATGAAAAGCCATAGAACAAAATTAACAGCAGGACAAAAAATGGGAAATTTATTTGAAGTTAAATAACATGCTACTGAATGACCAACATGTCACTGAATAAATACAAAAGAAAATCAAAAGCTAAAAGCCCCGACATTACATCAGTAACAATTTATGTTATGGGATTAGTTGACATGGTATTGAGTATCCAATATGTTAAAAGAGAAAAAAAAAAGAATGCAAGTTCTGAACCACATCCTGTGACTTCTACATTGACATTTCAATTATTAGTTTATATACAACCAGGTTCTATACACCTTAAAATGGCTATAGATAACTATTCAGCTGTCTCATGTATATTTTAACTTTAGTATTTAGCAGTTTATAGCGTTGAAGCATGATCTTGCTGAACCTGGGCTCAACCTTCAGACCAGAGATGATCTCCCCAAGAAACCGCCGAACTTATCTGGACAATAAGATGCTGGACTTTATGCTTGATGGTTGCTTGCAATAAAAGAATCTCAACTGAATTTGAACTGTGGTAATGCAACAAGGTGGAGGAATCCACCATGGGGAGGTTGGGGAGGGCGTGGGGGGGAATCCCAGTGCCTATAAAACTGTGTCATATAATGCAATGTAATGTATATATATATATATATATATATATATATATATATATTAAAAAAAGAAAATCAAAAACTGTCTTGAAGACAACAATGTCAATATATGAAGAAAAGCAAATAAAAACAAAAATTTCAAAGTCCATGAGATGTAGCAAAAACAGTATTGGAAGGTCTGGGGTTTTTTTTTAAGATTTATTTATTTTTATTGGAAAGGCGGATATACAGAGAGGAGGAGAGACAGAGAGGAAGATCTGCTGTCTGATGATTCACTCCCCAAGTGAGCGCAATGGCTGGAACTGAGCCAAAATGAAGCCAGGAGCCAGGAACTTCTTCTGGGTCTCCCACATGGGTGCAGGGTCCTAAGGCTTTGGGCCATCCTCTACTGTCCCCCCTCCCAGGCCACAAGCAGGGAGCTGCATGGGAAGCAGAACCACCAGGATTAGAACCAGCAACCACATGGGATCTCAGTGCATGGAAGGCGAGGAGTTTCACCACTATGTTATCACGCAGGGCTCAGAAGTTCTGTTAATATTATATTTTGCATGAAGGTTACCTTACATCAGAGAGAACTATGTTATTTGTCTTTTGGGGATTAACTTATTTCACTGAGGATAATGGTCGCTAGTTGGGACCATTCAGTTGCAAATGATATAATTTATGGCTGAGTAGTATTCCATGGAGTAGAGTACCACAGCTTCTTTATCCTTTCATCTTTGGACAGGCATCTGGGTATCACATCTCTTCTGATGTGCAACTCAACAGCTGCAAAACGATCTACCATGTCAAGAAATGGGCAAAGAAAATGAACAGATATTTTTCAAAGAACGTATTCAAATGCCTACTAGACACATGAAAAAAAAATACTCAGGTCCCTTAGCTATCAGGGAAATACAAATGAAAAACACATCAGCTTTCCTCCCAAACCTAGTGAGACTGGCCTACATTTGGAAGTCCACTAACAACACTTTGCTGGCATGGATGTGAGGAGAAAGGTACCCTCTTTGACTGTTGGTAGGAGTTTGGGCTAGTACAACCACTATGGAAATCAGTACACAGAATGCTAAGAGAACTGCAAATCGATCTGCCACATAACCCATGTAGACCACTTCTAGAACTATATCCAAAGGAAATGAAATCTGCACAGGAAAAAGGGATCTATAATCCTGTATTTACAGTAGCACAATCTAGAATACCAAAGACATGAACATAAACTTCAAAGTCACATCAAAGTGAGGAAATTAATCTTTTAAAACTCAAAGTTTATTTTGTATGGCTTCCAGGAAGTATATAAAGCTTTTATATTTATGATGCTGTGATCCAAAACAAATTCATATTTGATTGTACTTTCTGGCATTTAAATTGTTTCATAAAACTAAATTAGGTGGTATCACGCTCATTATGCTTTAAGACTGATATTTTCAGCAGTTTTAATGTTCATTGTCATGATTAACTTGATTTAGAACTTGATTGCTAGGACTTAAAAACAGGATAAAAAGGAAAAAAAATGAAGTAATGTTTAACATCTATCAGTTCCAAGGCTATTCTACTGATGTGATTTATAATATCTATACAGCTTGTATGAAATACTAATTAAGCTTTCTTATACTTTTTAAATGAAAATGTTTTGCTGCTGTAGGACACTACAGTGTAGCCAAAGCGATCCCTGTGAAAAATCCCACTGATAATGAAGCCGATCAATCACAAATAATGTGTCTTGTCTCGGCGATGAACGATACAAATGTCCTGTCCACTCAGCAGCTTGCCTTCCTGTGTTCCTTTAGCTCCTGCATAGGGCTTCTGTCCTGATGGTTGCCCATTGAAATCCATTTTCAATTTGCATTTCAAAGGCCACAGTGTTTTGCTTGAAGGGTCAACATCACAAGGCGTTGCTTGAATCAGAGTTCTGCTGAAATGGCTTCTTATGAAATCAAATGATGTATTCCACAACATTTGTCAATGGGCGATCAGAATACGTGCATTTTGTTTTTATGCATTTTCAAATAATTTTCTGAAATAATGGTATATTTTTGAAGAAGGCAAAAGTATTAAAAACTGTCTACTTTTCTCGTAACGGGAAGGGTCCCCTGCCTATCCGACCTGTACCACGTGAACTGGCCAGCAGCAGTTCTTGTCAACCCTGAAGTAAGAGAAAAGAGATGGTGCCCACAGCATGAGATGGCCCATAGCTACCCCCGCCGTAACTCCCTCTGTGCTAGGACCGATTTTCACAGAGATCTGTGGTCTTGTAGAAATGCTGCCGTTCCAAACACACCTTGATCTAGCCTGACTCCTGCGGTTTGATGCTACATTACTGCCAAATTCTCCTATTACCTCAAATGAGAACACATGCCCTTGTGTTACAAATAGGGCAAATACCTTCCACACCTGTAAAGGAACCTTCTGCTCTGTGTGGAAGGGTAATTGATCACTTCTGGGTTATGTTTCCTTGTCAAGCATGGACACCTACCCGGGTTTCAGAACTGGCTGCTGACACTCAATGAGGTACTTGTAGCACTACATGGTATTTGATATGTGTTCCAAAAGTAGCGGTATGGAAGCCCTAGAGGTTTTGAAATTGGATAGAAATTATTTCAGGCTCTGATTCAGAGCTTACTTGGCTGTCACAATTAGAAAAGTGGTTTATTTGATAATCTGAGATTCTGAATTTATAAGACAAAGTACAATAGTCAATTAGATGCAATTAAACACTTTATGTCAATGCTTAGTAAAATATCTAGCATGTGAAAAGGTGCTTGATTAATTATACTTTAATATTTTCAGTATTTAATTATACTATTATTATCCTGATTATAACAAACCAACACACCACATTACCCAACAGAGGTCATGCGAATGTCTTTTTAAGCACTTCCTTAGCTAATGTCATGTCAGGAATTTTTCAGGGGACTTTCAGAAAGCAGGAAAACATGACCCAAGTGCTTGGACCTCCCTGGACCACGTGAAGGCCAGGGGAGCTCCTGGCTCCTGGCTGGCGTCATTTGGGGAGTGAACCTGTGGGTAGAAGGTCTTGCCCTCTCTCCTCCCTCTCACTCTTTATGCATAGGTGTGTTTTAAATAAATAAAATATTTTTTAAATCCTCAAAATGTTATTTTCCATTTAATAGTGAACTTGAAGAAACATGTATTTCCAAATAAAAATTGGCACAATACTCTTTTGGTGTGCAGAAAATACAGTTTTGTCCAAAATGAAAGCTTTTGTACACTGATTTGTTTTTGAGTGATCATATTGTGTGAAAGTACAAACTGTCTCTGAAATCAAAGATGTTTACAAAGTCAGGCTTTTTGGCATGTCTTTAGTTGCATTATGCCAGGTAGGTGTTGTTGAAGCATTCCAATCTGTGTCCAGCCAGTAACCATAGTTGGTACGATATGAGTTGGGAATTAAATTTCATAAGCTAGAACATGGTTTCTATTCTTTGACTATGTCAGCACTGCTGAAAACTTTCTTTTTTCATTAAAATTAGGAATAACATGTGCAGACCAAGGTTGAGAACATTTTGACAAGGGAAAAATTTTACGACCCTAGTGTTTTGGGGAAAGAAGTTTCAGAAGTCATTAAAAAAAAAAAAATAATGTGTGGTTTGGTGTGCATCCATTGGCAGGCAGGGAGAAGGGAAAGGATGTGCAATTGCTGGGTGGTGTGATAGCAAAGGTCAGTGTCAAAGTCAGGAAGGCGCATTTCCACAGCCCCCTGATGACCAGCACCGCCTTAACTTCCAGCGTGTTGAGAGGTGTGGGTCTGCGCTTGCGCCCTAGTAGCAAGCCCGAGCCTCACGGCCCGGTCTTTGATGGGAGCTCCTCAGGTAACAGGATGTAGCTGGATGACCACCTCGGGCGAGCAAACATCCCAGAATGGCATGAGGCCAAAGGCTTCTCAGCAAAATATCATCGCATTGCGGCTTCCTGGAAAGCTTGAACGTGGACAACAAGAGCTACTGAAAAGTACAGGGAGGGATAGAAGGAGTCTGCATCAAAAGAGCCGGTGGAGCTGAGTATGGGTTATTAATGTGCATTAATATGGAATGTGAAAAATGGGAATAGCGGTTATATGATCCTTGTATTAATAATTCACAATTTGCTTTTGTAAATGTAAAACTATTCTAAAATTCAATGCTTAAAAATGAGTTTACAAGAAAGGCCCTGCTGATTACCATCATGACTTTCAGACAAAGTAGAATTTCACAGGATTTTAATTGCAGCCTGGACAAGGATGGAACCACAGACATGAATAAATGACTTTCTTTTCCAACTTCACTTCTGCATCCTACAGAGACAAAATGCGAAAGTTCGCGCATGCCTGTAATCTTCGTTGGAGCTCTTTGCTGTATTATTTTACTGATTATACACCCTTATTAGTCAACACATGGACAAGAGAATATCCCTAGCCTACACATGTGGCTTGTCTCTTTGAGCTGATTTTCAAAAATGTTGAACAAGACAAAGAAGCTGACACCTTCCTACATTAACTTGGGATGCATCTCCAGTTTTAGCTGTCATGATGCCACTGGCTTGGCCTCCTTTCAAAGGTGCACACAGCTGTAGATTGGAAGGAGATCTTTAACACTGTACTTTGCAAGATCTTTACATTTATAAACCAAAGTAGCATTGTTTTATCCCTCTGCTCATAGTAGGGATGATGAAAATTAAGGAGAGTGAAAAGTGCTTGCAGCGTGATTATATCAGGTCACTTCCCCACGCCTAGCTTGGTATTAACAAAATTCTTCTCTATGTACTTAAAATTGATAAATCTATAAAAAAAAATGATGTCCATAAATATGTCTTAGGAATTTCTAATAGAATTTTCCCCAAGGCAAGACAGAGACTTCGGAACTGATTATTATGGAAAATAATCAATTCTCTTTGAAAGAGTCTCATATCAAATTCATTTAGAATCATCATAAATTCTGATAGTAACTCTGGATTTCCTAGAGAGATTCAAATGTGAATTAATTTTCGATAATTGAGTTCCAGATGGGCCACCTCTGTGGATGACATGTGCTCTAATGCCTTCTAGTACCATTGCTTTATTCCAATAGAGTAATTCTGAGGATAAATAATAATATCCAATAGCTCTGACTTCCTGCTATTTTAAATTATCATAAGCACCAAATTAGAAACTGTATTCTCTAATCCAGTCCTTCAATGTCCAAGAGAATGGAAGCTTGCCCAAAGCAACACACCTGATAACCAGTAGAACTGGACAGTCTGATTCCAGAACTCCAGGTCTGACCACCACACCTGGTAGAGCAACAAGGGCTTGTAAGACCTCTGGTTATCTGAAAATGTAACCTGAGAGAAAGGATGAGAGAGACGGGGGCGGGAAAGCAGGAGGGAGAGGAAATGATAGGGGAAGGAGAGAGATGTGGGGAAGACAGAGGATGAGGGAAGGAGGGGAAAGAATTCGAGGTAGTGAAAGAGGGGAAGGAGAGAGAGAGAGTGAGGGAGAGAGGGGAAAGGAGGAGGGAGAGGAAATGAGAGAGGGGGAGGAAAAGGAGGGAGAGGGAGAAGGAGAGATGTCGGGGAGGAGAGAGGGTGAGGGAGGGAAGGAGAAGAATTAGACACAGGTAGTGAGAGAGGGAAAAGAGAGAGAGGGAGAGGGGGAGGGGAGGTCTAAAATCCATTCCTTGGGTTTACCTGGAGATAAAGTTGAGAAACACACACACACACACAGAGTTCAGGAACAGCATGGGCCAAGAAGGGAGAAGCATGGAAGAAGGAAGTACAGACAGACAGCACATCAGCTCCCTACTGTTGGAAGGAAAGTGGTTACATGGTACCCAACCCAAGTCTCAGCTGAAGGAAGACCATTCCTAGGGAAGGGTAGATGTGGCTTCCAGCTCCTGATATAATCTATTTTCCTGCCTTATCCATATCAAAAGAAGAAATCATCTTTAATCTGATTCTAGGAACTGTGAACCATGGGGCTATGTTTTCCTTGTAGTGGGTCCTAAGCCACTGTAATGCAAAAGCTCCTGTAGGGCAGCAACACAGAACTGAGATACAATATTAATAAAAAAAGGGATTGTCATTCTTATGTCTTCAGAATCTTTGTGCACATAATTAGCTAGCTAGGGGTCCCCTTTGTTAAATTATATGAAAATTAAATCATTTTGGTAGAAAACAAAGGCATTTACAGCAGATAACTTGAATTGCTGAATATATATATGTATATCCATGAGGCTTGGCTTCCTCTAATCTTTGTTGGTGAGATGTGTCTCCTGTAGGCAACAAAGAAATGGGTTTTGACTTTTTAATCCAGTCTACTTATCTATGACATTTGATTAATGAGTTTAAGCCATCCATATTCAGGATTAATATTAATGGGTGGTAATTTGGTCCTGTCATTTTAGCAGTGGGAATTGATTTAGTCTTCTGTTTTTATTTGACTGGAATATTCTTCACTTTTGCCTTTGGTTTTATTTGGTGCTATTCCTCTTCTCTGACAAGAAAACATCTTTAACTATTATTTGTAGGCCAAGTTTGGAAGAGGCATATTTTAATTTGTCTTTACTGTGGAAGAATTTCATTTCATTTTCAAAGACAAAGGAATAATTCAAAGACAAAGGAAAGCTTTGCTGGGTTATATTATCCTGGGCCTACAATTTTATGCTTTTAGAATCTGAAATATGTCACTCCATTATCTTCTGTCCTGTAGAGTTTCCTGTGAGGTCTCCTGTGGACGTAACTGGCATTACTTTATATGTCAATTGATTTTTTTTTTTTTTAAGATTTTATTATTATTGGAAAGCCGGATATGCAGAGAGGAGAGACAGGGAGGAAGATCTTCCATCCGATGTTTCACTCCCCAAGTGAGCCGCAACGGGCAGGTGCGCAGGGATCCGATGCCGGGAACCACGAACCTCCTCCAGGTCTCCCACGCAGGTGCAGTGTCCCAATGCTTTGGGCCGTCCTCGACTGCTTTCCCAGGCCACAAGCAGGGAGCTGGATGGGAAGTGGAGCTGCCGGGATTAGAACCGGCGCCCCTATGGGATCCCGGGGCTTTCAAGGCGAGGACTTTAGCTGCTGGGCCATGCCGCCGGGCCCTCCCATAACTCTTTTATTAGGCCTTTTAATAGTGTCTTTCAGTTCTTGAATACTTTTTTTGGCCTGATCCAGCTCTGCTTCCAGCTGTTTGTTTGTTTCCCCCTGGTGACAGGAAATATCTTCCAATTCTGAGATTCCTTATTCTGCCTGCTTCATTCTATATTGGAGACTCTGCACTGTACTTTTAATTTGCTCCACTGTATTCTTCATTTCTGATATATATATCAGCTTTCATTTAATTCATTTCCAGTGTGACAAATTGCTTAAATTCCTTGAACTCCTGCTTTATGTGCCGCTCATTGTTGATCAGAAGCTTTATAATGAGTTTTTTGAATTCTGTATCCCCCATTTCCTCAATGTGTTTCTCAGTTAACTCTGAGGTTGCAAAGGGTTTTGCTCTTTTGCAGGGGAGTTTTCAGTAGTTTTCCTTGTGCCTTTGTCTCTTTTGCTCTTGGTCATTGCAATCTCCACAGTTTGGAAACAGTAGCTAACCAATATACTTTATTCCCGCAAGGAGCCTGCAATGATGGGCCTACTCTAATGAAGGTAGGAGATGGCAAAGCTGACCTTTGGACCTGGTGAGTGTCCCCTTAGAGTTATGACTGACAGATGTTATGCCAACATACTTTCAGGGACTGCTAACCATCTTCAGAAACACATGCTGTGAATTAATTCATCCCTGCTGCCGAAAGCCGCCTGAGATACACAGAATAGATTGAGAAAGTGAGCTGCAAGAGAAGCTTATGGTTTTCCAAAGACTATGGGATTTCTTTTTAACTTAAACATTTATTTATTATTTACTTGGAATGACAGAATTACAGAGGAAGGGACGGAGAAAGATCCTCCATGCACAGGTTCACTCCCAAATTGGCCGAAACAGCTGGGGCATGGACCAGACTGAAGCCCGAATCGAAGAATTTGATCTGGGTCTCTCAGGTGGATGACAGAGGTTCCATATCTTAGGGAACTTTCCACTGCTTTTCCTTGCCTTTAGGAGTTGGTTCCCAGCCTCAGGACCCTTATGGCACGTCAGCACTGCAGGCAACATCTTAATCCCACTACAGCCACTATCGCAGCTCATGGGATTTGAAAGTGATAATATTCACTTTCCTGTTCCATTCCTGTCTTTTTGTTCCTGGGTTTCCTCACGCAGACTTCTCGCTCAGTTGACAACAAGCAGATGCCTGTGTTTTATTACTCATCTTAGACTCCTGCTCCAATTTAGCTACAGAATTGAATTTTGGCCACACAAAGAACAGCTGCTGCCTCTCAGCCACATGACCTTGACTCTGTAGTTCATGGAGAGGGAACGTCCATCATGAATGTTTATCCACCTGCTGGGTGCTGCTCTGCCCTGAGCTCTCCCTGTGTGCTCAGAGCTCCCCTGTGGGTCTTGCTGTCCTGCCTTCCTACAAAGCTCTATGAATGCAATTTCAGTTGGGATCTCTTGACCCTCTCTGTGCCTCTGCATAACATCTTGCAAACTAAACATGTTCCTGATGTTACAGTCCAGCTCCTCAACATCCTTTGGACAGGCTCATCCCTCCTTGTTTCCAGTCCTTTGATGTTCTTTAACAGAGATGTTTTATTCTAATGTCACTCAGCAAAGCAGTTTTACTCATTAGTCATCAGGAGAAGCATAGCACTCTGCCATTTTTTAAATTCTTCCATGTGAATTCAACCAGTTCTTCACCTTGCGTCTTATGTATCCCGACTTAGTCATTCCTCCCAACTAGATATTTAGCTTCTCCAAAAAAACCAACCAAAGCCAGCAGAAGCACATTTTCACTCCAGCAGTTCATGATTCAGCAATTAGAAAGCATTTCAAGGCTGTTGATCCTGTCACAAGATGTCGGTCATTCAATAGTGTGAATGTGTGCTGAAAAAGCATGGGTGTATAATTTTATTTTTTCATCTGTTTCTCAGAATTCCACGTGCACATGAATTCCAGGACTGCTGACCTTGCCCATCATATTCCACACTGATTTCCCTACCATTTAGCCAAAAGGTACTTCAGAAGTAAAGATGACGACAACCTTACCTTGAATTTCTAATGGGCTATTATACCAACCGAGTGGTGACTTGGAACCATGAAATCTAACCCTTTATTATCCTGATTGGATGATATGTACATTCCAGTGGCTATGTTGGGGCCTGGAGAAGAGGAATCATTTGTAAAGTCCACTTGTAAATATTAACAACCTTGAAAATGAGTGGAAAGATTTGTTCTGAGTGAAACATTTTTCCTTACACCTTATTTATCCATGTCACTCCCAGCCAACAGGAGTTGTATCTATCATCCCGGTAACCAAAGATGATATAAATAAGAGCACTAATGTTTTAATCAGGTTCTTGTAACAGAATAACATAGACTGACATATTAACATCAATAGAAATTATTTCTCTAGTTCTGGAAGCTGGAGGTGCTGGAAGATTCAGTGTCAGGTAAGAGCTGCTTCCTGCTTCCCAGAAACGTGTCTTTTCAGAGTCCTCACATGATGGATCTGGAAATCACGTCCCTGGATCTCTCAGTAAAATTCCACCATCATGATCTAATCACACAGCCTGTTACTGGGATTCATCATCACAATGGGATTTTAGGGACTATAGCTTACAACACATACACACACATACACATGAAGACTGTCTCGTCTTTCTTCATCTCAGGCTACTGAAACACAATTAGTGAATTTGTACAATGACACCTTGGTTTTCTGTGTAATTGTGTTTCATCAGCATTGTTGAATTCACATAACATAGAGTATGTCATAATTCTTTATAACTTTATTAGTACATGTAAAGATCATAATTATTACTACTTATTCATTTTTGGCAAGAAGACATTAAAATAATGAAAGATGCAACCATCTTTGTGTATTTTATTTCTGAAAAGTTCTGGTATGACTCTAATGAACTCATGATGAAAATACCACTGTCTTAAAATTATTTGATATAATTGTCTTGAAAATATTTCTTTTTGTTTTTATCTCTATTCCCAAGTAGAAGGTGGACACCAAATGAAGTTGTAAGTACATCTTGACAATAGGTTGCTGGATGTCTTGCGGTTGTCTATACCTACAATGCAATGATACGCTTAAGTAGCAAAACAATGGGTTTGTGACTCTCGTTGAAGAACTATACAATTGTAATCATTTGGTGGGGAGAAATGGCTATCATGAAAAATAAAAAATTAAAAAAATTAAAATCAGTTAAGATTTTAAAAATCTAATTTATTGCCCTGCTACTGTGCATAACGCAATGAAATCTGACTATCCATCTTTAGCTGATATTGTTGGGCTGCCACTGGTCGAGAGACAAGCAATTTCATTACAACCAAGGCGGAAAATCCAACTTCCAATTGACAGGAAATAAAATACGAAAGTGGGAAAATATACCTGATTTCAGAACAAGAGACATTATGCAAACTATGTGCCCACTGATGTTAGATTTGGCAATGATTCCACCTGAAATTAATGACACTGAAAGTATAAATACAAAATAGCTTAACTCTCACGTTATTAGCTAAGTTCAAAAAGGCATAATTTCTCCAATTTGGCATTTTGAGTGTTAGGTCTGAATGGGACTGTGAGTGAAAGAGAGATGCTTTTCGTTCAGGAAGAGTTTAATTAGTCAAGGGAGAATTTGATCGACAGCTCGCTATTGAGCCACAGCAGGGACCACTTCCACAAGGGTGGGTCACTGTGTGTGTGTGTGTGTGTGTGTGTGTGTGTGTGTGTGTGTGGAACACTGGGCTTTGACCTATTTTAGGTGCAGGGGATGGGCGAGGCAGCAGCTCCTGGGTTTGTGCATGCCTGTGGCTGATTGCATGGGGTACTCATCTTGCAAGGTGTTGACCTTCTGTGCAGAGACAAAATTAGGATGATTCAGCAGTTCAGACATGCCTGGCTTTGGCTGGAGTCACTTCTGCTCTGCCCAAACTAGCATTAGATACGTATTTTTTTTAATGATTGATTATGAGAACTGAGTAAAATAATTGCACGAAGTAGATGTATTCCTTGAAGGATGAAATCTAACAAAGATGGTCAAAGAGTAGAAAGTCTGAACAGTGCACCATCTGTTAGGCAAATTTCATACATTGTAGCAAAAAATCCACATTCATCGGCTTCACAGCCAATTATGTATCACTCCCAATTATTTCAGCAATGTCACACAAAGCTATCCAGAAAATAGTTAGAAATAAATGTATACTTTTTAATTTTTATAGTTTAGTATCACCTTAGTTATAATGCTCTCAAGGATTGGAAACAAAAGAAAAACTATAAGCACATGTCTCTAAGACATAAGCTAAAATACTTAACAAAATATTGGCAAATTAAGCAATATATAAAAAAGCAATCCATTAAAACCAAGCGGATTTTACATCCGTGAGAAAGAATAGCTTACTGACCGGAAGTAAACCAATGTAATTTATTAGAGAAAAGATAAGCAGATCCTATGGCCATTCCCTCAGTTGTTGAGACATTTTACATGCATACTTTAAAGTAAACTTCTGGCAAATTAGAGAGCTATGGGGCTTGGGGTGAGAGAGATCTTCTGTCTGCTGGCTCCCTCCCCAGCTGCTGCTTGGTCAGAGGTATTCACAGAAATTAAGAAGCTGCCTGGGATGCCTGGATAGCAGCTCCTGCTCCCTGCTGACTTACAGCATGATGGTGGTGGGAGTGATGTAGGAGAAGGGATTCAGCCATCTCTCCAAGGACTTTGGTCACTACCACTCATACAGGCGCCCCAATTAATTTCCAGCCTGCTGGTCTAAAAATAACACAAGAACAAATATTACATGAAGTGCAACAATTTAAAACGTTTTATTGTTGATCTCCATATATTTTTGAGAGGGACAGAGACCCTCCATGAGAATATTATGCTGTATTGAACAATATTTTAAAAATTACATTGATTAGCGATCTTATCCAGAAAATAAGAAAAAAATGCATAGTTTGAGAAGGTATTAGCAATACAAGATGATCTTCCTAAAAAATTGTGAAATCTAAAAATTCTTGCATATCAAAACAAAAAGAAAAGAAAGACAACAGAAAATTTGACCGGACTTGAGGGGAGATTTCACAGAAAATGATGCTCAAAATATGAATAAGGAGTGAGACAACACACTCAACTTCAGCAACACACTCAACTTCAGATGGTTGAAGTGAAAAAATGATAGCATCAGTATCAGCAAATATACAGTACAACCAAGCTTGTTTTCTATTTGTGTGAACACAAAGTGATACAGCCATTTGTATAAATGCTTCGAAATATGTATACACACAATACATGAACAGCTTGCCACTCGATAGTTCCAGTCCTAGGCAAACATTCAGTTGAAATACAGACTTGTTTTCACTGAAAAAAAAGGGCCACTTGCATTTGAAAGTTCATATTTGAATGATTCAAAACATATGTAGAAGTATTAATCTTGTATTTTGCATGAAGGTCACCTTATAATAGAGAGAACATACAATGTTTGTCATCTTGGGAGTGGCTTATTTCACTAAGCATATGATCCCTAGTTGAGAACATTTGGTTAGAAATGGTGGAATTTGGGCCCAGTGCGGTAGTCTAGTAGTTAAAGTCCTCACCTTGCATGTGCCAGGATCCCACATGGGCATCAGTTCATGTCCCAGCATCCCCGCTTCCCGTCCAGCTCCCTGAATGTGGCCTGGGAAAGCAGTCAAAGACGGCCCAAAGCCTTGGGACCCTGCATCCACGTGGGAGACCCAAAAGAGGCTCCTCACTCCTGGCATCGGATCAGCTCAGCTCCGGCTGCTGTGGTCACTTGGGCAGTGAATCATGGGACGGAGGATCTTTCTTTCTGTCTCTCCTCCTCTTTGTATATCTCCCTTTGCAATAAAAATAAGTAAATCTTTAAAAGAAAAAAAGAAATGGTGAAATTTCATTTTTTAAATGGATCTTGACAGGAGGATGCTGGACTTTCTACCATTGTTTCTATCTACAAAGTCCGGAGACACTGAAATAGCAAAATAATGGGCTTGGGAAGGATTGCGCTGCTGTAATAATATGGGGGAAAGCAGTGCAGGGGGCTGCGGAATGGGGACGGCAGAACGCGGAATCCCTGAGCTGATGGAATGTATCATGCAAAAAAAAAAAAAAGAATCCATGTTCCGAGCATAAACTGGTCAGAAAGAAAAAGAAAATACATCACATATCTATAAAGCTTGAGTTAGAAAAGAAGGCACGCTCATGTACTGCTTAGTCCACAGTTCATGGGGGGAAACGGCTCAACATCCACTTATTTTCTGCAAGTAAAGACATGATTCTGAACAAGTCTAACTTTTCTCGCTTCTTTCAAAAATGTGTACATTTCTTTTTATTTAAAGAGCAGACTGACAGAGACAAAGGGAGACAGAGAGAGATCCTGCATGTGCTCATTCGCTTCGCAAATGACTGTAGCAGCTGCAGTGGGCACATTCACAGCCAGGTGCCTGGAGCTTTTTCTGGATCCCCCAGATGGGTGCAGCAGTCTAAGGACGCTGGCTGTCTTCTGCTGCTTTCCAAGGTGCATCAGCAGCCAGCTGGAGTAGAAACGGACCAGGCAGACTCAGACCGGCACCTGTATGGGATGCTGACACCATAGGCAAAGGTTCAGCTCACTCTGCCATAGTCCCGGTACCTTCACTTTTTTTTTTTTAGCTCTTTAAAATATTTAGATCCCGAACACAAACTCAAAATAGTAAATATGATGAATAAAAATGTCTCTTTTTTTAAGGTTTATTTATTTGCGTTGGAAAGTCAAATATACACAGAGGAGGAGAGACAGAGCAAGATCTTCTGTCCGATCATTCACTCCCCAAGTGAGTGCAATGGCCGATGCTGCGCCGATCCAAAGCCAGGAGCCAGGAACTTCCTCTGGGTCTCCCACGCGGGTACAGGGTCCCAAGGCCTTGGGCCATCCTCGACTGCTTTCCTAGGCCACAAGCAGGGAGCTGGATGAAAAGTGGACCTGCCGGAATATGGGATCCGGGCGCGTTCAAGGCGAGGGCTTTAGCTGCTAGGCCACAGCACTGGCCCGATGAATAAAAATGTCTTAAACAGCCACTTCTAGGAAACAAAAGGCAATTGATATGACAAATTAAAATGTATCACTCATAATTATAAATTATAAGCAATGTTCTACTTTTGAGGAATTATGTTAAGTTTCATTTGGTAAATCTCCAAGAAATACTAAAACAAAATGGATATATCTTGCTATAGTGGTGGTTATATGTGCATTTGGCAAAGCTCTTTGAAGATTACTTTAAATGATTATGTTCTAATGTAGAGAAATGATATCTCAATAGCATTGGTATTTAAATGTACATAGAGGACAAATATCATGAGTTCTCTTGGACATGAATGATTAAAATAATTAAGAACTAATTACTAAAACAGATTTATTATTAATTAATAATTAAAACAGAATAAAAGAGGGTGCCGAAGCTTCTGCAGACGCATCAGTACAGAAGAGCATGGCCAGTGGATGCTTTGAACACGTGACATCAAGACCTTGACTGTGGACTTGAAACCCAGAGATGATGTTTACCAGGACTGGCCTTGAGGACAAACACAATCAACACGCCGGCTGCCCAGGAGCTTGGCTCACTGTGCGTGAGCTTTAGAAAGTGAATCAATGACACTGATTTTCAATATCTTTACCTCCCAAATAATTACATAGCTTAAAAAATGCATTGAGGGCCCCGCGTGGTAACCTAGTGGCTAAGGTCCTCACCTGGCCCACACCAGGATCCCACATGGGCAATAGTTCTAATCCCAGCAGCCCTGCTTCCCATCCAACTCCCTGAGTGTGGCCTGGGAAAGCAGTCAAGGATAGCCCAAAACCTTGGGATCCTGCATGTGGGAGACCCAGAAGATGCTCCTGGCTCCTGGTTTCAGATCAGCTCAGTTCCGGCTGTTGTGGCCGCTTGGGGAGTGAATCATCAGATGGCAGATCTTCCTTTCTGTCTCTCCTCCTCTCTGAATATCTGACTTTCCAGCCAAAATAAAATAAAATAAAATAAAATAAAATAAAATAAAATAAATCTTTTTTTAAAAAAAATGCATTGAATTTTATAGACTTTGCTGAGAAATAAAGGTGTATTTGTTTCAATTCTAGTTTCCATGATTTTGTGTGTTTCCAGGTATTGCTAATCCAGCCACATGGATCCGTACTCAGAATTTTAATATTATGTTGAATTTAAAGAGTCAAATTTAAAGAATTGCACATTTTTCTATACAAACATTTTGAAATGACAAAATTTTCCAATGCAGACAGCTGAGTGTTTAATTTTATCATCAGAGGGGAGGAGTGAAAGGGAGCTGTGTGTGGTTATTGAAGTGCAACAGATGTGTGTGTGTGTGTGTGTGTGTGTGTATGAAAAAACTATTGTGTATTTCACCCTGTCACAGACAAAATAAGCTTCTTAAATACATCTGCATATTTACAAATACATAAAAATAAAATATTAAGGTGCTTGGACATGTATAAGGCAGGTTGCAAAAGCAGTATTTTAATTGTTTCAGCTTGTCTTTCTCATCCTTGATTTATCCCATGGACTTGAAAATGAAAAAGGAAAAAAGAAATAAAGTAAGAAACTAGGGCTGGTGTGGTAGCCTAGTGGCTAAAGTCTTCGCCTTGAATGTGCCGGGAACTCATATGGGTGCCGGTTCTAATCCCAGTAGCCCTGTTTCCCATCCAGCTCCCTGCTTGCGGCCTAGGAAAGCAGTGGAGGACGACCCAAAGCCTTGGGACCTTGCATCAGAGTACGAGACCCAGAAGCAGCTCCTGGCTCCTGGCTTTGGATTGGTTCAGTTCCAGCCATTGTTGCTCCTGGGGAAGTGAACGATCCGATGAAAGATCTTCCTCTCTGTCTCTCCTACTGTCTGTACATCTGCCTTTCCAATAAAAATAATTTTTTTTAAGTGGGAAAGAGGATTAGAGATAGGAGATTGACAAAAGGTGGAGAAGGTAGTGGTGAAAATGACAGAAAAGATTCAAAACTGAGTAATCATGAGGCAGAACGAATAGTACTGTGGTTTGATCAGTGTGTAAATGAGAAACTAGGAGTTCAGGATAACTTGTTCATGTCTTAGGTTAGGTGACATATATATTCATGAATGTGCCTAGGACAGTAAAAGACTTTAAGAAAAAATATAAAGATTAGACTTTTAAATTATGATGCCTGAGAAAGAGTTTCTCAAGTAGACATCTATATTAATGTGAAACCCATGACAAATGTCTTGGCAAGGAATACACGGAGCACATGCCTCGGGAAGGTATGTCATATGTGGGGTGCACTTGAGCAGCACATTACACATCCAGATATTCAAAGTTGCATCATCTTGTTTGTGCTAATAATAGTATGTTATTTTTACTTCTTTATTGTTATTATTATCATCTTATCATACAGTTCCATAGACTCTGGGATTCCCTTACCCTCTCCTCAAGATACCTTCCCCCTCCTCACTGAAATATGTCTCCTGTAGGCAACAAATCAATGGGTTTTGTCTTTTTAATCCAGCCTACTTATCTATGACGTTTGATTGATGAATTTAAGCCATCTACATTCAGGGTGAATATTAATGGGTGGTAATTTGGCCCTGTCATTTTAGCAATGGGTTGTTCATTGATTTAGTCTTTTGTTGTCATTTTACTGGGATGGTCTTTGCATTTGCCTTTGGTTTTGGTGGGTGCTATTCCTCTTCTCTGTCAAGAGAACATCTTCAAGTATCATTTGTAGGGCAGGTTTGAAAGAGGCAAATTCTTTTAACTTTTCTTTACCGTGCAAGAATTTCATTTCATTTTCAAAGAAAAAGGAAAGTTTTGCTGGATATGTTATCCTGCAAAACTTTTTTACTTTTAGAATCTGGAATATGTCACTCCATTCTCTTCTTGCCTGTAGAGTTTCCTGTGAGAGGTCTCCTGTGAGTTTAATTGGAATTCTTTTATATATCAATTGATTTTTTTCATGTGCACATTCAAGCATCTTTTCGTTATGTTCAATTGAGGAGAGCTTGATCGTCATGGGTTGTGGTGAAGATCACTTTTGGTCAAGCCTGTTGGGAGTTCTGTGCCCCTCCTGGATCTTGTTTCCCAATTCTTTCTCCAGATGAGGGAAATTTTCCTTTATTATCTCATTAAATACATTTTTAAATCTAGCTTTTCTTTCTGCACCTTATGGGACTCCCATAACTCTTACATTTGGCCTTTTAATAGTGTCTTTCAGTTCTTGAATACTTTTTTTGGCCTGATCCAGCTCTGCTTCCAGCTGTTTGTTTCCCCCTGGTGACAGGAAATATCTTCCAATTCGGAGATTCTTTCTTCTGCTTGCTTCATTCTATTTCATTCTATTTTGGAGACTCTGCGCTGTACTTTTTTTTTTTTTAAAGATTTTATTATTATTGGAAAGCCGGATATACAGACAGGAGGAGAGACAGAGAGGAAGATCCTCCATCCAATGTTTCACTCCCCAAGTGAGCCGCAACGGGCCGGTGTGTGCCAATCCGATGCCGGGAACCAGGAACCTCCTCCGGGTCTCCTACCCGGGTGCAGTGTCCCAATGCATTGGGCCGTCCTCAACTGCTTTCCCAGGCCATAAGCAGGGAGCTGGATGGGAAGTGGAGCTGCCGGGATTAGAGCCGGCACCCATATGGGATCCTGGGGCGTTCAAGGCGAGGACTTTAGCCGCTAGGCCACGCCGCCGGGCCCTACGCTGTACTTTTAATTTGCTCCTCTGTACTCTTCAATTCTGATACATATCAGTTTTCATTTGATTCATTTCCAGTGTGACAAGTTCCTTAAATTTCTTGAACTCCTGCTTTATATGCTGCTCATTGTTGATCAGAAGCTTTATAACAAGTGTTTTGAATTCTGTATCTTCATTTTCTCAATGTGTTTCTCAGTTATCCTCTGAGGTTGCAAAGGGCTTTGTTCCTTTGCAGGGGAGTCTTCAGTAATATTCACTGTGCCTTTGTTTCTTTTGCTCTTGGTCATTGTACTTCTGGTTAGCAGGCTCTTCTTCTTGAGGCAGGTTTCTGAGCTCTGTCACCCAGAGTCTACAATTTGATTTTACTTATTGTGGTTGATATATGGCTCTTTGTAGGCACTTGTGCCACTTCCTCCAGCAACTTCCAGATCTGAGGTCTTATGTTAGACTTCTACCTTGGTTTCTGTAGCCCCAGCTCCTGGGTCACCAGTCTCCACCTCCTGTGATACCGTGTTTAGGCTGCACAGTTGTCTGTACAAGATTTTTACCCCTTCCAATTTGAGAAGCTCTCAGGATTATGGAGACACCAGGTGTCCTATATAGCTAGGTTGTTGTTGGTCTTGCCGGAATCTGTTGGTCATTAGGTCTGAGGGCTACACAGACCTATTTTGACCCATATGATGCCGAACTCAATATTATATTCCCTTTGGGACCAATACAGTTCACTGAGCTTTGCGTTAGCTTTAAGCTCAGCACATGCACAGCTCGTTGTTGTTCCTTCAGTCTCAAAGCTTTTGCAATACAACACTGTACAAAATGACACCTGATGTGCCTCTACTAGAGTTCTTGATCCACTGGCCATCTGGTCTGAGGCCTACCCAGACCTCTCTTGGGTGGAAATTGTAGGATACCATGTTGTTGCAGTTCACTGAGCCTCAAATGAGTTCACTCTCAGCTCAGTGCATGCCCAATCCTGTCCCATAGCCTTTGTCCTCCTACACAAAATGGTACCGGATTCATCTCCACGGGGCAGACTGGGCTGTGAAATCTACCCGGTTTCCACACCGCTTATCTGGGACCTACCACTCTGTCTCTGCTCCTGGTCAAATCAAATGGACAAGCAGGAGAAGCAGTTCTCTGTCTGGGTTCACCTCCTGAGCTCCCAGTGAATGTCCCTTCCCACCTTAGTGATACTGTAGTTCCGGCTACAGTGCAGTTCACTGAATGCTGCTGGGTCATCACTGTCACTGCAGGACCATAACGCTGTGTCCATGCTTTTCTGTGTCTGTCAGTCTCCAGGTGTCCCTCTGCTATGTCCTGGAATGTGCCCTCTCTGCTTCACACCGGCCAATGCTTTTTTGTCTGTTTAAACATGTCCTTACCCTATCCTGCAATCTTGATTCTCACTAACAACATTAATAATGTCAGCATCTACCATGATGTGTGTATACGCCATTTCTCCAAGTGTGTATATAATGTATTCCATTTAAGCCACAGTAAAACCCCCTTTTGTTCGCATTGTTATCCTCCTGTGGTGAGCTCTTGAATGTGGGCTGAGGCAGGACTACAGACTCAAGGGCAAGCACCTTTACCACTGTGGTGTTTCCCACCTCATATTGGAATATCTGTGCCAAGAATCAGAACTTCTAAAATGGCTGAATTATTTTTGTGGTCCATGTTCGTGTTTCCTCAACTTAATAACAGATATTTAGAGAGTTGTGGACAAGACCTACATATTAATGCCAAATTTTTCTGTCTTCTTCATGTAGTGCAGTGTGTACAAATAGCTACAACAAATGAAAAAAGCAAGACACTAGTGTACGCTTGAGAATAAGGTTGTGCAGAATCCTTCTATTTAATTAAGGAGAAGCGATTTAAAAAATACTGGCTCCAAGTCTCATGTTTGATATACTATGGATGTACATTACAAATGTGCCCACCTGAATTAAAAAATTAGAGAGCCAAATAAATGTTTGATATGAATGTAATTGCATAAATTCCCATAAATGTTTAAGTGAGAGCAGTCTGTCTCCACAACATTTTGCCAAACACTAATGATTTACTCCAGTGATCAAATCAAGGAAGGAATCTCACATATCTTTCCACCATCTACTGTGTAATAAGCAATAAAAAGGTGTGCTTATTCATTGGTCTCTGCGGGCTAACTCTCAAAAATTAATGTCCACCTGTGAGCTCCTGCTTACTCTGCCCGAAGCCACTCTCGCGCCCCACTCTTCTCCAAGTTCTAAAAGCCTATTAGAGGGAACCTCTATGCTCTATAAACACAATTAAAAGCCTGGTGTGTTGGCAGTACCTGGAGAATAGATGTGGTGAAGTGCACGGGATAATGTAAAACAAATTCTAAATCTATCACAGCATCTGCTCTGAAATTCTATCTTTTCCGATAAATTATGAAGAGTGGCTAGAAATGATTACATGTTGCTAGCTGTAGATATCAAGACCCAAAGTCCATCCATTGAAAACTTTGGTGTTATCAATGCTGTTTGCCCAAAGTGCTATTCGAGCTGGGCAGAACATAAGCCATATGGTTTGCATGGATTGAATCAAATATATTCAAAACTGTTGAGTGCCCTGAGAAGGGTGACTCTTCGATTAAAAGCTGCTCTTAGGTACATGAATATCACCTCGTGTTCCACAGGACAAACAGGCACACAACGATAATGTCAATGTCTCCCTTATAGTACTGATTCACTAACGTATATCCACAAATAAGGTAAAAATGGAAAGTAGGCTTGTATGAATTGAAATGAGATAGCTCTTGCCGAAGCACTGTAAAACATTATGCAAAATGAAATTCCAAGGTATTTATTTGATGTAAAGAATTTCTGTAATTCCAAAATAGCTTTTCTTTTCGTAATAGATACCTTCCAGGGAGTTTTTGAAAGTTGAAATTCTGCAGCAAAATCAACTTATTTTGCAATTCCATTTTCCATCAACTTTTGAAGTAAACTCATTTCTGTGAATAGCAAGAATCCCTTCAAAAATCTTCATAATATGGCTGCTGACTCTAAGATCACAGTTAGAATGGGCCCGTGCTGTGACCAAATGAGTGCCTCTTTGGAGTCCCGGCTGCTCCACTTCCAGTCCAGTTCCTGGCTTATAGCTTGAAGGAGCAACGGAGGATGATCCAAGTCGTGGGGGCCCTGGACCCATGTGGGAAACTCAGAGGAGACCCCTGGATCTTGGCTTCGGATTGGCTAAGCTCTGGTGTCTGCTATTATTTCGGGAGTGAACTAGGGGATGGAAAATCTCTTTCTATCTCTCTGTTGTTCAGCCTTTTGGATAACAATAAATAAATCTTAACAAAAAAAAAATCACAGCTAGGGTCCGCCAGGGTAGCCAAGGGGCTAAATCCTCACCTTGCATGCACTATGGTTTCATATAGGTGATGGTTCACATCCTGGTGACTCCACTTCCCATCCAACTCCCTGCTTGTGGCCGAGGAAGATGGTAGAGGATAACCCTGCACCTGCATGGGAGACCCGGAAGAAGTTCCCGGCTCCCGGGCTCAGATCAGCTCAGCTCAGCTCAGCAGCCAAAAGATCTTTCTGTCTTTCCTTCCGTCTGGAAATCTACCTTTCCCATATAAATAATTAAAAATTAAGAAAAATATCACAGCTAAATTGACTCAACTGCCATATAGGTTTCAAGTTTGCCTGATAAATACATTCTGCACATCTTGTAGATAAACACGTGTGCGGCCATGTGCAATGATAGTTCTGCAGCTTAGAAATGCATATTGATGGGCTCGGCAGCGTGGCCTAGTGGCTAAGGTCCTCGCCTTGATCCCATATGGCCGCTGGTTCT
This sequence comes from Ochotona princeps, assembly GCF_030435755.1. NCBI lineage: Eukaryota > Metazoa > Chordata > Mammalia > Lagomorpha > Ochotonidae > Ochotona > Ochotona princeps. The sequence goes on from NC_080851.1 coordinate 37,718,999, forward strand.
AATCCCGGCAGCTCCACTTCCTCTCTGTCTCTCCTCCTCTCAGTATATCTGACTTTGTAATAAAATAAAATAAATCTTTAAAAAAAAAAAGAGAAAAGAAATGCATGTTGACTGCCTCAGCTCTCAGTCTCTCCTTTATTTGTCCATTTCTTGTAATAATACTTCTGCAACCACATTTATATTAACAACTGTAGTTGTTAGTTAGTTAGTTAGTTAGTTTTATTTTATTTAGTTGAACAGCAAACTCACAGAAAGAGGACAAAGAGAAAAAGATCTGCCTTCCACTGGCTCACTTTCTTGAACTTGAACCCACGTTCCTCTGGCATGCTGGCACCTCAGGTGTTTTTTAACTTGTGCTGTAACACCAGCCCTAAGACTTCTCTTACATTGCTAATAATACTTAATTACTAGATACAATTATCACTTCATCCATAACCATTACGGCTCTTTTCTTTTACTTGTCTTAAAAGTCCCTCTGTTTTTGCTTCAAAACACAAACCAACTTGGTATTTGTACAGATGTTTATTATTGATTGGGGTAAGGATCCTCATCACCCGGCTCATTCCTTGTATATCCACAATGGTCCACAGCAGTGAGGGCTGGGCCGCACTTAGATCTCTGGAATCTACAAGCTACGCCAGCAATTCCATGTAAATAGCAGGTACACGTGAGCTGAGCCATCACTGCTGTTCCAGGGGCTGAGCTGGCAGTACAGGAAAGCAAGGACTTGTATATATAAAAGTATATAGATGTAAATACAATAAAGTGTATAGGTATATATAATATTCATATATATAAATGGCTCAGAGTGGAGGTCAGCCTTCCGGTGTGGCTGGCTAAGCCATTTCATACAGCAGCATCCGATTTCAGGGATTTGGTTTGAGTCCAAGCTGCTCAGCTTCTGGTCCAGCTTCCTGCTAATAAGCTTTGGAAGGCAATGAATGACAGCTCAAAATACCTAATCCTTGTCACGCATGTGGGAGAACGCGACGATTGCCCAGCTCTTGGTTTTGACCTGGCCCTGGCACAGAATGCTGTGACCACTTGCAGAGTGAGCCTGCTGCTAAAATATTCTCCTCTCTCTGTCTCTCCATGTCCTAGTCTTTATCCCTCTTCTTCCTCCCCCATCACTTGCATAATTATTTTTTTAAAAAGCATACTTTGATCTTAAGTTACACGTTTTTTTATTGGTAATGATTCCATGGATTTTGAACCTTATAGAACATTATGTTTATCCAGGGAATCTTGGGAAGCAAATGCTTTGGGAAGAGTAACAAGCCTAAAGGTCAAAGCTGAACAGCGGGGTATTTGCAAGGAGCTCCTGATGCATCCTGGCCCAGCAGCAGCAGAGGGGGCTGCGATCAGTATGGCAGACCTTTGCAGTCTATCACAAATATAAGCAAACTCCTGGAATATCACATTCTATCATGGAAGAATTTGCATGAATTGTGCTGCACATCACACCAGAGACGCCTGTTTGAATGCTGTTTGAATACCTGTGTGTTGATCTGTAACAACAAATTTGAGCGATAACATCACTCAGTCTCACTCCTTCTTGTTGAAGATTAGCGTTTACATAATATGAACCAGGTTGCAATCACATGCATTCCTGTCCCACAGATTTTTCCATCAATCGACCTTTCTGCTGAGAAACCCATAGCACACAGCTCACTTTCTGCTTTTTCCTGGTCTTCAAAGAACTAGCTCATTTCCACTTCACGTGCAAGTTTCAGAAAGTGCATTTAATTGCCTATCACTCATGGAGAAACGTTCCAAAGACGGATTGCTATTTAAAACAGTTCTGAGTTCATGTTCTTAACACATCCCCGTTCCATTGAATATAGATGCATGGCAAGGAATAAATGCTTAGAGTTCCTAACAGACTTGTTTTTAAACATTGGTTATTCTCTAGAGTGGTCAAAAATAGTCCCAAATGATCCTTGGCAAAATATATAGCCAACACTAGACAAATACCAGTTTGAGAGAAATATTTCAATACTTTTTTCATAAGAGATAGCCTGGTGAATTTCACAGGAATCATCCTCAAGTTGACCCCAAATCTTGATATACCCTGGGACATACCTCTGTATGCCTTTAGGGGGCGGTATTGTAGCTGCTGAGCCGCAAGCCCTGCCGCACTGCTACACTGCCCTGCTAAACCAGGGTTCAGCTACTCCAGCAGGTGATGGACAGGGTAGCTGACTGCTAGTGTGTGAGGACATCACTTTGTAGCCGTGCCTGTGCTAACTTCTCACGGAATTGGCAGTTCACCTGGAATCGATGAGGACTGTAAATGAAATCACAGTGAAAGCTTACATTGCAGAGGATCATGCCATTTCTATAATTGAACAGCCTAGAAAAATTGAAGTTAAAAGCCCAAAATAACTGTGTAGTATTTGAATTTGAAGGACTCAATTCAATCCTTTATTCTACTAAAATCTCAACACAACAAATATATTGAGGTGTGTAGAAAACACATGTATATATATATTTTTTGAAATTCAAAGTTTAAAAAAAATTAAGCAAAATGTAGAAAGGAAAAAATGTTACTTGGCTCTAAATGAATATGCATACCTATGTATGAATATGTGCATATATGCACATGGAAGCGGTGAAAAGTCGTGTTTGCATAAAAATAATAAAGAAAACAGACCTAATCCACAGTGACCCTAACCCTAGCCAGATCCTCACTGACCTATTTCAGCCTTGTGAACTGAAGGAACAACCCTTGGATGCCCCCGGAAAGTGGAGTGGGAAGCAGGAGTTTGTCATCACCTTGCTTCTCTGGGACCTGCATCTCCCTCCCCTGAGCAGAGCTGTGCCGGGGAAGCTCTCACCTGCCCACTGTGCACCTGCTGCAGCCTTGAGACGGGAGGGATGTTTACCATGCACAGCTGTGTCAGGATCACAAGCATGCTGAAACGCAGGAGGGTGCGACTTAGGAGAGCAAACCTGCAAAGGCCAAGTTCATCCTGTCATCCCGCCTTTCAAAGGAACACACAGAGAAGGTCAGGGTGTAGGGTTTTCTGTCTGTCGCCATCTTACAGAACTGTGTGACTTGTTTGGCAGGATGGAAAGATCCAGAAATGAAGTTACTAATTGATGTGCATCATTTCAAGTAAGTGAGTGAAGTACATTAAAAATGAGTACCTTTTGGGCCCGGCGGCGTGGCCTAGCGGCTAAAGTCCTCGCCTTGGAAGCCCCGGGATCCCATATGGGCGCCGGTTCTAATCCCGGCAGCTCCACTTCCCATCCAGCTCCCTGCTTGTGGCCTGGGAAGCAGTGGAGGACGGCCCAAAGCTTTGGGACACTGCACCCGCGTGGGAGACCTGGAAGAAGTTCCTGGTCCCAGCATCGGATCGGCGCGTACCGGCCCGTTGCGGCTCACTTGGGGAGTGAAACATCGGATGGAAGATCTTCCTCTCTGTCTCTCCTCCTCTCTGTATATCCGGCTTTCCAATAATAATAAAATCTTTAAAAAAAAAAAAATGAGTACCTTTTTCCCTCCAGGCGTGTCCCGGGCACTGAACCCCATCAAAGCTATTTTTTTTTTTCCTTTGACAGCCTTACTTTGTCCTATAGTCTATTTGGTATGTAGAAGGATTTGATGTTCATTTTTCCCAAATATTACTCCATTCCAGCAAAATGATGACTGGTATTCTGGATGAATGATTATCACACTAAAGTTTAAATTCCACACTGGGAAATACTTGTCACAAAAATATAGCCATAGCTCACAGGATGTGATTAAGAACTTGCATTTTTTAAACATATTGGTTACTCAATACTATGTCCACTAATTCCATAACGTTATAAATTGTTGCTGATGTTATGTTGGGGCTTTTAATTGATCGGGATCATACTCTGCCAGCTCTACCTTCGAACCAGAGATGGTCTCCCCAAGAAGCCGTTGAACTTATCTGGACAATAAGATGCTGGACTCTATGCTTGGTAGATGCTTGCAATGAAAGAATCTCAACTGAACTTGAACTGTGGCAATGCAGCAAAGTGGAGGAATCCACCATGGGGGGAGGGTTTGGGGAGGGGTGGGGGGAATCCCAGTACCTATAAAACTGTGTCACATAATGCAATGTAATAAAAAAATAATAATAAATATAGCCATAGCTGTAAAAATGACAAAACAAAAAACAAACAACGACATAAACAAAAAACATAAACAAAAAAACCTTTTCATTTGTAACGTGTAGGATTTATTCATCTGAACATTCAGAGGAGGTAGTTTTAATATTCACTGAAGAATTATTGGCAACTGGTGAGTAAAATAAAAATGTGGGCACCCATGTCTTCATTTTTCTTCTAATGGCTGGGCACTTACAGCTGCCATATGCATCTCTACATATTGCATTCTCTGTGCTGTTCCAGGGGGGATAATGCCTGTAATCCTGGCAGCCGAATTCCCCACATTCTTCAGCTGCCTGGATTCCGCTCTCCTTGGAGGGTGTGCAGCACAGCCAAAGACTCCCTCCTGTCCTCTTTCAGTCTCTCTTCTAATCACTTTCCCAAGTCACATAGTGTAAGTTCTGCTTTCTGGCTCTGTCTGTGTGCAGCACACATGGGTTAAAAATCACCATCTTCTCTCTGGGATAAACAAACAGCTGTCCGTGTGTTTTACGGTGTCACAGCTCCTCCAGGAGGCTTTGCTTAGAGGGATACACATTGCGTGGCAAACGGACCCCAGCCTCTGCATTGTAACCACCTTGGTTTTCTCCTGCTGCTTAGACCGAGCCATGGCATAGCACTCTGGGCATCTGGATTAATGGCGTGAGCCCTGCTTTACTGCAGACATCCCTGAGCGGAGCTGAAGATGCTTATTGATGGAGATACAAGGCAGGAAATGTCCCAGAGAGCCAGCCGCAGCCCAGCTTCAGGGCCAGTGGGAGCTGCTGTCTTGAAGCCGCTTGTGGGATGCAAGTTCAGAAACAGAGTGAAGCATAATGCCAGTTTGTCTCACGGGTGATCACCTGGAAAGATGGGGTTTCCATTTCAGAGGAGGGCGGGGAGACAGCAACAGGAGCATTTCGGGGTGCCCAGGAGCTCAGGCTTGAATCTGAGCTTGAGATGCCTGTTAGATACAGGCACGTTGACTGGCTCTGTGAATGTAGGGTTCATGAGTGATCACAACTCAGAATTCTCCATGTGTGGGAGTAGTTAAACTGAAAGGAACTCAGGGACGAGAGGAGAGATGTGTGAGTCCCTGGGATACTCCAGCATTTAAGGACTAGGGAGACAAAGAATAAACAATGAGGATTTAGACAGGATGGGGCACGGTGAAACCTAGGTAATCTGACGCCTTGAACACTACGCATAAGGAGATGAGTGAAGTAGGAGTTACGTCAAGTGGAGCGCTGTGTCACTTACTGCTGATAACTGGTTGACAACAAGCAATCTTGATGACTGTATTTCTTATCTGCAATACTTTTTCCCAAACAACTATACAACATTAGATACTCTGTCTTTCGGAAGAGTTGATTAAACTGTATAGTAAGTATTTCCTCTTATTGAATACAAACATGAAAATGTGTTGTATTTGCTAGCCTCTAAGTGTGCAGAAATAGCCTTCCAAAAGACAAAATGGAGATTCAATAAAATCAAGAGCACAACAATGAAGTTTTAAAGACACCTTAAAAAGAGCTGAAAGAGTGAATGCTAGGCACCTTGGTTTGCTACTTCCGCTGAAATACACAGGATCCCGGGGCTTCCTGCCCAATAGCCTGTAACTGCCAGCTCAACTTTTCCCATTCGATCCAGTCAGTAAATGGCAAGGATCCATTATGTTTCAGAAATCTTGTGACCTGTAAAAATGCTATTTCCCAGTACCCACAATGACACTATCAAGGCAAAAGAAAATACTACCGAACAAAAGTGCGATAGTGGTACTCTGCTCCTTTGTAGCGCGACTGCTTCATAGTGTAACCGCGTCACAGGACTAAAAAAATTTAAATATACACACACACACACACACATATGTACATATATGTCTGGAAGATAGAATGAACGATAGTAAGAGCTCTCCAAGGACCACAGTATTCTGAGATCCGGGAGCCAAAGCCGGAAGCTGCGAACATCATCCACCTGGCCTTCCAAGTGGGCGGCGTGGATCCGGTCAGTTGAGACGTCCCGGCTGCCTCCCAGGATCTGCACAAACAGGAAGCTGGAGCCAGGTGCTGGAGCAGAAATCAGACCCAGGCATTCTGCATGCAGAGATCCGGCTGGAAGAAGGGTGTTAGGTAACCAAGTATAGCACTCATTACTGTTGTGTTTGCCTCCTTCGCACCCAAAACACATTCTCTTTGATTTTTTTTTTTAGAGAATAGTTTATAGTTAAACCACCTCATATGTTATTTATTTAATTGCTATTTTGATTTTCTCTTTAAATACATTTTTATAGCTTTTTTTTAATTTTGAATTTTCTTTAGGTAACTCCGGAGCAAAGCAGGTTGAATAATTCTTAATTGTCCCAATCAGCTCCTGGTTCTGAGAGGAGACTCATTGTGGGTTAAAATCAAACTTTCAAGCTCAGGAAAAATGGCCTCCGTAGTAGTTGGTAGTGACTGTTCTCAGGATAGCAGTCACCTGTTAAACAGTTACAGAACAAACATTTTTTAAAAATTTTTATTGCAAAGTCAGATATACAGAGAGGAGGAGAAAGAGGAAGATCTTCCTTCCAATGATTCACTCTCCAAGTGGCCATAGTTGTTGGAGCTGAGTCAATCCGAAGCCAGGAGCCTTGAGCCTCTTCTGGGTCTCCCAAGCAGGTGCAGGGTCCCAAGATTTTGGGTCATCCTCAACTGCTTTCCCAGGCCACACTCAGGGAGCTGGATGGGAGGCAGGGTTGCTAGAATTTGAACCGGTGCCCATATGGGATCCTGGCAAGTTCAAGGTGGGGATTTTAGCTCCTAGGCCACCGGGCCAGGCCCAACAAATGATTTTTAAATGCTTTCCTCCATTTATGCCATGGCTTTACTCCACAAGCCCCTTGAGTTTTCAGTTAAATATTATGTTTTCAACAAGACTTTCTCAGGCTTTCCTATGTGAACTATAAACTCTCACTGTAAACCCACCCTCTGATTTGTTTTCCTCCTTAGTAATCTGTTTTCTAATTAAATTCAATAGATTCTCTTGTTTTCCGTGCATCTCCCTCATTGGAAGGAAAGTTCACAGTAGAGACGTTGACAAATGTTTACAAATCATCCCCGACGTTGCAGAGCACAGCCTGTGTCGCTGTTATTCAATTAATATTTGTCGCAATCAATGAAGGAGTGGGATGACAAACACTTCCCACATGGGACAGAAAATGTTGAATGTCATCCTTATTTCTAGAAGCGAGGGTGTACAAAGATGTCATAATTGAATGTCAAAGAGAGACACAGCAACATTTCTGAGCCTGAAGAACAAACCGTGATACGAGTCGGCCCGTTTTCATCTTGCAACATCAGAAACCTGTGTGTGTGTCAGCTCCAGAGAGGAGTCATGAATGGGTGTAGTTATATATATTGGGGATGATGATAGAGTTAAAGTGGGAAAGCATTTACTCTTTTAGAATTCTGAACTCAGAAACTGCATCAAGAAAAGCAAAAACAATAATAATAATAAAAAACTTCCTGGGCAGTGGAAAAACAGTAGTGAGAGAGAAACTTGTAATGAACTGTTCGCAATTAGAAAGAAGATCTTGAGCCTGGCATGATGGCTGAGTGGGTAAATCCTCACATTGCAACCACGGAGATCCCACAGAGGCACTGGTTTGTGTCCTGGCTGCTCCACATCCCATCCAGTTCCCTGCTTGCTCCTGGGAACAGAGTCAAGCTCTCGGGAGCCTTGGGACCCTACACCCATGTGGGAGACTCGAAAGAAGCTCCTGGCTCCTGCCTTCGGTTCAGCTCAGCTTGGGCTGTTGCAGATACTTGGGGAGTGAACCATAGGATAAAGGATCTTGCTGTCTTTCCTCTCTGTAAATATGATATACCTTTCCAATAGAAAGAAAGAAATCTTTAAGAAAAAAAGAGAAAGTCTCATGTGAACAATCTACCTTTACGTGCTAAAAAGTCAGAAAAAGAGCAACCCAAATCCCAAGTTAGTAGACCAAAAATAAGAAACAGAGGAACTGAAATGAAACAGAGGAAGTCAACATGGTTTTAAATACCAAGAAAAAGGTTGTGAAGTCTTCATTTCTTTTTAAAGGACTGATTTATTGGAAGAGAGAAAGAGGGAGAGAGAAAGGTCTTTCACTGGGTCATACGACACATGGCCCACAAAGCCAATGTTGGGTAAGGTGGAGGTGATGAGGCAGGAACTCCCTCAGGTTCTTCCACCATGGATGCCAGGACCCAGGAACTTTCAACTATCCTCCACTACTTTCCAGGTGCACTTACAGGGAGCTGGATCAGAAGCAAAGCAGCTGGAATTCTGACATGCTCACACTGGCTGCTGGCAGCACTGCGTGTAGCAGTTTAGCTTTCTGGGCCGCAATGCAAGGCTTCATTACATCAACAACAACAACAAACTTTTAGAATTGATAAATAAATTCTGTGAACTTGAGGGGGGAGGGGGCAAAATTCACAGAAAAATCATTTGCATCTGAGTACCAGCAGCATGCTAGCTTCACAGGAAATTTGAAATCCTATGTAAAATTGTTAAAAGCAAAATGTATATAAACTGAATACAGAAGCATCTATTTGTGTATAAAATGATGAATGAACAGTGCAGGACTCCAACCAACCACCCCAGCGAGGTGAGCCAACGGGAGCAGCCCTCTTGCTGGTATGGGACAGGAGCCTCATGGAGAAAGCTCTCAATTCATTGCATCTAGCTGTCTGCCTTATTTTGTAGTCATATCTCATGCAGCTGTAAAATACTGGAACCTAGAAGCTTCTGACTTTGTAAGACCCGATTACTGGTTATCTTCCTAGATCCGGTTTTGCTTTGTTTCCGTGGCAAGTTAGGCTGCAGTTCTTTATGTAGGGCCTCAGGTTGCTGGCCACCTGCATTTTCAAGTGAGGACATCAGCTCTGAAAAGAATAAGTACGCAGTAATAAGCTTAACCAAAGAGGTAAAAACTTAGTGAAAACTCTCACAGAGCCTAAAGGCAACACCATCAAATGGGAAAAATCTGTACATTGCTTTAGTTGGAAGAGATCATTGTGTTAGTGCTAAAATGTCCATACCACTCAAAGGAATGCCCAGACTCAGTGGCATCCCTCTGCAAGTCTCAATGGCATGCCACACATAAGGAGCCAAAAAGTCTCCAATCCACATGAACCACAGGAGATCATGATCAGCTACACCAATCTTAAGAAAATGGGACCTGGTGCGGTAGTCTAGCAGCTAAGATCCTTGCCTTGAACGTGCCAGGATCCCATATGGGCATCGGTTCTAATCCCGGCAGCCCCACTTGCAATCCTGTTCCCTTCTTGTGTCCTGGGAAACCCGTCGAGGTCGGCCCAAAGCCTTGGGGTCCTGTACCAGCACGGGAGACCTGGAAGAGGCTCCTGGCTCCTGATTTTGGATTGACATAGCTCTGGTCATTGCAGCTGCTTGGGGAGTTAAATCATTAGACCAAGGATCTTCCCCTCTGTCTCTCCTTTTCTCTGTGTATCTGACTTTCTAATTTAAAAAAAAAAAACTTTTTAAAAAAAGGAAAAAAATGCAGCTGGCAGGATCACATTTCTAATTTCAAAATACAGTTTATTATTTTTCTTTTTTTTAAAGATTTACTTATTTTATTACAAAGTCAGATATACAGAGAGGAGGAGAGACAGAGAGGAAGATATTCCGTCTGATGATTCACTCCCCAAGTGAGCTGTAACGGGCCGGTGCACGCCGATCCAAAGCCAGGAGCCAGGAACCTCTTCCGGGTCTCCCACGCGGGTGCAGGGTCCCAAAGCTTTGGGCCGTCCTCGACTGCTTTCCCAGGCCACAAGCAGGGAATGGAGCTGCCAGGATTAGAACCGGCGCCCATACGGGATCCTGGGGCATTCAAGGCAAGGACTTTAGCCGCTAGGCCATGCTGCCAGGCCCGAGTTTACTATTTTTCTGAACTCCTTATCAGATACATCTTCAACTTCATCTGTAATCTCTGCAATAATAAAGCTACAAAGGCATGAGGGAGGAACTGAGAGTGATCCTGACAGATCAGGATGTTGCAAAAACGATTAGTTTGCTGAGCCTGTGTGTTTTACATTAATTGTTGAAAAAGAGTTAGTTGCAATGGAGAAGCAGGTATGAGGTTAGAAGAACGTTTAAGGCTCACTTCTGATACTTTTATAACAGCGTGATGTTTCATCTCTGAGATTTTCTCGAACGTTTATAAACTAAGGAATGTTATAATACACTTTTTGGTTTTGAGTTACCACTATAACAGGAAATAACTTTTTCTTTCAGTACAGGACAGTAGACAGAGTTGCTGTCTGGCTGAAGTTTTCTCAACTATGGTTTCTGTGCTAGAACAGGAAAGAATTCTTTGTTTCAGTTACTTTCCTAAAAATCGACAGTTATAAAAGCATGACTAATAATCCATACATTTCATTCCTCTTTAGCATTATATATTATTTTCTTAATGAAATCTTAGGGAAATAAGCCCAAATGACATACATTCAAAAATAAAAAGTACTCCAAGTTTGAACTCTGATAACGGTGGCCACATTCAACTATGCAATAATGTTCTCTTATGGGTTTTTAAAAATGCTTATTCTTCTGTTTGTTTGAGTGGTGGAGTAACAGAGACAAGGGAGAGGGCATCTAACACCCACAATAGTGGGGCATCGGCCACAGTGAAGTCAGGAGCCCAAAGCCCTACCCTGTCCTCCCAAGTACTTGTGTCGTCATCCACTGTCTTCCCAGGCATGTTAGCAAGAAACTGAATCAGAACTGGAGCAGCCAGGAGCTGAGAAGGCACTCAGATACGGGCCCGTGGCTCCCCAAGCAGCAGCTTAGCCCAGTGTCACAAAGAGCTTTTATATCACATAACATTCTGTTCCATTATGAGACATTATTACCTGTAACTCATAAGCAAATATCCTGCAACTTAAAAATGATTGTATTGGGTCTGGCGGAATAGCATAGTGGTTAAAGTTCTCGCCTTGCACATGCCAGGATCCCAATATTGTCGCTGGTTCTAATCCAGGCAACTCTGCTTCCCATCCAGCTCCCTGCTTGTGGCCTGAGACAGCAGTTGAGGATAGCCCTAAGCCTTGGGACCCTACACCCGTGTGGGAGACCCTGAAGAGCTCCTGGCTCCTGGCTTTAGATTGGCTCAGCTCTGGTTGTTGCGGCTCACTTGGGGAGTGAACAATCAGACGGAAGATCTTCCTCTCTGTTTCTCCTCCTCTCTGTATATCTGACTTTGCAGTAAAAATGAATAAATCTTTTTTAAAAAATGATTGTATTGCATAAGTGCAAAAATATACTGCCATCATTTCCTTTTTGCTTAAGTTTTCATGAATAAATAATGCTTCAATAAAGTTTTGAGCACAAATAACATCTAGAGGATAAAATTATGCAATCAGATTAGAAAAATACATTGGATATCTTTGATGACTGATACCTAGTGTTTTCTAAAAGACTAAAATGTGCTTAATATGCAGTGTAGTGGTACAGGAGCCAGGAGCTCTTCAGGGTCTCCCACACGGGAGCGGATAGTTGTGCAAATGGGTAAATATAGTAGACATCCTTCTAGGTAAAAGAAGTTGACATATCAAATTAACAGTGTTGCAGCAACATAGTTTGGCCCAAACATAGTCACCTAGAAATGACGGTTTTAACTGAAGACTTTTCTTGCTTTGAGTTTAAATATTCACAGAAATTAATGTATGATTTCTTCCTGGTGGCTGGCAGAGGGCATGGGGAAGGAGCAGGCCTTCCCTCACACTGATTGCCGTGAGCTGACTTTGTGTTCACATGGGTTGGCCTTTGGATTTCTGTTAACAATGGTGTCCAGCTCAATACTCATCACTGTCCCTTCTCTGCATTCTGCATCCCATTCCCACATGTCCTGCCTCCGGGAATTGCATCCCCACACATATTGTTGCACAGTTTCCTTTTTCTCTGTCACTCACCCTTGCACTGCTGCCCATCACCAGGTCCTGTCCACTTTGCCTTCTCTTTTGTCTCTACTCTTTCTGCCCCATTGCACCAGCTCCTTACCATGTCTCTTCTTTCTCTGCAGACTGATTCATAAAGTTGCCTGCTGAAATAGTTCCTTGAGAAATGAAAGCCAAACTCCACAGTCTGGTGTGACTGCAAGAGGACACCCAGTTATTTCCAATTCTCCCTGATCTCTGCAATTTGACTACTCTTTGGTTACTTGCACACAGCAAGGCATTACCTGGCTCTCACTAGTTTTTATTTTGGCCGGGAAGTTTCTTTGAACCTCCATGCTGGAGTGAGCCCCCTCTGTGGGATGACACCACGTTGCAACCCTTTGGTTCAGTAGAACCTAGCCCTTGTGTTCGCTTTGTCTCCAAACCATATAGATAGCCTCCATGAATCATCCAATATCTGAAAGTCCCAAGGCAAGCACCTTATACAGAAAGAAAGAAGAAATTAATTGAATGTTAGAAAGTAAAAATTAATAAACAACAAGTACAAAGCCCCTGAAACACACACACACACACACACACACACACACACACACACACACACACATACATTGTGCTGAGCATTTCCTGTGTCACCACATTGTACACATAATATTCTTGTGCATAGGCTGCTGCTGTCACCCGCATGTCACCAAGGGGCAGCTGAAACCAGTGCAATTCACTCTGCACTTTACCCCAGACCACACAGGTGCTAAGAAGGCAACCAGGATCTACATAAAGTCTGATTCACAGGCTCAAGGGTCAAACCAACATCATGCTACTTGTAATTTGCAAAATTGCTCTTTGAAACTGGCTAGACTACAGTATTCTGAGGCTAACTACAGAATAGCCAGAGCAAAGACTGCTTGGATAAACGGGCAAGTCAGTTGCCACTCCATTTTTGTAAAGCAAGATCTTTTCTCCAGTAGAGAAGGGGAGATTTAGCTCTGTACTGTTTAATCATATCAACAACCAACCCAGTCATTACCATTACCTCTTACTGAAATAGCATGTCTGGATGCCAAATTACTACATATAGAAAGAAATAAACAGCAGAAATGTTCAATTGCTGGGATCACAACCGCTCATTTGATTTGACCCTTGCCGAAGAGTTTCAAAGCTAAGTAGTAAGCAAACCTCTAAATGATACTTCTCTCAATTCCTGTGAGCAGTTGAATAGAAAAGACTAAAAGCAAATGTTAAGCTACAAATCCCTACAGAGTATTTCCAGGTATGATGGACAGCGAACCAGCAAGTGCAAGGGTTCAGGATCATCAGACAAACCCGAAAAATCACGTTAATCAGGAGTTGACTCAATCCAAACAGCGTTTTTAGAAACCTTCTTGCCAAGGACTTTTTAGACTTTGTGTGACTGCAGTTAAACATTTTCAGATGTTTCAGTAAAGACAAAAACAGCATTAAAATTTGCATGGATTGCTATCATCCTGTAAGATGGCACTTGGATCAAATAACAACAAGGTAGAGAAGAGATGCTTCCAGTCTCCCGAATCACAACAGAGAGGAAGCAGTGGTAGCAAGTGACTGAGGGCTGCAGATTGCAAAGCCAGGCATCAACATTTCCCAGACTCAAGCAAAGAATACCGACGGTTCATATCTGCTTCCTGTTACACCCACATTTAGACGCATGGGGAACGATCAGTGTTTATCCAGATCCATTCCTTACTTTGAGGAGTGCATTGTGTTAATGGGTAGAAAGCATCTAAATGCACTCTCCAGTGAGTTAATCCAGATACCGCACAACAAAAGGGCTTACACATCACACCAAAACGCCGAAACCTTGCAGTTTATGGAAGCAACAAGGAGATGCGACAAATCAACACGCTCAGCTTAGCGTCAGCGTTTCCTGGGTTTCATTCAATGGTCATTCGATTGAAGCAGTGCTTTCTGCTTTAGTTCTTTTGAGGCTGTCTGCCAAGGTACCACCGAATATGTGGCTCAAGCAAGCCACAAAGTTGTGGCCGTTGGAAGTGTGAAATCAGTGCCTCGGTGGTGTTGCTTCCTGCTGAGGTCTCCACGGGAGAACGTTCCGCGGCTCTCTCTGACCTTGGTGATTTGCTGGTTAGCTTAGACATTCTCCAGTTTCAGCTGTTCATCCCATTTCTCTTCATTCTTGCATGCCTTTCTCCCAGTGTGCCTATTTGTCCAGATACCCCTCCCTCCTTAGGGAGGCTGAGTCATGTTGGTCTGGAGACCCATTACACTCCAGGATGAAGTTATCTTGTCTGTTTCCCTAGGCAGCAGGGCCCTTTCCCCAACAACACTTTGTGTTGGCTTCGTATACATCACTGCCAACAATCTCTCAAGTTCCTGACTTTTCTAAGCCATCTCACTTACCTCCTTATTCCTGTTACTTTCCGGAGCCAGGATATTCTTAAATAGCATGGCCAGTGGAATTCTTCAGGCAAATGTTTTCATTTAGAAAATAAGACAAATATGCTGGCTTCTCAGATCTACATCCTTCTAGTGATTTGGCAGATGCATGAAAACCAGCTGCCCTTGAGTAACAGCTACCCAGAAAGCACTTTGATCCATTAGTAATCTGCAACCTGGACACCGCAGCAAAGCTTACCCTGCTCATCTGTTCTTAGAGGCAAAATTTAAGTGACAGCAGAATTCATATCCACAAAATTACAGAAATCTTTTGAGATTCCAAAAAGGATATGCTATCTATTTTGAAAGAAAGGGAAATAGAGAAAGAGAGAGAGAGAGAGAGAGAGGGAAAGAGTGTGAGAAAAAGAGAGAGAGAGAGAGAGAGAGAGAGAGAGAGAGAGAGAGAGAGAGAGGAAGTAACACTGAGATAAACCAAAACACATCTTTCTAGAAATACTTCGAACAGTTCCTTTGAATACTGAACCAGGATGTGCTTCCTGTGAGTTTCCAGTTAACCATCCTTTTGGTAAACTTGATTCCTAATAGCTAATGAACTGAGACCCACATAAAAATACCACAGTATCTGGAAAAGAATTTCTCTTGGCAAAATAAAAACCACAATAATGTTGAAATAGGAACTGCAATTCACAGTCCTTCCTAATTCTGATATCGGGAAATTTACAGATGGGCATGAAAACAAGATCAGGTGTAAAGTCTTTACAGTAAACCAGTGAAAGCTATCCGCTTTTTTTTCTAGAAAAAGCCTACAAAAATAATGTTTCACTTCCCTTTGTTCCCACTCTGCAGTTCTTCTGTGTACCCACTGCATTGGCAAAGACATTAACTGGGAGTGTGCTCATTGACCTCAAAGGGTCAAGTCAGCTCAGATTTGCATGTGAGTGTACTCTCTGAAACCCCAGATCCTGGATCCCATGGAAATTCTGGAACTGCAACTCAGCAGAACTGCCACTGTGCTTACACGGCCACATTTTGAAATGCTGCAATGATTTTGACATTCAGTGAGCCCGAGAACCTCCCACTTGATCCCTGCTCAGCTAATGCACGAATCTGTAGGGAAAATAACACCTGGAGCCAAAGGTCCCTGCTGTGACCAGAGCATTCCTTCCCAGCAGGTGCCTCCAAAAAGTTCGCTCATGATTCCAATAGTAAAGCCCCTTTGGATATTCTGCGTACACCAGTGGGTGATGTGGCCTATCCATTCATCATACACCTGTAACGCTATATTAACACAATGCAGCAACACAAAAGATCCCCAATTAGAAAAGTGAAAAGCATGAGGTGAAATGAGTCATGGATGGTTCTTTGGGAAGAGCACAGTCCATTTGAGGCCCCATTCACTGTTCCTATCACCTCTATAGTATTTCAATAATCTCTATAGATCACAGATAACTGCACTCCTGTTTGAAGCTCAGACATTGTATGGGATGCTCTTAGTTAATGTTAAGACCCTCTTCTGCGGGGACACTAAGATTCAAGCACAGCATTTTTTGTACTGCATAACTAAAAATAATAATCCTAAGAAATGCAAGTTTTCTTTGAACTATCCATTTGTTGATTTACTTAGCACATTATCGTGGAAAGAGCAATATAGAGAGAGTTTACCATCCTCTCATCCTATCTATTTTGCAAAGAATGGGAGAGACAGAAAGTGGTGGGGGTGTGGAGAAGTAATTCTGAGATAACCCGAAACACAGGTCAGGCCCAAAGCCAGGAACTCCAGCCTAGTCTTTCATGTGGGTAGCAGGGGCCTGCCTTGCTAGGTTGCTTGGCAGAGAGCTAGATGGGCAGCAGTGGAGCTGGGGCTCAACTGGCACTCTGATACAGTATTCTGCTTGGCAAGTGGCAGTTTAACCCACTGTGCCACAAAACTGGCCACCAAAATCTGGTCTATTGACTAGTAAATGACTACTTCATAATCCAAGGCTCAACAGGACATGATATAAGATTGTGTTTCTTTTCTATCAAGAAGCAGAAGATAATAATCTTCAAGGATAAATATAGTTGTCCATATTAGAGTTGTAACTGAGACCAGATGTGGTTAGAACAGAATCACATGCCATAGGCTAACTGAACACAAGAACTTCTGTGTAATATTCATGAAGTAGCTTAGTGTAGCAATCCCCAACCAGGCACCAGCCTCCTGGGGGGAGAGCTGACTGGTGGCTAAGCCTGGTGAGCCTGGTGGACATTTATAACTGGCACTTACTTGTTAGAGGTACTCTGAACCTGCTCCGGTCTTGTATCTCAGGGAGCAACACCTGTGCATCCAGCGTTGCATAGAAGTGCATCTGGTCTCAATGTCAATAGTACTAAGGCGGAGAGATGCTGCTGTAGTCCTTGCATTGCTGGAGGTGCGACTCCCTGACACTGGCTGTTCATATCCATGCAGCCCCCTAAGCACACACATTACACCACAAACATGGCACCCTCTTCCGGCACCTGCTGACTCGCTGAGCTAGACTGGCAGGTCACACAGTGAGAGCCTCAGACATGAAAGGTACAGCAAGCAACTGACCACACAGACATCCAGTGAACTGAACTGGGGGTTGGAAAGCCTGAGAGAAGTGAGTCATTCTGAGACACGTCCTGGGAACCCTTAGAGGAGATCAGAAACTCAGAGGTTTCTAGGCAGCCTTTGCGAAAACACCACTGTTTTCTGGGATATTAAAGTCATTCATAACCTGAGAAAACAATATTTGCACTTCTTAATTGAGAAGGCGGCTTCGAACACCGCACTCCAGGAGACGTTTTTAATTAAAAAGAAAAAAGGTTGAGAATATCAAAGTAGGCTTTGTTGGTTATTTGATTTCATGAGGCCTTCGGAGAGGAATCAGTGGATTAACTTCACAACGTGTATTATTCGGTGTTCACACCAGTTAGAGGGCCCCTGGAGGCTTATAATATTTCATTCCAGAAGTATGAGAGTAGCTACTTGATGCCAGCCGTGTCACCTGACTTTATGGATGCAGAAGTCAAGGGGAAATGATGATGTTGTCTGTCTGTCTTTGTCACCTTTCGTTTCTCCACTTTTCTGCTCAAAATCCATCCGCCCTGGGACTTTCACTCCTTGCTGTCAGAAACTTCACTTACACATGTACTCAGGCCGCGTCTGCTGTTCACAAAACAAACCTGCAAGAAAACTTGTTTTACTTTGTCACTATTGAGTGTTTTGAGATTAAATGGTAAGGTGAGAACTATTTAGGGACCACACTACCTAACCCGTCAAGCTAACACGAGTCCTGCCAAATGCATGCTGATTATTGAAAAGGCTAAACCTTAGCGCCACATATGGGATGCTGGAATTGTAGGCCACAGCCAGTCACCGTCCTTTCCTCAACTTGTCACCATGCTTACCTATGTAGGCTCTTAAAGTGTTAGAATCTGCACAGGGGCTGGTGCTGTGGTGTAATGGGTAAAACCACTGCTGGCGGCACGGACATCCCATGAGGAAGCCAATTTTAGTTTCATCTGCTCTGCTTCCTATGCAGATCTCTGCTAATGTCCTATGAAAACAGCAAAAGAGGGTCCAAGTGCTTGGGCCTCTGCACCCGTGTAGGAGAACCAGAAGAAGCTTCTAGTCTAGAGAGTAAACCAGCAGGTGGAAGAGCTCTTTCTCTCTCCCTTTCTCTGTAAATTCTGACTTTAAAATAAACAAATAAATATTCAAAAAATAAGATTCCCATATTCTAATTGGAGTCTAAGGTAGCAATTAATCAGAAACAAATATAAAATATTAGCAGAGAACAGTTTTAGCCAAGCCATGTAAAATACTATTCATGCATTGCTTAAGTAAAAACATGATTTTCTTTTTAAGTAAAATCAGTATCTCTTACCATAGAGATGAAGAAGCCTAAGTGAGGAAATGAACAACCTCTAAAGCTGACTCCTGGCATTGGTGTTGGCAGTGTATAGAGAAGGCATCACAGTTCCTTTCCTCTCTAGGTACCACTCGCAAAAACTGTTACAGATGGCAGGAAGGAGGGAGTAAGGGAAAGGAAGAGGAGGAAGGAGGCAGGGAATAAAAATGTCTGAGGAAAGGAATTGGGCAGCACCCTAATCTACAAGCCCAGTCAAATAACTCACCCATCTATTCGCTTCTCTTTTCTGGGACCGTCTGCCACAGCATATGTAAAGATTCAGCACCCAATGATGATTTGTAACTTCAAAAATACCACTGAACAAAATAAATGACTTTTTTTTTTCTAATCTCAGTCTCTCCATCAGCTCCCCCAGACACTCTCATATTTACGCAAACTACTCATGCCTGCTCTAGCACAACCTTCCTCAAACTTCCTCCTATGGTGACCAATAATCCAAGGAACATTCACGCAGAGCAAGCAACCTGATCAAGACAAGCACAGGCCTCCCGGTTCCAACATCAGGAGTCTGTCTAGAGGCTCCGTTGGTTTCCCGCCCCACCCATTCAATGTCCCTTAAACCTAGGCCAAGTAGGTCAAATCCACAGTGGATCACTCACAGCGTTCCCCTGCGTGGCTTTGTCCCACTGTTATTCATTCTTCCTCCTACATGTTCGCACCTTCCTCCTCCGTGCCCAAGTCCCTTTTTTATGCTTTAGACTGAGTGAGGAAGAAAGTCTCTGTAACTCTTGGAACTTACTATAGCACCTGATGTACACAAAGGATCTTAATGTGAGATTAACGGTTAAAATCTAACAGCTCTGTCTAAGGCCAGTTGCTTAGCTGTGGTTGCCAGTGCAAAACGTAAATGCGGGGTTATTTGTTCAAGAAGCAAGAAAGGCTCCATTAAATATGAAACATTTTCTTTTTTTCCTCCTGCATTCTCTAAATGTCATGGTATGTTGATTCACTCTCTGGGTAGGTATAGGACCTCACAGACATTACATGTGTGTGCATCCGTGCTCAAGGTCCAAGAACTGCCAGGGGTCAGACCCATATGCTTCATGCTTGCTGGAGAAGCAGAAGCTATCTTCCTTTTCCAAACGGAAGCAGATAGGCAATCCTGGAAGGATGATAACCTCCACAAGGCAGTCTCTGCTTGGATGAATCAGTGTGAGGCTAGCCCCACCCCCCCGAGCCTGAGAAGACACAGTCAGCTCATTGACTTCATCATGTATGCGCTGAGAGTACCAAATGCAGAACTGAGGAAAAACTTGCGCATGGACAGTCAAGGTGGAGTCAGTGGCTGTGTCAAAGTTGGTGAGATGGGAAGGGATGCCCTTCGGATGGCAAGCCTCTTGAGTTCAGCTTTCCTGTGGTTTCCCTTGTCAGCCATGCCGACCTACATTCCTGTTGATATCTACCGTGTTTGGTGTTTGCGATCCCTCCGAGAGAAAAGAAAGTTCTACAAGGAACTGTAGAAATGGCCACTACCATGAACCCTCATGGTAAAGGGGAAAATTAGGGTGCAGGTTTAACAGAGGTACCCCAGTGATAGGAAGCATGAAGCGGAGTCAAAAGAAAGAGCGACTAAAAATCCATTGTGTATAGGCTGGTTGACATTGGAGAGGATTTGATCAACAAATGGGAAGCACTTAGAACTGTTAGAGAATTGAGAACAGTAAGCCAGTATTTTTATACCCAGTATTGTATTTAAATGCTTATTCTAGGAACTACCCTCTGGCTCAGTTGAGTTAAATATGTTTAGGAAAAATGATAAGGTAAATATTTTACAATCAAATATGAAGCAAGGCTCTTTCTAAATATCCTGGTAATACAGAGCCCATATTGAACATTCAGAAAAATGAAAGAAAAAGGGGAAAATGGTATCTAATGTATGCTAGTTTTTGCACTTGGTAATATTCGTAAATATGAGTTTAATATAGAACACTGACCTAACAATGGAGGTTACAGATCTGCTCATCGGTATAACATGTGTTACTGTAATTCTCCTCGAATCATCCCGTTTTCACATGGTTTTAAATTAACCACAGGAGACAGGTTGAGGGAGGTGTGCATAACTCCTGCCAAAGAAAGTACTCTGCTTTCTATCACTATGTTGTATCTGTGGATTGAAATGTTAACTGATATCACTATTTTACGTATTGAAATATATAGCGATAGCTAATAATTCAACAGACGAATAGTTTATCCAAAGTCTTTGAATGCTTGCAGAGAAACCCTAGACTCTTTGCTTTACATACTCTGTCCAGGACTTTGAATTTGTTCAGGCTTCCCCTGAATCTTGGCTTTCACAGCCACAGTTACATCCTGCAGGCTGCAGTCAGACCCTGCGTGATCTGCACACACCACTTGGGAGCCTAACTGCAGTCTTGCAGTTTTGTTCAGCACTTTAAGACATGTCTGAAAGCAACGAATCTTCTGCAAACAGAGCTCCTGGAACATACCCTCCGCAGGTGCCTGCTTATCTGTGGGGATTCTGGTATCTCTTTGAAAACTGCATAAACGCCTACTTTCACTAGCAGTCGGGAAAGTGACGGCAGGACACATTTTCTTGGTTACTCCCTGAAGCCTTTTTGTAATTTCCTAATTTCAAGTAGGGACTACAGTTATTACAGAAATGATTGCATTAAACATGTACTGTATTATGAGCCATCTTCTCCTAGTGCCTCATCTCTTGCTAGACAAAATTCCGCTGGCAACATCATAACTCACTCTCATTCCTGTATTTTAACAACACCGGTTGGAAGATAGCTATAGGACATGCTGTGCTTTTTATGATGGTGTAGCATTTCCTAATCCCAAACATGTCTCCTGTCCAATCTTCCCCTTAGTTCGCGTAATTGCTTCTCCATCGCTTCTCTCTGATCAGCGTGATCTTGCAGCAACTAGGTGTGTTTCGGTGAGTATTATCCTTGATCTGATCACACTTGACAGGTGGCACCATTCTATTCTGTTGGCTATTAGCTCAGAAGCAATGTATTAGCGTTGCTTTGCCTCTGCCACCTCCTGCTTCATTGTTCCGTGCCCCACCTGAGCTGTTTTTCTGCTTCAACACAATTGCATTTTCTTCATTTCAAGTAATTCACTTTCCAGGACTGCTCATGGATTATCTTGCGGCTAAACACGTTCTCCCTAGATAATCCATACTATAATGATTTCAGTTACAATCTGAGCGCTTCTGATTTTCCTTCTATTTTATCTAACCATTTCTGGCTTTGCGAAGTCAGTGCATGAAACTGCCACCTGTCACAGCAGCATCCAGTAGCACAGTGCTCTGTCAAAGCGATTGCTCCGCTCCTCATCCAGCTCCGTGCTCACATGCCTGGGAAGGCAACAGAAGATGACCTAACTACTTTGGCCCCTGCCGTAAGGCAGGAGGCCCACAGGAGACTTCTGAGTACTGGATCTCACTCTTTCTCTTATTTTTATTCTTTCTTTTCTTTTCCTTCCTTCCTTCCTTCCTTCTCTTTTAATAGAAACTCAAATTTACAGAGAGCACAGATACATAAGCTCTTCCATCTGTTGGATCGCTCCCCAAGTGTCCACACCTTCCAGAGCTGATTCAATCTGAAGCCAGGAAACAGGAGCATCTTCAAGGTCTCCCATATGGATGCAGGGTACCAAGGCTGGGACATTCTCTACCATTTTCCAAGGCCACAAGCAGGAAGCTGAACTGAAAATGCAGCAGCCAGGACATGAACCGGCAGACATATGGGATCCTGGCAAATGCAGGGTGAGGATTTAGCCACTAGGCTATTGTGCCAGGCCCTATCCTACATTTATAATAAATAAATCTTAATAAAACCCAAATTTCTCACTTGGCATTTTCTTTGATATTTCTTCAGTAGTCCCCAAGTTCAACTGCACAAATGGCCTTTTGTCTTAAATCCAATATGTCCTAGTTCAGGATTTGCACTCTATAGAGTTGTTGAGACCCTGCTGACAGCGAGCAAAGCCCAGTCTGCGGTGTGTGCATGGTCCCTTCATCAGACAGCGGAATCACTTGGTGCTGAGAGGAAACACAGCAGAAGGAAGACCCAGTGTGAAGATGCCCACCGTGAGGCCTTTCTTCTCCCAGGCCTTGCTTCTCTCTTGTAGCCATGTAAGATGCTCTGTAAGAAAGTTTCTTTGCAAGGAAAGATGGGAAAGGACCTATCTTTTGTATATAATTCTCTAGGAGGCAAATAAAGCAGATCTGAAATTAGTTCACACAAACTTTTCAGGAACAAGAAGCACAAATGCTGCTTTGGGGTCCCCAGAATGGTGGGAGAGAACCAACCCTAAATCCATTCTTTGGTTCTCACATATGAGATGGCATATAACTATTTATTCGGTTGTATACCTTCTATTGAGTCTTTAAAAATATGTACACATTATTTTTTGCACACACAAACCTATATATATATATATACACACACACACACACACACATATGTGTATATTACTTGAAATAGTTAGACAGGGAGCGAGGAGAAAGAGAGAGAAATGCTTTAGGTATTGGTTCACTCCCCAAATGGCTGCAATGGCCAGAGCTGGGCTGGTCCAAAGCTGGGAGCCAAAAACTTTTCCAAGGTCTCCCCCATTGATGCAGCAGCCCAAGACCTTAGCCTATCTCTGCTGCTCTCCCAAGCCATCAGCAGGAAGTAAGACAGGAAGTGGAACATTCAAAACTAGCCAGAACCCATATGGAATGCCAATATGACAGGCAGATGATTTGGCTCCTAGTACCATTTTAGGATGAAATTGAAAAGACGGATATACTTTCTGATCTATTTCCATGGGAGGTTTGTGTCTGGTTGGTTGGTCCTCAACTTCTCTGGGCCACAAACCATAATCATTACACAGAGGATTCTCCCTTTTGCTGTTATTGTGAATTATTTACACTAATCTTGTCCGTGAATGTTGGCGAAACTCAACTGAAATTTTACTGACTCTCTTACTGCAGCAAATCCTGAATTGTGAGCCTTTTCAATCTATTTGAATTTTATTATTGTGTTAACGTTGGGAGGACCCAAATAATGTTCTCTATGTGCATGTTTTTGTTCTAGCTTGACCGTAATCTCTTCAGGGCTAGAAACCCCATTTAACTTTGTCATAATCCTTAGTTCTGAACTTGGTAGAAAATATGCCTACAAGTACTAACTATCTGACTTTAAGAAAGAAAAGCACTACTCTTTTAAAACAGTAGCAGCATGAGTGAGAAAAGAAATTGAACTTGAAGAAGCAAGGTAGTTGTATGATTACAGAAGTGTGGGTGCAGAATAAACACAATCTCTAGAATAAAGCAAACCTGTAACAGTAAAGCAAGCTACAAGGAAGAGAAGGATGAGAGCAAACTTCTGAGAAGATTCTTAACAAAGGAGACATCAAATGGAGCCTGAAACCAATCTCTGTATTTTCCAATCAGCTCATCTTTGAGACAACGATTTCCTCAGAAGAGCATGAACCTAAGGGCAGAGAGAATTGGTTTGAATTCTTGCTTAATCATCATAATGCATTAAGTTCATCTCTGGTAGCAAGGAAATATTTGCTCAATAAATGCAACTTTATACTTAACTGGCAACATAATTAGCTACACTTCAATTAATGGGAGTTATATCTCAAGACATTGCTTGCTTTCCATGTTTATAAAACACTGATAACAAAATTTCAATTTCTCAGCTCTTTAATAACTTAAGTAAAAATTAGGCAAATGCTTCAGGATATTATTGTAAGAACACTCTGCATAATCAAGGTACAAATCTGTAACCTTCTTCACCTAGCTGGCATTCAACAGTGCTAGCTTCAGTCTCCCCAAAGACAGCAAGTACAGAGCCAAATAAAGACCTACATAGTTTTTTTTAGCTAAGCCCAGTCAGCTGTAAGAAAGCCTCCAAAATAAAACTGTTACGAACTCACCACAAGAAGCGTTCCTTTCTTGGACACAATTATGTTGCAACTACCAAAGAATTAATTGTTCCTCAAATGTCAGGAAAAGTAAGTACTGTTTGGCCCTTTTCTTGCAGTACGTAAAAGTCACAGACAGAACCTGACACGGTAGCCTAGTGGCTGGATTCTTTGCATTGCAATCACTGGGATCCCATGTGGACACCGATTCATGTCCCACCTGTTCCAATTCCCTTCCAGCTCCCTGCTTGTGGCCTGGCAAGGCAATAGAGGATGGCCCAAAGCCTTGGGACCCTGCACCTGCATATTTGGTGATTAATGGCTCCTGACTTTTGATCAGCTCAACTCTGGCTACTGCAGCCACTTGGGGAGTGAACCAATGGATGGAAGATCTTTTTCTGTCTCTTCTGACTTTCCAATAAAAATAAATAAATGCTTTTTAAGTCATAGAAAAAGACCTCAAATGAACTGAATTGACGTTTTATTTTAATATCATTACATAACCAGATTTTTGCTCCAAAGGTTCAACTTTTCTTGAAGTCTATAATTTTCTGTCCACCAAAATATTGATATCATGTTCCCTCTTGAGCTCAACATCTTCAGTAGCAATTATCCTCCCCGAATTTCTATAGATGCCACTGTCAAAATCTTAAGAGATGTTTACATTTCAAACAGATAATTGAGAACCAACTTCTAGAAGATTCAGATATCACACAGCATATAAGTCGTTTGGACCCACTTCGTCAATGTCTGTGCCCTCTATGTGTGTTTAAAAATCAACATTCGTCCTATTTGGTTACCTATAAGAAAACTTTTCATGCTGATTGACATATGTGTTAGATTTTTTTTTTTTTTTGGCTTCAGGGTAGTCTTCTTTTAAGCCTGAATGTTTATATTTATTAATTATTTTAACTCTTCAACTTCTGAGAAAGATTTACTCAGTTCCTACAAAAAAGAAAAATAGAAAATTTTAAAATTTTGTTGCTGTTAAAGAATATTTAAGTAATGGAGTGGAACTTCTGCATTTGCAGAAGTAACTGAGAGACAGCATAACTGATTATTTCTATAGTTGCCGAAGCCACATAACCTTTAAAAATTACATACAGGTAAGGAATTATTACTGCTAACTTGAGAAATTGAGAAAGTTTTCACAGAATGAATTCTCCCCGAGCCGTCTGTACCAAACGCATATTATAGATGTATCCTATGGAGTATAATAACACTTTAAACCTGAACTAAATACTTTTCAGCCTCTGTTGCTTAGCAATTTCTATTTCTTCTCTCAAAAATAGCATACAGATAAAGTTTTAGCAAAGCATGTTTGTGGAAGGCAGCGGGAGATGGCTCAAGGACCTGGGCTCTAGACATTTGGAAAACAGGACAATGGAAAAAAAAAATCTATCTCTTTCACCCACCCTCTCTCTGTCATACTGTCTTTCTTTTTTTTTTTTTTTAAGATTTATTCATTTTTTATTACAGCCAGCTATACACAGAGGAGGAGAGACAGAGAGAAAGTTCTTCCGTCCAATGATTCACTCCCCAAGTGAGCCGCAACGGGCTGATGCGCGCCGATCCGAAGCCGGGAACCTGGAACCTCTTCCGGGTCTCCCACACGGGTGCAGGGTCCCAATGCTCTGGGCCGTCCTCGACTGCTTTCCCAGGCCACCAACAGGGAGCTGAATGGGAAGTAGAGCTGCCGGGTTTAGAACCGGTGCCCATATGGGATCCAGGGGCTTTCAAGGCGAGGACTTTGGCCGCTAGGCCACGCCGCCGGGCCCTGTCATACTGTCTTTCAAATGAATCAATGAATCTTAACAAAAAACTGGGGACAGGCATGCAAAACTTAAAAATCAAGAAAAAAATGCATTACAACTGAATTAGGTCCCAGGATTCTCTGGATTAGGGTTAGAGCAATATTATCAAAGATCAATATGCAAACAGTGCAGTGAGGAAGAGAGCAGGCAGAGCTGCGAGGTTTATGCTGGGGAGCAACACCCAGGGTGCTATGTTCATTTTTAATGACTATGTGTAAGTATCACTTCATAAGCCATTTCAGAAATAACTGTAATTGTATAAAACTTGTAGCTTAACTGGAATGCTTAAACATACATCCTGCAGTTCTCGCCATCCTAACTGGAGCATGAAGCATCCTCAGCAGGTGTCAGATCCATCTTGCCTTGACTGCTGATGATTTTAAAAGTCACCAGAGCTCTTTGACTTTCTGTGTAGACAGCAGTGTGACAGTCACAATTGTTTTGGTGCCAAGTTTGTCAGAGTTCCAGTTCTATCCCTTTTTGGACTTAAAATACAATTATATCTCGAAACCTCCCTGCATTTAAATGGGACTTCAAGTCCTGGCCAGAACAATTCATTACCAGTCTAAGAGCCTCTGCATTTAATCCATTTCATTTCATGCCACTTTAGTGTTTTCTCAGTGTGCTGTTACTGACACATAGCAAGGTTATTTTATTATTAGTCAGAGGCGAAGGTTAAGCATGAAAACCAGAAGCCAGTCCAGCGGAGCAGCAGGAAATCAGGGAAAGCATGCTACCACCACAGAAGCCACCAGAGACGGGCTCATCCTGGACCAAGCTAACACCTGCTGTGTCACAAGGATTGTTTGCGGCACAGATTTTAGCAGGGACAGCCAAGAAAAAGGAAAGCAGGATACCCTCTTTTGTGAGAAAGACAGTTTGTTGGAGCTCAAGGAAGTCCACATCTAAAAATGGGAAATTCACAGTGTGTCAAACAGTGCCAGGAGTCAACCAGAAAGAGCAAGGGAGGGGGAGGGACTGCAGGGGAGAGAAGGCAGCAGGGAACCTGCAGAACTGAGTGAGGGCCAGAGTGAGACAGCAAACAAACAGGTGCCTGGGCCCCAGCACCATAGTGTAATAGTTAAGGTCCTGGCCTTGAACGTGCTTGGATCCCATAGGGACACCGGTTTCTTCCTTTCCTGTCTGTCTCTCCTCCTCTCTGACTAACAAAATAAGTGGAGAGCTATGTTAGGAAAAGGATAAATTGAAAACCTACAAGTAGCGGTGAGTTTGGCTAATTAACTTCACAGTGCATCATTAGCAATTCAGGATCAAGCATCCTTCTGGTCCTATTCACAGTCACCTCCTACGACAACCTGCCACCCCAGGCATTCAGCTCACCCAGTGAGCCCTGAGCTGTTTGCCCTCCTCGTGGTCCGGCAAGCCAGTTGTTTCTACTGGTGCTCAGAGATTCATTTCAGACACATCCTTAGCAATAGAACCGTAACTGTACGCGTCTTATTGGAAAGGATAGGCTATCTAATAACATTGTACTGGCAAATTTCTCTAATAATACATGCTAATTTTATGTTTCCCAGAGAACCATTGGGGCTTGGGAGCTGAAGGTTCATTCAAGCTCTTTCTCTTGCTGATCTGTTGCTAATGTGCTCCTTTCTTAATATCCCAAACCTCTGGTGGTTCTGGCACTCAACACCTGTTACCATTTTAGCTTCCCATCCTGGGAAATTCATGTGAGAGAAAACACCTCTCTGAGAACTCCAGTAACATTACAGTGAGGAGCTAAGACAAGCCTGGCTGTTCCTAGGCAGTCACACAGCGTTTGGTTGCTGTAGTTCTGTTCCTAGTATAGATGATCTTTCTTTACTGATATTCTGAGATCAAAACGCACACACACGCG
This sequence comes from Ochotona princeps, assembly GCF_030435755.1. NCBI lineage: Eukaryota > Metazoa > Chordata > Mammalia > Lagomorpha > Ochotonidae > Ochotona > Ochotona princeps. Next base: position 37,746,942 of record NC_080851.1, read on the forward strand.
TGCGTACTGAATGATGAAGTAGGAAAGATGCTAACCTGAAACACGATTGTGTTTTCTAGAATGTGTGGTCCCTGGAATTCCATCTCAAGCTCCAAACCTCACTAATCACATTCATCCAGTAGAAACGGAGCGAGCCTTGACGAAGGAAATATGAGACAGTTACTTGTAAAAAAATATGTTTCTTAGCTCAAAACAATCAGCAATCGAATATGCGTAATAAAACATGATCTGTAATAAATTGTGTTTGAATTGCATAAACTCATGGCTACAGATGGAAAAGAATGCTTAGATTCCTCTTTGTGAGAATGTTAAGTAGACGAGATGATAAATTTGAATTAGATTTAAGTATATAGAATAAAAATAACTGTAAACAGGAAAAGCCAGCCAACCAAATAAATAAATAAGTGATAGAAGCAGGGGAAAGACACTTAGGGAGTAAGAGAAAATTGTGTTTCCTGTAGTTTGAAGTTGATGTGCAATATTTCTTACACATGAAGAGATTCAAAAGAATCTCTTGGCCCCTGGCTTCACCCTGTTTCAGCCCTGGCCACTGAAATCATTCGGGGAATGGATCCTCCACACTCCCCTGCAGTTCTCTCTTCTAAGCAAAAGAAAATAATTTTAAAAATAATAGTGAGTGATAAAAATTATCAAAATGATGTGAGATTATTTCCTTCATAGACTATTGTGTTAATCATAAAAAACAGTTAAAGTGCAGGACCATACTTTCTGTGACATCAAACCTCATCAAAAATTGTTATCAAACACACTGAAAAGAATTTTATTAAACTGAATAGAAGTAGAAAATATTCAGTCTATATAGAAAAGGAGAGGTGAAAATGATTTACAAAGAAAGAGAGAATGGGAAATGCATTAATGTAGTGAAATGGGAATAAATGTGCAAGTGGAGAGGATATTGTTGGGATCAATGAGACTGGTAAATAATGAGATAAAAGTTAAGAAATTTCACATCTATGAAGGATACTGGCATATGAATTTCACCAGTGACATTAAAGAATATAAGAGGGAAGGCTGGGACCCAGCGGGGTAACCTAGCGGCTAAAGTTTTTGCCTTGAACGCGCCGGGATCCCATATGGTCACCGGTTCTAATCCCAGCAGCCCCGGTTCCCATCCAGCTCCCTGCCTGTGGCCTGGGAAAGCAGTCGAGGAAGGTCCAAAGCCTTGGAACTTGTACCCACGTGGGAGACCCGGAAGAATTTCCTGGCTCCTTGCTTCTTATCGGCGCAGCACTGGCCATTGCGGTCACTTGGGGAGTGAATCATCGGATGGAAGATCTTCTCTGTCTCTCCTCCTCTCTGTATATCTGACTTTGCAATAAAAATAAATACATCTCTTTTAAAAAAAAAAGAAAGAAAACACCCTCGTTAATGCCAGTTTTTGAAGGACTATATTATTGTAATTACATAGGGGAATCAGTGGGAGAGGGGGAGTTGGGGTGAGGTGATGGGAAATCCCCGAGTCCATGCAACTGGATCATTTAAAATTTTTAAAAAGATAAGGAAACCTGTATTGTTTCTGCCTTTAGCCAGCTTTTTCTGCCTCAGTGAGAGGGGGCTGCTGCCACAGCAACAGGTCTGCCATTACCATGAAAAGCCCAAGCCTTTGATCATAGCAACGGCGGCAGGATACAGCCTCACCGCCATCACAAACAACTTCCAACACAAAGCAGCCCGAGAGTGTTCTGGCTCCAGTCATTATGGAATGGCTTCTCTCAGGCTAAGAGTCCCGCCGGCAATGAAATTGCAACCTTGGGAGACAAAAGAAAATGTTTTGAGACCCAGAAGCACGAATCAACAAAATAGGCATGATGTGCGGAGAAATCAGCGTTTGACATTTCCCAAAACCACACAACACGGAGTATAGAGAATAACCCCCCCCCCCCAAAAAAAAGCCAAAATTTGCCATTTTGCTAGATTAGGATATCACAGCTGGAATTCTAGGATGCCAAAACAACAGGAAATGGACAATGAAAAGAAGAAGGATGAGGAGGAGGAGGAGGAAGAAGTAAAGGAAGGAATTGAAGCCATAGAGTCTCTGTTGTGTGCTCCAATACCCCCTCAGAAGTGGGGTCTGGTCCAGCAATGGGGATGCAGCTGGGATGCTCAGCATCACACACAGGACTGTCTGGTACAGGTCCCAGCTCTGTTCGAAGCTCCAGCTTCCTGCTAATGTGCATGTGGACGGACAGCTGTCGACAGGTGCAGCAGGGCCCAGTCCCTCCCTAGGTGTCCTGGGTTGACCAGTGGGCTCCTGGTTTCAGCATGGACTCGTTCACCTGGACAGTAAACCAGTGGCTAGATCTCTCTCACATACTATACTTCTCTTACACACACTACGTCTCTCTCTCTCTCTCTCTCTAGTTCTCTCTAGTGCTCTCTCTCTCTCTCTCACTCATCTTCCTTGAAATGCACTTGTATAAGGGACACAGGAAAGCCAGTAGATGGTGACCTTGCTGAAGAGTGGCACAATGAGCACGTATCCTAGATGACCGAGAGGTTGTGAGTTGCTCCACTTTAGAGGGCTTCTAAGCAGCCAAGACATTGCACGGACATGCTAGAAGAGCCACACCTTTTAAGCAGAGACCATGTCCCAGACCTAAGGGCTCTTCTTGGCAATCATGGCCATATTGAAACACAACTGCCTAAGACAGAGACAGAACTCTCTGAGTTCATCAGGGAAAATAACCATGCACTCACCAGGAGGAGACCAAATCCAGACAGCCCAGCACAAATAATCCACAAAGTTCAGTTCAGTCAAATCATGAGATGAGTAGAAGCAGGCGAGCATAGAGTATGTACAAAGCCAAAAAATAGCAACATGTCCTGAAAGACATGAAGTGGCGAGCTGAATGGGAGAAGCCAGGACACGAACCAGTTCCCGTACTTGATTCCCAGCATTTGCAAGGTGAGGATTGATTACCTAATTGAGGCATCATGTTGGCCTGAGAATAAAGTTTTCATGTAACAAAAATCTATGGCAGAACAAACCCGGAGTAGAATTTCAAGCAAAAATAAAAAGCTTCTTTGAAAGAATAAACAAACAAACAAAAAGGAGTGGAAGAATTTTTAGTAGGCAGCGGAAAGAAAAGTATTTAGATATCTGGGATATTATCTCTCTATATGGAATCAAAATATTAGAAGTCAAGTTTATCGTAAGATTCAAGTTGCAAGTTGAGAAAGGAAAAAAAATCATGCAGCTATTTAAAAACAGCTGAAGTTTATAAATCTCTGCTTAGCTAAATGGAATGTTCCATATTTTTCAAATTCTGCACGAATTTCTCAGCCTGTTTTGTAGATGCCGGACATTTTCAGCAGCACTAAAGAGAATCGTGAGGCGCCGATCAAGCATTAGCACCATGGCACAGCAGTTTAAGCTGCTGCCTTTAATGCCAGCATCCCACATGAGTACTGGTTCGATTCCTGACTGTTCTTCTTCCAGGTGCCTGCTAATGAGCCTGGGAAAGCAGCAGAAGATGGGCCGAGTATGTGGGCCCTGCCACCCACTTGGTAGACCAGAATGAAACTCCCAGCTCCTGGCTTTGGTTTGCCTCACATCTGGTCATTGTGGCCATGTGGGGAGTAAATCAACGAATGGAAGCCACCTCTCCATGGAAGATTTTGTTTTTCTCTCTTTGTAACTCTTCCTTGTGAATAAACAAATGACTCTTTCAAGGAACAAAATGAAACAAAAATACAGGAGTGAGAATTCTGGTTCACACAGGTTGATATTAAATGTAGTAGCAGAAATGAATGTCTAAGAATACACAAAAATGTGATAGCAAGTCTAGAGCGTTCGTTGTGATTCCTGGAGGTCTCTCCTGGATATATTTCTATGAGCAGCTGAAATTCTTACTTGATAACTTTTGTACTTCAGGAAGGCAGTTATTCACCTATCTTAGCCACAAGACAATGGTGGGACTTGTAAATCCAACGCAGCCCCATGGCCAACCAAGATTTATCGCAGAGTAAAATAAACAAAGTGAGATATTAGAAAGCCATAAAGTAGGACAAAGAAGACAAGAGATTATGGGTTGTTTATGTGCTATGATGCAAAATTCTCAAGTACTGGAAATAAAATGTATTGTTAATAACATTGATACCAAAATGTCTTCATTGATTCTATACACAAAATTTATGCACTCATAGGATTACATCAAAAACATACAACAGAGCGAATTGCAAACCAGCCATACAGTTGTTAGGTTCTTTTCTATAAATTCTTGTTTGTGTTCTCATTTGGGTCTCAGAGATTTTCTCTTCATATTTTTCGGACTTACAAAATGCATCCAAGTAACTTTTATAAATTATGACTTTGGAATCAGAGAGGCATTTAGAATGATGTAAACTTCTTCCAACATAGTAAAGCGTTCTGCTTCATGAGTACTTTTTCTTTTTTTTTATTCAAAGACTGCTCTTTATTTTATGCCCACATATTTTCAAGACAGTGATTTAAGTTCAGTTTGCATCCTTAATTGAATTGATATCGCTAAGGTATTCCCAGTTTACTGTTGGAAAGGCTTTGCAGCAGTCTTGCCTGTCGGCAGCATCAGATGGTCAAGGCACCGTTTCCTGTCGAGCTGTGCTCTCTCCTCAAGGCGGTTGGCACAGATGTCAAGCCGGTCCTACAGAAGTCCTTCTCCCATGAGCTGCTCTCTTTTGTCGGCTGTTTAGCTAGGTTGAAATCTTCAGGGAAACAAACACCATCTTCTGAATCATCTTTTTGGCTTTGATTTTGTCCACCACCCCAATTCTTGTTCTGCATCTTCCAAATAAAGTTAATCCCAAGGTTCTAAAAGGATTTGAGGCGAAGACTGTTACCATCATCTGAGTATGTGATGAGTCAGACATCAAAGCGAGCCTAGAGGAGAAGTTTCTTAGAGCCGTGGTTTTGATCCAAGGTAAGTTTATGATGCTGGCAGATTAGGATTTAGCGTAGGCACGCATATGCTCAAACACAGCTTCCTTGCTTTGTCTTTCCCCAGGCTATCATTCCAGGCTCATGACAGAGCAAGCACCACAAAGGACAACATAACTATTGTGATAGAATGGAGTGCTATCCCAAGGGTGGCAAAGATAGACAAGTCAAATCTAGATGGGCCCTGTGTTGAGCTGCATGGATTCAGCGGACGCTAATGCGGATATGAAAAATGTCCTTGCTTCTCTGTCTTCCCATGGTTTCCCCTCACTCTTTCTCATCTAAGATATCAGGAGGCATAAGCTTCAACAACAGACACACAACTGGGAGTATCAACATGTACTTCAAGGGCCCTTAGTGATATTTTTGTTGCTCCTTGGAGTCACATACAAATGGTTCAACATGTTGGCTTGCTGGATAACATTCAACAAGAGAAATCTGGAATCTTCCATTATTGTTCCTGGTTTCCTAGGAACAAAATGGATGTCTGGCAAGGGATTCTTTGAATCACATAATGACCCGTTTTCCCATTGTTCCAATAAAGAATACAGATAATTACTGTCACAAGATTGCAAGTGTAAACTAAGGCTAAGTTCCATAGTGTGTGGAATATGAGCAAAACTACCCCGGATGCTTTATTCCAAGACCCTAACAACAAGCGTACTTCACATGCTAATGAAGAGGCTGATTGGTCTGAGAAAATGTCCCCCTTGTCATTTCAACCTATGATTTAATGATCTTTTTTCTTTATTTTCTTAATCAGAATCAGCAGGCACATTATTACCTTAAGGACAATATAATGAAATCAAATTCCATGAGAAGTTCGCAAACCTTTATGAAGTCCTTGTTTTCATTCTGGCTTAACACTGACACATAGCATTTCTGCTTTCTTTTTTAAAGTAATATCTAGGAGCCAGTGTGGTGGCACAGCATGCTAATCCTCTACCTGTGGTGGCAGCATCCCATATAAGCACTAGTTCATGTCTTGGCTGCTCCAATTCCAATCCAGTTTCCCACAGATGGACTGAGAAGACAGTGAGGCTGAGCCAGGGCCTTGAATCCTTGCACGTAGGTGGGAAACCTGGAGGAAGCCCCTAGCTCCTGACTTCAGATCAGCCCAGATCTGGCTGTTGTGACAATCTGGGGAGTGAAACAGCAGATGGAA